>NC_023752.2:22478727-22822055 GCF_000499845.2 Phaseolus vulgaris
TCTTTAAAGGACTCAAGTAGATCACCACACCACCACTCTTCTCTTTTTTCCTCCCTTCACTTTTTTACCTTCCTAATCCCTCTACTAGGTAACTGATTAATCCCATTTTTATTTTTTATTTCTATTTTATGTTTGCATACCTTTGTGATGGACACAAAACATCATCTAAAGTAATTTCTTTGATACCACTGCTTATAGTGAACATCATTAACTTGTTTTTCTCATTTTTAGCTCTTCTTCTGATTTTAGGTATCTTCATCATTCATTTCAGTCCCCTTTGTTCTTATCTTTTGTGAATGATTTAACTTATTTTTTGTTTCCGATTATTTTATAGAATTTTGTACTTCTCTTAAAATTTTATTATTTATTTTTTCTTGATGAGTCTTTTGAATCACATCTCCTTTAACTCCTCTGAAGCAGGTGTAGGGCAGAGGGCAGGGGATGAGGAAAATGGAACCTCAACATAGGTATGGGGATCCAATTTCTAATCCCAATAGAATTGTAGAGGAATTTGATAAAGAAATTAAAGGATGGAGTGGTGGAGCGAAACACGTCCTCTCCTCACCTCAATGTGAAGTCTATTATATAGATATCTTGTGGACCCTTGGAAAATGTTTTATTAATAGGTATCTCTTGTGCCTATTAATGAGTCTATCATGAGTGATGCGGGTGGAAAATGGAAAGAAATTCTTATTTCTAAGTATGGTCCCGAAACTGCTAGAAGTCAGGTAGGGTTGAAACACCAGTCGTGGTGGTGGAGGGATCTAGCAAAAGTGTGCGGTGAAGGGGACCAACAAGAAGGATGGTTCTATAAAGCCATAGGGTGGAAAATTGGCGATGGGAGTATTATTAGGCTGTGGGAGGACGTGTGGTTACAAAACAGTAGTCTAAAATCCATGTTCTCTAGATTATATTCCTTGTCCAATGATCAAGGCAAGAAGTGGGAGAGGTAGGAATATGGGAGGAAGGGAGGTGGCGGTTTAAGCCTAATTGGAGAAGGGAGAGGTTTGAATGGGAAGCAAGAATGGAGGAAGAGCTGACGTCAATACTGGATACGGGTAACATATGTCAGGAAACCCAGGACCGCCTAGTCTGGAGGGAGGATCCTAAAGGGGCTTTCTCGGTTAAGTCTGCTTACCAAATCCTGACGCAACAAACGGCTTATGTTCCTGTGGATAGTATCTACCGTGCTCTATGGCAAGCGAAAGTTATGCCTAAAGCGCTCATCACTGCTTGGAGAGTCATACTTGATAGACTCCCAACCACTGCCAATCTTATTAGGAGAGGAGTCCCTGTGGTTTCGCCGGTTTGTGTCATGTGTAATCAATTACAAGAAACATCCCAACACCTATTCTTAGATTGCGTGGTCGCACAAAGAGTATAGTATGGCTGCTACCGCTGGATTGGTATTGTGGAGGCTCAAAGCAACGAAATCAGGAATCACTTGGAAAACTTCTACCTAATCCATCTATCTAATAAGCAAAACCAGGTGTGGAGAGGAGTTTGGGTGGTGATCATTAGGAGCATCTGGGAGCAGCGAAACCAAGTTGTTTTTAAAGGTGGGGTTCCAGACGCGGAAGAAATTCTTCAAAATGCCCAGCTGCTATCCTGGTTGTGGTTAAAATACAAGGCAACCAGTTTTTGTATCTGCTTTTTCAGATTGGATCTTGAATCCCAATCAGTGCTTTCCTGTAGCTTTTTAACAAAGTACAGTTGTTTAACTTGAAAGGGTGATGGCATGCTAGTGGAAGCTTTTGTATTCATCTGGTGGAATAGCACATCTACAAAGGACACAGGAGTACATGGCTAGGTATATTGTCTTAAGAAAGCAAACCAGAGGCAAAAGTACGAGGGGTGTTATAGCAGTCGATGAGGAGGAGGCATAAGAATTAAGATGACAGGTGCGGTTTAGCTGCATAAGTGGGTTCGGTTTGTGCAGGTCCCTGGCTAGTTCGTGTGTAGATGTGGCAGGATGTGAGACTAAGCACTTGCACCAAGTAATCTCAGGAGTTTGGGTACTTTTCTGCTAGAAGATGCTTTACTAAGATGGGCAGGTGGGCTAAACGGTCTGGTGGGGAGCTGGTGAGGAAGACCACAGTTTAAGAAATAGAGGCTGTTGCACGGAAAATTTGCTGTTGCTGGAAAGATTAACAAGTGTTATCATGTAGGACAAGTTTAACACTCTCCAGTTTGGTCTGTTGGTCTCTTGGGTGCAATCGAGTCTGTCATGGTTGTAGGGATAATGTATTGGGGGTAAAAACTTGGTTACGTTACTCTGGCAAGACGATTCTTCATCTATGGTAACAGTATAGCAGTTGGGGAAAATGGCTTGCCAAAGGGAAACATGTTGAAGTTGTGGTTACCGATGGAGCAACAGGAAAGACTCTACAAAACAGCAGCAAGAAAAAATAGGTGTTGGCTAACTTTATTTGTAGTTTTGCAGGTACAGTTTCTATCTAAATATACAAGGAAGTAGAATAAAAGTTGATGGCGCTAGGACCGTATTGCAACTGTCAAGGATCAACAAATCTGGAGATCTTTAAGTGGTTACCACGTGTGCTGAGGAGGGTGCAAACACCTAGTAGGTGGAGCTAGCTATGGTGAACACGTAAGAAGAGGCTTGGCTGGAACGGATGAAGGAAAGCTCAATGGGTTGGGTTGTGCTACACTGCTGGGCACAATTCTTTTTGCGGGGAATGTGAAGCTGTATTAATTACCCTCATGTTTTTTGGAATGGTGTACCCCACTCATGAACTACGCAGGTGTTTCATTGATTCATTGTTTCTTTGGACCTTTAGCATTATTAGCCTGAGGCCCAATAGCAAGGCTTCTCCATCATGTAGGTTTAGCTTTGGGTTTGGGGGGAATTACTAGTACAACTCTGTTTTCTTCTCTGGTGTGTTGCTGAACATCTATACTAGGTATGGATCTGTAAAAGGGTTGGGACACCCCTTAAGTGTCCCCTCTTATTTTATTAATTCATTGCTGTTCAAAAAAAAATCTCTTGTACCTATTCATCCTCTCTATGCACATTCCCATCATGTTCATAGTCCACCTTCCCACTAGAAGAAAATGATTTTATAGTAATTAATTTGGAAACTAAAAAATAATTTCTATAATAAATAATTTAGATACTATTTTACAAACTAAAAATTATTAAATATTAAAAATATCTATTATTAATAAAAAAAATTATAATTAGATATTATATTTATGATCGTTAATAATAAAAATAAAAATTTTTAAAGACAATTTTATTAGTCTCATATTAGATGTAATAAGATGTAATTGGAATTTTGTTTTCAAAGTAACTATTAATCTATTTTAGAATCTAATTTATTGTCTATAAAAATAATAAAATTAGAAACTAATTTTTTAGTTTCTAATCATAATATAGTTAGATACTTAAATTTATAGTTACTGTTATTTGAATTTAGATATTAATTTTGGAATAATTAAATTTTATAAAATTAATTTTTAATTTATAAATTATTTTAAATTAATATGAATAAATTTACTAATTTATTAATTTTAGTATAATATTAAAATAATTCATTTCAATTTAAAAATTACATTTAAAGTATTTTAATCTTTTAATTTTATTTAAACATAAAATTAAATTAATAATAAATTCAAAATATTATTTAAATTAAAAATAGATATGCATACTTTTCAAAAAAACTTATTTAATTTTTGTAAATCTTAGCAAATAGTCTGTAGGTTTGAATTTCTAAGTTTATCTCTCTCTCTTTAACCTTTTCTACTCATCTCTCACTCTCGGAAACGGCGACGCACTCTACAATGAACTATGTGACGGCAACGCACTCTACGACGACAACGCACACATTTTGCGATTGCAACGCACTCTACGACGACAACACACACATTTTGCGGTTGCAACGTACTTTACGAAAGCAACGCACTCTGCGACGACAACACACTCTGTGGTTGCAACGCACTCTGCAACGGCAACGCACTCTGCAACAATGACACTTCTCTGTTTCGAAGGAGACCAGCCTCTTCAAGCTTATCATTGTAAGTTTCGATTTATGCTTTATTCTCGCCCTTTTCCTTTTATTTTTGTGCTTATCTTCCCCATCTTAAAATCCTAGATTTTGTTCTCATGTTGTATTCCCTCATTTACAATCTCTAGGAATCTATGAGAACTTTGAACCTTTTCCAATTGTTTGAATAAAGCTGTGATTTCTAATCTTGATCTGTATCTTCCATTTGTATTAATTAAATTGTTTTGTCTTGTCTTTTTACTTATATGTTGTTGAACTTAATTGTTGGTTGAGTGTTGTTTGGCTTCTATTTGAAAAGTTGTTATTGACTTATTTGTGACGTGATCTTTGTTATATGGATCCAGTTGTAGTATTTTGAAACATTTTGAATAACACTAGTTAAGAGAAAAGGAGAATGTTAAAAGGGAGTTTAATTTACTCTAGTTAATATTGATGGCAAGAGAAAGAAAGACAAAAGGTTCACTATATACCTAACAACACTCCGCCAGCAAAATTAGAAGTTCTTGCTATAAAATTAGAAAGAATGCAAGATCTGAGTATAAAATTTCTCTTTAACTAGGATGCCCGATTCAAGTTATTATGTTGTTGTCACAACATGTCAACCAGTGTGATGTAAGACCTTCAAGCATTATTATTTACATTCATTTCTTTTGATTTCAGGCATTTCCTTTTGTTGAATTTGTAGTGCCCATGTTCATGTTTTACTCTTTAGTCTCTGTTAGGCTAAAGGTATGGACTCAAACCATAGCTATTCTGATTATATTTTTTTTTCAGGAATTATATTTGTATTGTGACACTGGATAAAATGATTGAATAAAGGTACCAAAACTAAATAGATTGAACTAATAAAAATAATTGATTAAAAGGAAACTCTAGGATGCAGTTATTTGGTTTTGTTCTTCCTCTCAATGTTTATCTATCATTTTTGGCACCTTCTAAACCAAAATAATTTAATAGTTGTGTCCTACTCTGAAAATTTTAATACCCATCAAAGTTCTTGAAATTATTTCCTAGCATTGGAGAAATTTTACCTGATTCTATAGTTTATTAACGTCTAACTAGCAATAGCATCTTTCTCGTGCCATTTTTCCCTATCAGTATTTCTACTATTGTTTAGCAAAACAAAGAAGAGACGTATGATAAAGCCGCAACATCCAACTTTGACTGAGATGTAGTATTTTTAAATATGCTCTCTTGGTTTGTCACAGATCAATGGTTCTACCATGCTAAATCCATCGTTGTTGACCTCAGACATGTGGGTTGTCTTAATTCGCATTTTTTCCAGTCGTGAGAAGGTCTGATAATAATGTTGCGGCTATTTTTTCCTACTAGAAGTGTGGCACATTTTAACGTGCTAACATCTCCAAAGCTAAATTATGCTTTCCAGTTTGATTGGATGTACTTTGTGGCATGTGGTGTCATTACCATTGAGCTTGTCATCTATTTAGGGTAAGTATCGTTGCACACACTTTCTTCATCTATGGCGCTCCGTTGTTGGTTCGTTCATCATAGCACACGGGTTCGCCCTTAGCGCAGGGCCGGACGGAGGCATAAGCGTCACTCTCACGCCCAAAGACACGCCCTACACAGTCAGGCTCACCGTCCCTGTGCTTTCTCACATCCTCGCTAGAGGTGAGGGTAGAGGTCTCGGCGAGAAGCTCCGCAGAGGCCCAAGGGTACAAGGCTTTTGTAATATACTTAGGGTGGAGGGTTGGATGTCGTTTTCGTTCGAGCCATGTCAAAGAAAGCTAGAAAACAAGAAAAAGAAGGAAACGAAGGTTCAGAAACGGGCTATGGCGTAACTCAGCGAAAACCCAGAAAACCCCACACTCAAGGAAAACCCAGAAAAATAGAGGAACGAAGAAAAAACAGAGTAAGCTTAAAATGCAAGGAGTTTAAACAGTCCCAGGCAGTTATCAAGCATCGAAATCGATAAATAAGGGCGATCAATGGGTAAAGTTCGTACCTTTTGATCAAAATAGGATAAAAGTTCTGGACTTTCTAGAGGGAAACGCGAGAGCGCTCGAGGAAGAAGACGAAGTAATCAAAAGGTGTTTCTGAAAATGATGGAACAGTGATTGGAAGCGCACATTTTCGAATACTTAACGTAAACTAAGAAGCGCAAGCGACGTTAAGCCCTGGTCGTTGATCAAAATACGTGTGTGCAGTTAAAATGGGCAAAGAGGCATCACTTCGATGCATTATTCATGTCCTTTCACATAGAGCCACGTAGGTCGCCAGGGGTGAGGACTTAGTCTCTTCGCTGAGCAAGTTACAGCTTGAGACTGGTGGGCTTGTGTACCGACCAGTCCTCGAGCGTCGTTGACCACTAGTAATGATGGGGCCACGTAAGCAGGGCCCACGAGCGATGTGGGTCAGTGCCTTGTAAGGCACGTGAACCAAGGTGCCGAGGAGTGGTCAGGCGTCGATCACCAGGATGTGCTGATGTGTTCTCGGCCGTATAGTGAGGACGATGCAAGATAGGACATCGGTGACTCAAACAGTAGAGCTGGGCCGTAAAAGGTGGACCCCAGACAACACACCCAGTTATCAGTTAGAGAGAAGCCTAGGTCACGAGGGTCCATGTGTGTCATGTGGATGACGCGTTCAGGCGTAACACAAGTATAGAGCCACTGAAAAAGATACGACCTGTGAGGGTCACGTTCCAAGGGTGAGCTGCATGCATGGCACGTGAACAGTTAGGACGCTCCCAAGACGGGTGACCCCAGAGATTAGGTGCACGAGGAGGCATCCAGGTGGTCATCCCGTCAGAGGTTGCACTCCAGTTAGGGAACCCCATGCGCTAGGTTATCCTAAGAGTGGGTAACTACAGCGTTGGGGCCCACCCCCTCAGGAAGCCTATTTTGGGTAACGGAAACAATGGAAACCCTAGGCTATATAAAGGGAAGTAACAAACTTAGTAAGGTACACTATTCATTCTGCGCCGCTTAACACACACAGTTACACAGAGCTTTTACGCTTAACAATTTTGGTGTTTCCTAGCCCTAAGATTGACTTGAGCGTCGGAGTGCAAACGGCTTCTAAGGTGCCCTTTGTCTTCATGTTTTCAGGTGTTCAATCAGAAGGAAAGCACAAGTGAATGTAGGGATTCTCGGCGGTGAGATTATCGTTAACGCACAAAGCCATTTTCGGTCAACCGGCTAGAACATTCCATTTTTATGTGTTCTCTCTTAGTTTCTCTTCTTTGTTGCTCTCTGGGTTTCGCTCATAATCATGAGTAAGTGCATCATTTGGGAGGCCTTGACCACCATTGATGATGTACCGACCAGTCCTCGGGCGTCGTTGACCACTGGTGATATTGGGGCCACGTAAGTAGGGTCCCACGAGCGGCATGGGTCAGTGTCTCGCGAGGCACTTGCGCCAAGGAACCAAAGAATGGTCAGACATCGATCACGAGGATGTACCGACGTGCCACTAGACAGTGTGGAGAGGTCAGACATCGGGGACTCAAACAGCAGATCTAGGCCACGAGAGGTGGATCCCAGACCATACACTAGTTATTAGTAAGGCAAGAGCCTAGGTCACGAGAGTCCATGTGTGGAGAGGATGACGCGTTCAGGCGTAACACGAGTATAGAGGCACTGGGAAAGATACGACCTTCGAGGTCCACGTTCTAGGGGTGAGCTGCATGCATGACACGTGAACAGCTAGAGTGCTCCCAAGGCGGGTGACCCCAAAGATCAGGTGCACGAGGAGGCATCCAGGTGGTCACCCCGTCAGAGGTTGCACTCCAGTAAGGGAACCCTACGCGCTAGGTTATCCTAAGAGTGGTTAATGAAAGTGTTAGGCCCACCCCCTTAGAAAGCCCATTTTGGGTAAAGTGGAAACCCTAGTTTCAGTCTATATAAAGGGAAGTAACAAACTTAGTAAGGTACGCTATTCATTTGCGCCGTTTTACACACATTTATAGTCTTACGTTAAATAGTTTTGGTGTTTCCTAACCCTAAGATTGACTTGAGCGTCGGAGTGCAAACGGCCTCTAGGGCGTCCTTTGTCTTTGTGTTTTCAGGCATTCATCAAAGGAAAAGCACAGGTAAGCGCAGGGATTCTGGACGTGAGAGTGACGTAGACGCACAAATACGTTTTAGCTCAACCGGCAGGAACATTTGGCGCTCACCGTGGGGCACGATACAAAACATTGTCCCACCAGCAAGAACCAAATAGATCTAGGAGATGAGAAGTACGAGGCAAGGACCTGTTGTACCAAACGAGGGTGAAGGCCTCACCCTGCAACAGGTTATGGAGGCATGTAGTTCCTTCAAGAAGGGGTGGGTGCGTCAAGAGCAAACCAAGAACACATTCATGCTGATTTGGCGGCGTCGCGGACAACGAGCGAAGAACTGCGCCGTTAAAATGAGGAATTGCGCAGGGATCTGCAAAATCACGCAAGCAAACATGAGGAGGAAGATCAAGAACCTGCAACGCCGCCCAGGGAGTTCCCGATGCCATTCTCGCAAGAAATAATGGATGCCGTAATACCAGCCACGCTTGTAGGGCCCAAGGTTACCTTCACTGGTACGGAGGACCCGGAGGCCCATCTCACGGCTTTCCATACGTAGATGATGGTGGTTAGGGGCTCCGATGCGATGAGATGGAAGTTGTTCATGAGCACCCTGGTGAGAACAGCGATGGACTGGTTCATCAACCTCCCTGATGGCCATGTGACGTCGTTCCCACAGCTTACAAAGCTATTCAGGGCACAGTACATTGCGAATCAGGCTCCCCCACCTATCTCTTATGATCTCTTTGACATAAGACAATATCAGGGAGACTCTTTGAAGGAATTCCTCCACCGCTTTGGAGCACAGGTGGTGAGGTTGAACCTTGTTCCCGCCGATTGACCAGGGACGTCCTTGTGTGTGGCTTTCCTCGCGAGCTAGGGCACCTTCGTTCTGCATCGTCTTTGAGTACCTGAAAAGAAGTGCACAAAGGGGCGCCCTCGCGGCCGTTTGCACTCCGACGATCAAGTCAGCTAGCGAGAAACATCAAAGAGTGACGCACCTCCGTATCGGAACACCGTGAACGGATGCTCTGAAGGTGGTCTAATAACTGAGTACTGAATGCTACCCTAATTGCCTGTGCGTACAGTGGGTGCGCGAGCAAAACAACTAGGGTGTGTGTAAACTGAAAACTCCGATCCCCGTCTCAAACGTCTAAAGCCCCTTTTAAACGTCTAAAGCTTTTAAAGCGTCTTAAAGCGTATAAAAACGTTCAACGCGTTTAAAACGTTTAAAGCATTTAAAGCATTTAAAGTGCTTCAAAGCGTTCGAAACGTAAACTAAATTAATGCGTACCTTAGCGAACTTTCAGGAAAACATTGATGTTTCAGTGCTTACTGCCACGTATTCTTCTGACTTGATCATTACTCTTCGTGGAGGGGCTTACAGCGTCGTAACCCAACTTAGGGATAATCCATCGTGCAAGTCCTCCTTCTCGGAGTGCATCTGGCGCAAGGGGTGACTTTCTGGGTGCCAACTCATGCGCCCCAACCTCTAGTCACTCGCCCTGGGAGTGTATCTACCTTTCTCTCGTACCATGCACGTGGTTATCCCCTGGGCGTGGCCCTCTCATGGGTCGTATCTGTCCCAGGGGTCTCCCAGCGATGGCGTGGGTACTTCACAAGTCAGGTTACTCCTCACTGGTACTAGAACTATGGCCTTGGAGCCACCTGTCTCTTTTCTTTATTACTGTTCTGAGGTACTGAGGCCTCTCGTGGTGTCGCCCCCTTCATGGTCTTTCCTACCCATGGGTATCGGGGGGTGACATCGTCTATGCCTTAACCTGGCGACGTCTCATCTTGGCGACGTCCTAGCCTGGCGACGCCTCATCTTGGCGACGCCTACACCTGGCGACGCCTCATCCTGGCGACGCCTCACCCCGGCGACGCCTTAAGCGGTCAAATGTTAACTTTCTTCCCTTAGGCCCCCTTGAGGGGTCCCAACATACGTTGACTTTGACTATGGTCAACACCCGGGGACGGGACGGTACAAAACTCAAGGAATAAAGGATGATGGTGCACGCGTTCAGGAAGGGCATTGTGCCAAGCCCCTTCAGTGAATCACTTATCAGAAACCACCCTAAGACTTTCGCTGAGATAAGACGCCATGCGGTGGCTCATATTGCGCCAGAAGGGGAAATTAACGAGAAGCGCACGTGTGTGGTTCCCACACGCCCGCGTGCATCCGGTCGCCCTCAACCCCTAAGGGTGTATGAGGCAACGACAGAGAAAAAGACCCCCGCGAAGCAACAACCCTATCAACCAAGGAAGCCTCAGACTAGGGGGCGTGAGATGGAGAACGTGCCACCGAGGCACGACTTTGTGGTAGAATTGAAGGACCTCATATCTATCCCTAACGTAGCGGAGAGGCTGAAGGTACCCCCCAAGACCGACAAGAAGCTCGAGCCCAACAAGAATGCCTAGTGTGAGTTCCACCAAGCATTCGGCCATCTCATACGCAATTATTTAGCACTGGGACATCAGCTTGATGAGTTGGTAAAGAACAGTTTCCTGAGGAATTACTTGCAAGAAAAGCAGGGGACCGAGGACGTGGCGGTGGCCCGGGGCATGAAGTCCCCGTGCAGGGTGAGATTCACACCATCGCGGGAGGTTTTTCGGGAGGAGGTTGTACAGCTTCTCAGTGGAGGAGATATGCACGGGCGGTGATGTCGGTAGAAGCACAAATGGCCGATGATGCTTTCGATGTCGACCTTGTCTTCACCAAGGCCGACCTTCAGGATGTTGTTCCCGATGGCAACGACCCGATGGTGATCTCAATAGTAACGGCAAGAAGGAAGGTGCACCGTGTACTAGTGGATTAGGGAAGCTCGGTAGACGTAATGTTCTGGACGACTTTCAACAAGCTACAACTGTCCCCTAACATGCTAAGGCCCTATGATGGCTGCCTATACGGTTTCGCGAGAGACCAGGTGGAGGTGCGCAAACACTTAGAGTTGAGGACCACTTTCACGGATGTTATCGCGTCCCGTACGGAGAACATCAGGTATCTCGTCGTCAATGCCTCATCCGCTTATAACATGCTGTTGGGTATACCTACGTTGAATAAGTTGGGGGCGGTGCCGTCGACGAGACACGTGAAGATGAAGCTTCCTGACTTGGCAGGAAAGCTGATTACCATCAAGTCAGATCAGAAGGAGGCGAAGAGATGTTACGAGAACAGCCTCAAAACGAAGATAGGTGTATTCATGGTCACTACACGACCACCGTACACAAAGGAGGTCGCTAGCCCAAGGTCAATTGCACCGAAATCGCCTGGACCAAAGCAGAAATTGCCCACGAAGAGATAACCCAGGAGAGTAGACCTAATCTATTTGGATTAAATCCAAGGGAAAGAGAGATTGGAGGAAAGGTCACCAAGCTTAGCAACACCCCCGACGAAACGGCACAGGATCTGAATGCCAAGGTCCGACCTGTCCACCAGAGGGCGAAGGAAAGACACCTAATTGACTTAGAAGGTCTGTTCATAAAGATGGTCGAGTATAGGCTGAAACCAGACCCCAAGAAGCGTGTGTTCGGAACAGAAGTAGGGAAGTTTCTAGGTTTCCTGCTCACTGAGCGTGGTATGAAAACAAACCAGGAAAGGCGCACACTGATGAGGCGCATGTCTGTCTTTTCTGGATTTGCATCAGTCGGAGGAGGGGGCGACCTCCCTTACCAATAGGATAAAGAGGTGTTCATCAAGTTGAAGGAGTACTTAGCCAACCCTCCAGTCCTGTGCAAACCACAGCCAAGCATGCCACTTAGTTTGTATCTAGCGGTGATCGATCAGGCGATCAGTTCAGCCCTTGTTCAAGAACAGGACCAGTTTCAAAAACTTATATGCTTTGTGAGCAGAATATGGCAAGAACCTGAGGAAAGATACCAGGTACCCGGGAAGGCAGCTCTGTTAGTCTCACGTCAACTCTCCCCCGTATGGACTGTACTCGTAATCATGAGTAATCACGTTGCTCTTTGGGTTTCGCTCATAATCATGAGTAAGTGCATCATTTGGGAGGCCTTGACCACCATTGATGATGTACCGACCAGTCCTCGGGCGTCGTTGACCACTGGTGATATTGGGGCAACATAAGTAGGGTCCCACGAGCGGCATGGGTCAGTGTCTCGCGAGGCATGTGTGCCAAGGAACCAAAGAGTGCTCAGACATCGATCACCAGGATCTACCGACGTGTCACTAGACAGTGTGGAGAGGTCGGACATTAGGGACTCGAACAACAGAGCTAGGCCATGAGAGGTGGATCCCAGACCACACACCAGTTATCAGTAAGGGGAGAGGCTAGGGTAGGAGAGTCCATGCGTGTGGAGTGGATGACGCGTTCAGGCGTAACACGAGTATAGAGGCACTGGAAAAGATACGACCTTTGAGGTCCACGTTCCACGGGTGAGCTGCATGCATGACACGTGAACAGCTAGGGCGCTCCCAAGGCGGGTGACCCCAAAGATCAGGTGCACAAGGAGGCATCCAGTTGGTCACCCCGTCAGAGGTTGCACTCCAGTAAGGGAACCCCACGCGCTAGGTTATCCTAAGAGTTGATAACGACAGTGTTGGGCCCACCCCCTCAGAAAGCCCATTTTGGGTAAAGTGGAAACCCTAGTTTCAGTCTATATAAAGGGAAGTAACAAACTTAGTAAGGTACGCTATTCATTTGCTCCGCTTAACACACAGTAACAATCTTACGTTAAACAGTTTTGGTGTTTCCTAGCCCTAAGATTGACTTGAGCGTCGGAGTGCAAACAACCATTAGTGCGCCCTTTGTCTTTGTGTTTTCAGGCATAAAAGCATGTGCAAGCGCAGGGATTTTGGACGTGAGAGTGATGTAGACGCACGAATACGTTTTAGGTCAACCGGCAGGAACAGATGTTAACCTGGTGCCCATTTTAAATTCCGCAATTGCATTTCATCCTCACCATATCTTGTTTTTCATATTTGCCTCTGTGAAATGAACCTTCACACTTACTTAACCACTTGGTTAAGTTCGTGTCCAGTGGGAATCTTCCTTACGTCCTCGCCATTAATGGTTAAAATCCTAATCTTAAGTAAAAGTTTCACCGTAAATGAAAACATCTAAAAAATCAACTCATATCACTTGGGTTCTAACCTCAGGTGCCACATATCACATTACTGATAATAAATCTCTTTTATCGTCCCTATCTACTAAGAGTAATTTACCTTCGATTACCATGACAACTCAATCTAGGGTCTCATCTCATGGTGTTGGTACCATTAATATTTTTCCTTCATTATCTATAGATAATGTTATTTATGTCCCGCGATCTCCATTTAATTATTATCCGTTAATCATCTCACTCGTTCCCTTAATTGTTTTATTTCTTTCACAAAAGATTCTGTTTATTTACATGACCAAAGTTTGGGATGGATGATTTGTTAGAATGTATGGCTGAAACAAGAGGGGGTGAATTGTTTTCGTAGAGACTAGAAGTATATTGAAAAGATCAGTTAAATCAATCAATTGATTTATTAGTTCAACTGGTTTATTTAACATATTAAATGTTCTTGAAAAATATAAACCAGTTATTTTATCGAAACAACTATTGTTTAATGTAGCAGGATACACATAACAGTTTATATAGAAGTTTACCAGAGTAAGGGAAGAGAGATTCAAACAAAGATATTTATATTGGTTCACTCTTAACCAAGAACTACATCCAGTCCTCGTCTCACCACTGAGAATTCACTAAGTAATCAAAACCAGATTACACCACACCAAGAAGGTTGATCTTGAACCTCTCAATAACACACAACACTCTTAGCTAAAACCACAGTTTCCAGAACCACTATCTGAAACTGTTTTACATACAATTACATAATTGAAAGAAGGAAATAAAATACACCTAGACTTTACAAAGTTGTAGAACAATAGAACAAAAAATCTAGATTCCTACTTCATGTTGAACCAAGTGGTGTTCAAGCTTTGAAGAATCCAAACCCTTTGAAGGATAATGAAGCCTTTGTTGTGCTTGGTGTTGCTGTACTGGCTTAGTATACTTCTGGGGTAGTTTGAATATTGTAATCCACCCCTTGATCGAATCTAAAGCATAAGCATCTCAATCTTTGTGAAAGTAAAATGTTTTCAAACTAAGATTAAACAACCAATTGTTTTGTCGAAACAACCGATTGTTTATACTTAGATGTTTTGAGAAAAAGATTGAAAACTGTTTTTAAAATTGTTGAACTGTTAAGAACCAAAACAACCGATTGATTCGAAGAAACAACCGATTGTTTGTTTTGGGACCATAACAGAAAAACTGTTTTATCTTTGACTGAGCATTTGAGAAAAAGATTGAAAACTGTTTTTAAAATTGTTGAACTGTTAAGAACCAAAACAACCGATTGATTCGAAGAAACAACCGATTGTTTGTTTTGGGACCATAACAGAAAAACTGTTTTATCATTGACTGAGCATTAAATGATTTAACTGCTTACGCTCCAGTCATTAAATGCTTTGACCAATCTTTTAATGCAACTTAAGAGTTTGTTAAGATTTGATAACAAACTACATCTTTGAATAAATTCAGAAAAACAGATTTGACAATTAATCTTTGACAAGTTTTTACTAAGTTTTTTGAGTTTTTCAAAGAAGCTGAGATTGCTGAAAGTTTGTAATTGATCAAAGTTGTGGAATAGGATTCTGCTTGTATTGATTTCAGATTATCTTCTGTAACAAGTTTAATCCTTGTACTCTGTGAAACAAGTTTCGTTTCTGTGTTTGCTGAGATTGGATGTGTGTTCTTGAGGGGATCAAGATCAGCAATCATAGTGTTGGTGTGTTGGCCAAGGATAGTGTGTGTCTTGAGGTGCTCAAGGTCATTCTCTTGGTTGTTGTGTAAGTGATCAAGTTTTGATTGCTTAGTGGATTTTCTCAGGGTTTCTGGGAAGACAGGATGTAGCTCTGGGTTTGGAGTGAACCAGTATAAACATCTGTGTACAATCTCTCTATCCCTATCTCTTTAAATTCAGTTTTGTTTGTTGTTTACTGGTATAAAAAACCGATTGTTTTTTTGGTACTGCTGTTTTGTTTGCTGTTTTTGGTAAACTGAATTTCTTATCAATTGTTTCATGAGAAAAATTCATTCTTGTTTTCAAAGTTTGCGAAAATCTTCTTTAAACAATTCACCCCCCCCCCCCCTCTAGTTTAAAGCCATCCATTCTAACAATTGGCATCAAGAGCTTGGTTCTTGAAAGTTATTCAAGTTGATCCTAAAATTTGTTTATGGCTGATAGACTACCTTTTGGGGAAGGTGCTTCAATTAACAGACCACCTCTGTTTTATGGTTTGAACTACCAATTTTGGAAAGTGAGAATGAAAATTTTTTATGGAATCACTTGACAAAGGAATTTGGGATGCAATTGAAAATGGTCCTTTTGTCCCAAAGTTTGAAAAAGATGGTTCTGTGATTGAGAAGTCATGGTCTCAATGGACTGATGCAGAAAGAAAAAAGGCCAAGTTTGATTGCATTGCCAAAAATATTATAACCTCTGCTTTAAATTCTGATGAGTTTTTCAAGGTCTCACAATGCAAATCATCAAAAGAAATGTGGGACACTTTGGAAGTCACTCATGAAGGAACAAATGAGGTGAAGAGGGCTAGAAAGCATGCTCTAATCCAAGAGTATGAGATGTTTAGAATGCTTAAAGGAGAAACAATTGCTGAGGTGCAGAAAAGATTCACGCACATCATCAATCACCTTATGAGCCTTGACAAGACCTTTGATAAAGAAGAGTTGAACATCAAGATCTTGAAATGTCTTGATAGAGCATGGCAACCCAAGGTAACTGCCATTTCCGAATCTAAAGATCCAACATCATTAAGTGTTGCTTCTTTGTTTGGAAAGCTTAGGGAACATGAGTTAGAGATGAATAGACTCAATGTTCAAGAGAGTGAAGATAAGCACACAAGGAGCATAGCCTTAAAAGCATCCAAGCACAAAGGGAAACAAGATTCTAGTGATGAAAGTGATGAGGAAAACCTTAGCTTGCTGTCAAGAAAGTTCAGCAAATTCCTAAAGAGAAACCGCAACAAAGACAACAACAAAGATAGGTATGGAAACAAGAAATCAAATGATTTTAATTCCAATAACTATACTTGTTTTGGTTGTGGTGAGCAAGGTCATATAAAGGCAGATTTTCCAAACAAGAGCAAGGAGAAAAAGTCTAGCTACAAGGAGAAGAAAGGCAAGACAAAAAGAGCCTACATAGCTTGGGATGAAAATGAGGTGTCATCATCAAGTGAAGATGAGAAAGCAAACATATGCTTGGTAGCTGAAAATGATGATGAATCTGTGTTTTTGGAAGGGCTGGTTTAGGCTTTAATCCAAAAAAAAAAACAAGATAAGTTTTCAAAAAGTTTTTCAAGAAAGCCAGAAAAACAACCGATTGTTAAGACGAAACAACCGGTTGTTACATGCTTTTACTGCATGAAGAAAGGTCACTCTGTTAGGTTCTTCAAAATAAGGAAATATTATGTTCCAAGATTTTTTATGAAATGGATTCCTAAGGGATGTGAAGTTTCTAACCGCAAAGAAAAGTCAAAAGGACCCAAATTTGTAAGGGGACCAAATCTTGTTGCTTGAAATCTTCCTTTGCAGAAAAACTAAAAGAAAAAGGAGGGACTGAGTCATCTGATCAAGTTCATGAAGAAAAAGACAGTTTTTGAAGCTGAATCAATGCAATGCACAAGACCTCAAAAGTGAAAAAAGGCTTTTTGATCATAAAGCAAATGACTCATTGAAGAATTAACATAAGGATAAGACTTTCCTTTATTTGTTCTTAATTTTTTTTAAGTTCTTTCTCATGGTTAAAAATCTTCTTGATATGCTTAATGTCATCTACCTTGATCTCTTTCTGCTCATGGTTAAAATTCAAATTCAGTTTTAACTGCTGCAGAAAAACAACCGATTGTTTTGGGTCTGACAGCACTGTGACGAAATCCTTTTAATTGATATTTTGAATTTCTATCCATTGCAGATCAATTCAAAGAGAGAATCTTGGTCAAATAATCTGTATTGAAAGCTGATCACGTTCAGAGAGAAGTTACAACTGTCATAAAGGAAAATATTCCAAAATCTTGGAAATTCAAGAGCCTTAATGACTAGTCAAAAATCACATGTGAAGACCATGTGTTTTTCAGCTTTTTCTGACGTTTTCTGTGCAGGGCAGGGTCAAGTCTTCTCTTTCTGAAAAATCAGGTACCCACTAATGAAATTGAATTCAAATTAATTCCTTCTTCGGCTATAAAATCTGGTGTAGCTGATCTCTTCAAAAAGAACAACCAATTGCAACATCTCATGCAACATCTCTTGCAAAAATCTGTGAAGTGAGTTCTTCTTTGTTTTTCTTTCTCTGCCATCATGGAATCAACTCCTCCCACCTCAAAGAGAGTCAAAACCAGGGTTGTAAGGTCTGGAGGAAGGCTAGAAGGCTGGTTTTCTGGAGACAATGATCTTATTGAGAGGTCTAGGTTTGAAACAAGCACCAAAGTGATAAACAACCCCAAGGTTGTGTGCTTTGATTGGATGAAAAGCCAAAAGCTTGACAATGTAAGGAGGTTGCTCAAAGATCAATCTCTCAGAAAGTTCCTGGAGATGATGGGAAACATCTACCCAGATTTGCTGAGGGTGTTCTACACAAACCTAAAGTTTGAGGGAAACAATCTAGTTTCTCATGTGAAAGGTGTAGAAATGGAGATAACTCATGAAGTATGGACTGCTATTACTGGTCTCAAGTTCTCTGGCCTTAGAATCAACAAAGGAAATCTTGGTGTAGTGGAGGATTTTAACAAATTCCAATATTACAAAAGTTGCTTGAAGAATCAACATGCTTAAGTGAGAACATGCTCGGTTGGAGGTCTTAGGCTTGATGAAAGATTGATTGCTCTCATTATGACTTGGATTCTAACTCCAAGGGGGAGTAATCATTATGTTCTTACTGAGGAAGATCTGGTGTATATCTTCTGCATCATGAAGAAGATCAAAATCAATTGGATCCACATCATCAAAGAGCACATGCAAAAGGCTATGCGGTTAAGTGACTATCACTGTCCATATGTTGCTTTAGTATCTAAATTTCTACTCTATTTTAAAGTGAACCTTGAAGATGAAACTTCTGAGTTGGTCAAGTCAACTCAAGAGTTGAACAATGGATCACTCAGCAAAATGGGTTTTACCAAAGTAGGTGGAAAATGGATTAGCAAAGATGGTGACCATGATGCCTCAACTAGTGTTGTTGCTGATCTTGAACAAGATGAACCTGCTGATATGGATGTTCAACATGAAGATCCAACTGAAAATTATCAAAATGCTGGACCTAGTGTTGGTGCTGGAAATCAGGAAATTGCAATGCCAACCATGTCTTCTTTTGAAAGATACATGGTCAATAGGCTTGATAGTTTTCGGGAGAATCAAAGAAATCTTCATGATCTGTGTTTAAGCAACTTCCAGAACATTGATAACAGATTCAACAGCATGGATGCACGCTTCATGTCTTTGGATGAACAGATTGAGGCTGTCCAGAATCAAATTTTTGATCTTCAGTTTGTTGATGATGAAGAATGAAGGAAAAACAACCGATTGGTGCATCGAAACAATCGATTGTTTTTGGTGGTTATATCTAGTTTTTAAATTCTCTTTCTTTTTGTTGTTGCTGCTTTAATTCTGATGTAATCAAAACAATATCTTGTTTTATATATTCTCTTTGTCTATTTGTGAAGACAAATAGGGGGAGATATATATGTTGCTGTGTTTAAGTTTCTGTTTTGTTGTTGATGAAACATTTTCGATGAGTAGTAGTATTTGTTTCTGATATTTAGCTCTGAAGTTTAATCTTGTTATATATGTGCTAACCAAATATCAGAAGTTATATGCTTTGTTCAAAACAGTATCTTGCAGAAACTGCTTCAGATTCAATCAGGTACAACATAAGCATCAGGGATTTGTCTTCATTAAATAGGGGGAGATTGTTGAACCAAGTGGTGTTCAAGCTTTGAAGAATCCAAACCCTTTGAAGGATGATGAAGCCTTTGTTGTGCTTGGTGTTGCTGTGCTGGCTTAGTATAGTTCTGGGTAGTTTGAATATTGTAATCCACCCCTTGATCGAATCTAAAGCATAAGCATCTCAATCTTTGTGAAAGTAAAATGTTTTCAAACTAAGATTAAACAACCGATTGTTTTGTCGAAACAACCGATTGTTTATACTTAGATGTTTTGAGAAAAAGATTGAAAACTGTTTTTAAAATGGTTGAACTATTAAGAACCAAAACAACAGATTGATTCGAAGAAACAACCGATTGTTTGTTTTGGGACCATAACAGAAAAACTGTTTTATCTTTGACTGAGCATTAAATGATTTAACTGCTTACGCTCCAGTCATTAAATGCTTTGACCAATCTTTTAATGCAATTTAAGAGTTTGTTAAGATTTGATAACAAACTACATCTTTGAATAAATTCAGAAAAACAGATTTGACAATTAATCTTTGACAAGTTTTTACTAAGAGTTTTTTCAAAGAAGCTGAGATTGCTGAAAGTTTGTGATTGATCAAAGTTGTGGAATAGGATTTTGCTTGTATTGATTTCAGATTATCTTCTGTAACAAGTTTAATCCTTGTACTCTGTGAAACAAGTTTCGTTTCTGTGTTTGCTGAGATTGGCTATGTGTTCTTGAGGGAATCAAGATTAGCAACCTTAGTGTTTGTGTGTTGGCTAAGGATAGTGTGTGTCTTGAGGTGTTCAAGGTCATTCTCTTGGTTGTTGTGTAAGTGATCAAGTTTTGATTGCTTAGTGGATTTCCTCAGGGTTTCTGAGAAGACTGGATGTAGCTCTGGGTTTGGAGTGAACCAGTATAAACATCTGTGTACAATCTCTCTATCCCTATCTCTTAAAATTCAGTTTTGTTTGTTGTTTACTGGTATAAAAAACCGATTGTTTCTGTGAAACAACCGATTGTGTTTCTGGTATTATTGTTTTGTTTGCTGTTTTTGGTAAACTGAATTTCTTATCAATTGTTTCCTGAGAAAAATTCATTCTTGTTTTCAAAGTTTGCGAAAATCTTCTTTAAACAATTCACCCCCCTCTAGTTTAAAGCCATCCATTCTAACATTTCACACACAAGCAATGATCCAAGACTCCAAGAATGACTAAAAGTTGTTTGATCTTCTCTTGAAAACGTTTTTATCAAAAATCTTCTTCTTTTTTAAATGATCATAAACCAGTCTTTATATAAACTTTCAAAAGAGGTTAAAATAGTTTGATCATTAATTGAAATATGTTAAAAGCATTTAAAAATAGTTTGAAAAACATAACAAAATTTTGTTAAAAACACTTGATTGATTTCAAAAACAAACTGATTGATTTTTTTTGTTATAAAACTGAATATAAAATGCTAGTTCTTTTAATAAAATAATCGACTGTTTTTTCTTTACATAAAATATAAAACAAAACAAATAATTTTTTAAATCTTTTCAAAAACTCTAAGTGTAATTCAATCGTTTCTTGTGATAGATCAACCTATTGAAAAACTTGTTGTAGTCACCAGACTTTGAATATAAGCTTTTTCAACTGATTTAAAACATGAAAATGTTGACCTAAGTAGTGTTCAAGCTTTGAAGAATCCAAACCCTTTGAAGGATGTTAAAGGCCAGGTTGTGCTTGTTGTTGCTGAGCTGTCTTAGTTAGGATCTGGGGTAGTTTGAGTTTTGTAATCCACTCTAGATTGAATCCAAAGCATAGGCATTCTCAATCTTTTAAAAGAAAAGTGTTTTTCAAACTAAGTGAAAAACATATGATTGTTTTGTCGAAACAACCGATTGTTTTATACTTAGATGTTTTTAGAAAAGATTGAAAACTGTTTTTCAAATGGTTAAACTGTTAAAACCAAAACAACCGATTGATTCGAGGAAACAACCGATTGTTTGTTTTGGTACCATAACAGAAAAACTGTTTTAGCTTTGACTGAGCTTTAGATGTTTTAACTGATTACGCTCCAGTCTTTAATGCTTTGACCAATCTTTTAAATGCAATGAATAAGTTTGTTAAGATTTGATAACAAACAATATCTTTGAATATATTTAGAAAAATAGATTTGAGTAATAAGATTTTAACACAAGTTTTGAGTTTTTCAAAGAGTTGAGATTGCTTAGAGATTGAGATTGATGAAAGAGTGTGAGATAGGATTTCTGCTTGTATTGATTTTAGATTTGCTTCTGTAACAAGTGTAATCCTTGTATTTTGTTGAACAAGTTTATTTGTGTGTTTTGCTGAGAAGTGTTGTGTGTTCTTGAGGGGATCAAGATCAACATTCTTAGTGTCGGTGTGTTGGGCAAGAGAAGTGTGTGTCTTGAGGGGATCAAGGTCACTTTCTTGGTTATGGTGTAAGTGATCTAGGTTTGATTGCTTAGTGGAATTCCTCAGTGGTTTCTGAGAAGACTGGATGTAGCTCTGGGTTTAGAGTGAACCAGTATAAACATCTGTGTGCATTCTCTTTATCCCTAACTCTTTAAATTCAGTTTTGTTTTTGTAAACTGGTATAAACAACCGATTGTTTTACTGGTGTTGTGCTTTTAGCTTTGTGTTTTGAAAAACTGATTTCTCAATCAAGGTATTCTCGAAGTAATTTCATTCAAGGCTTAAAAGTTTGCGAAAACCCTCTTTAAACAATTCACCCCCCCCCCCCCCCGCCCTCTAGTTTAAAGCCATATATTCTAACAATTGGTATCAGAGCTTGGTTCTTGAAAGTTATTCAAATTGATCCATAAAAAAATTCTATGGCTGGAAAACAATCTTTTGAGGAAGGTGCTTCAATCTACAAACCTCCTTTATTCTGTGGATTGAATTACAAATATTAGGAAGCCATAATGAAAATCTTTGTGGAATCTATTGATCAAGGAATTTGGAATTCAATTGAGAATGGTCCTTACATTCCAAAGTTTAAAAAGAATGGTTCTTTAATTGCAAAACATTGGTCTCAATGGACCAATGATGAATGTAAAATGGCCAAGCTTGATTGTACTGCTCAAAACATAATAGCTTCTGCACTAGATACTAATGAGTTTTTCAGGATATCAAAATGCAAAACTGCTAAAGATATGTGGGACACTCTCAAGGCTCTTCATGGAAACAATGAACCAAAGGAGGCAATGTCAAAGAGTCAAGCAAGAAGGAAAAGAAGGCAAAATAAGAAGAGCTTCAACCTTTGCTTCATGGCCAGAAAGGAGGATGACTCAAGTAGTGTAAGTTCATCAAACTCCTCAAACTCTGAAAATTATGGTCAATTACTTCAAGCCTTTCAAGAAACGCATGAAGAAGCCAACCGATTGGCCCTCTTGAACAATCGGTTAAAGGAAAAAGAATAGCTGGCTTGAAAACAGATTAAAAACACTGGAAGAGGAATTAGAAAATTCAAAAACAGATTTTGAAAACCTTGAAATCATCTACAAAAACTCCTCTTGCAAGTGTGATACTCTTGTTTGTGAAAATTGCGAAAATCTTGAAAATAAGATCCACTATCTTGTTAAAACTGTGGATAAGCTGTCTAAAGGTCAATCCCACTTTGAGAATGTCTTGGTATCTCAAAATTGTGTTTTTGGAAAAGCTGGATTGGGTTTTAATCCACAAAACAAGCAAGATAGATTTTCAAAATCATTTTCGAAAATGCCAGAAAAACAATCGATTGGACCATCGAAACAACTGATTGTTACATGCTTTTATTGCATGAAAAGAGGTCATTTTGTGAGGTTCTGTAAAATCAGAAAATATGTTGTTCCTAAGGGTTTTATGAAGTGGATCCCTAAGTGTAATAAAGATTTAATTGATGAATGTAAACCAAATGGACCCACATTCATAAGGGGACCAAATCTTTGTACTTGAAAATTTTCTTTGTAGGAAATCTTGGAGGAGAGCAAGCAACAATGGTACTTGGACAGTGGATGTTCCAAGCACATCACAGGAGATAAATCAAAGTTCCTGAGCATCCCCTTTAAGCAAGAAGGACATGTCACCTATGGGGACAACAACAAAGGAAGGATTCTTGGGAGAGGATCCATAGGAGACAAAGACATCTTGGTCATCCATGATGTGCTCTATGTAGAAGGCCTAAAGCATAATCTGTTGAGCATTAGCCAACTATGTGACAAGGGATATCAAGTGATGTTCAAGTCAAACACATGTGAAATCTGTCTACCCAACACCAAAGAGGTAATGTTGGTAGGTAAGAGAGTCAATAATGTGTATCTTCTAGATATCTCTTCACCATGTTCAATTGGATGTCTTCTATCCAAGCAAGATGAATCTTGGCTTTGGCACAGAAGAATTGCTCATATTCACATGAATCACTTGAACAAGTTAATTTCAAAGGATCTTGTGATTGGGCTACCAAAGCTCAAGTTTGAGAGGGATCACATTTGTGAAGCATGCCAAAAAGGGAAACAAGTGAAAAGTTCTTTCAAAATAAAAAACGTTGTTTCTTCTTTAAAACCTCTTGAACTTCTTCACATGGATCTCTTTGGACCCTCAAGAACTATGAGTCTTGGTGGAAATTATTATGCTCTTGTTATTGTTGATGATTTTTCTAGGTACACTTGGACTCTTTTCTTGGAATCAAAGAGTGATGTCTTTTCTGCATTCAAGAAGCTAGCAAGAAGGTTGCAAAATACAAAGAACAACAACATAGGCTCTATTAGAAGTGATCATGGAGGAGAATTACAAAATGAGAAGTTCATCAAATTCTGTGAGAAGATGGGGATTCTTCACAACTTCTCTGTTCCAAGAACTCCACAGCAGAATGGTGTGGTAGAGAGGAAGAACAGGTGTCTTGAAGAGCTAGCAAGAACAATGCTCAGTGAATCATCTCTTCCTAAGTAATTTTGGGCGGATGCAGTAAGCATTTCCTGTTATGTGATGAATAAAGTGCTTATAAGACCTATTATAAATAAGACTCCTTATGAACTCTTCAATGGAAGGAAGCCTAACATCAGTCATCTCAGAGTTTTTGGCTGCAACTGTTTCGTTCTTAACAATGGAAAGGAAAATCTAGGGAAGTTTGATGAGAAAGCGGATATTGGCATCTTCATAGGGTATTCTCTCACAAGTCATGCATATAGAATCTACAACAAGAGGTTGATGACTGTAGAAGAATCAGTTCATGTTGTCTTTGATGAGGTAGATTGTAGAAACAATCAAATCCCAAAGACCAGTGTTGAAGAAGATGAACAGAGCATCAATTTGGAGAAGCTGGAAATCTGTGCAGAAAAACAACAGGTTGATTCGCAGAAACAACCGATTGAAATTCTACAACAGAGTGAGCTGCCCAAAGAGTGGAGGATTCCTATAGATCTGTCAGTGGAAAACATCATAGGGCAAATAAAGGAAGGTGTCTCCACACGTAGCTCCATCTCAAACTTCTGCAGGCACACAACTTTCTTCTCTCAAATTGAGCCAAAGTCTATTGATGAAGCTCTCAAGGATGAGAAATGGGTTGAAGCTATGCATGAGGAGTTGAATCAGTTTGCAAGGAATGAGGTATGGTTTCTTGGCCCTAGAACTGATGAAATGAACATTATTGGTTCGAAATGGGTTTTCAGGAACAAGTTAGATGAAGATGGTGTGATCACAAGGAACAAAGCAAGGCTAGTTGCCAAGGGCTACAATCAAGAGGAGGGCATAGATTATGGTGAAACCTTTGCTCCTGTTGCTAGATTGGAGGTTGTAAGGCTGCTGTTGCCATTTGCTTGTATGAGTGGTTTCAAACTCTTCCAAATGGATGTCAAGAGTGCCTTCTTGAATGGCTACATCAATGAGGAAGTTTATGTAGATCAACCACCGGGCTTTGAAGATCATAAATATCCCAACGATGTCTTCAAGTTGAAGAAAGCTTTGTATGGACTGAAGCAAGCTCCAAGACAGTGGTATGAGAGGCTTAGCAACTTTCTGCTATCTCATGGTTATGAAAGGGGAATGGTAGACAAGACTCTCTTCATCAAAAATTCAAATGTAGAAATAATTCGTGTGTAAATCTATGTTGATGACATCATCTTTGGTGCTACACAAGATAGTTTGTGTGAAGAATTTGTGGCTGCAATGAAAGGTGAGTTTGAAATGTCTATGATGGGAGAACTGTCTTTCTTTCTTGGATTGCAGGTTAAGAAAACAAAGGATGGGATCTTTCTATGTCAATCAAAGTATTGCAAGGAGATCCTCAAGAAATTTGAAATGGAGAGTTGCAAAGAAGCAAGCACTCCAATGCCATCAAGTTGTTACATGGATGCTGATGCTGCTGGAAAGAATGTAGATCAAACAAAATACAGAGAATTGATTGGCTCTTTGCTTTATCTAACAGCTAGTAGGTCGGACATCATGTTTATGGTATGTCTATGTGCAAGATATCAAGCAAATCCTAAAGAGTCACACTTCAAAGCTGCAAAAAGAATTCTGAAATATCTTAAAGGAACATCATCTGTTGGGTTATGGTATCCTTCTCACTCTCCAATTCATTTAACTGGTTATTCAGATTCTGACTTTGCAGGTTGCAAGCTAGATAGAAAGAGCACAAGTGGCACTTGCCACCTTCTTGACTCAAGCCTAATCTCATGGCATAGCAAGAAGCAAGCGTGTGTTGCTCTCTCTACTGCTGAGGCTGAGTATATTTCTGCTGGAAGTTGTTGTGCACAGATTATGTGGCTCAAACAACAACTTGCAGACTTTGGATTACAAATCAGCAAGGTTCCTTTGATGTGTGATAAAACAAGTGCCATCAATTTATCCAAAAATCAGATTCAGCACTCAAGGACCAAACATATTGAGATAAGGCATCATTTCATCAGGGATCATGTAAACAATGGGAACTGTGAAGTGAAGTTTGTGGAGACCAAACTGCAGTTAGCTGACATCTTCACGAAACCTTAACCAAAAGAGAGGTTTTTCTTCCTAAGAAATGAGTTAGGTATCCTTGATCTTAATAATCTCTCCTAAATTTGTTTTGATACATGCTAAAGTCTATTTGTGAAAACAAATAGGGGGAGAATTAATTGGTTCTTGTATATCTTTATCTGAAACTGTGTAACCTGTTAAAATCTCGGATATAAAACTGTTTTCTGCTGCTGCTGATAGAAACAACCGATTGTTTTGAGTAAACAACCGATTGTTTTTCAGGTTTTACACTTTAATTGTGTGAAAATCTAACCTGTTGTTGTAAGAAGCATTAGACTGTATATATGCTAGTTTTGCAGGTACTGCTTCAGATTCAATCAGATCAAACACAAGCACCAGGGATTTGTCTTCATCAAATAGGGGGAGATTGTTAAACCAAGTAGTGTTCAAGCTTTGAAGAATCCAAACCCTTTGAAGGATGTTGAAGGCAAGGTTGTGCTTGTTGTTGCTGAGCTGTCTTAGTTAGGATCTGGGGTAGTTTGAGTTTTGTAATCCACTCTAGATTGAATCCAAAGCATAGGCATTCTCAATCTTTTAAAAGAAAAGTGTTTTTCAAACTAAGTGAAAAACATATGATTGTTTTGTCGAAACAACCGATTGTTTTATACTTAGATGTTTTTAGAAAAGATTGAAAACTGTTTTTCAAATGGTTGAACTGTTAAAACCAAAACAACCGATTGATTCGAGGAAACAACCGATTTTTTGTTTTGGTACTATAACAGAAAAACTGTTTTAGCTTTGACTGAGCTTTAAATGTTTTAACTTATTACGCTTCGGTCTTTAATGCTTTGACCAATCTTTTAAATGCAATGAATAAGTTTGTTAAGATTTGATAACAAACAGTATCTTTGAATATATTCAGAAAAACAGATTTGAGTAATAAGATTTTAACACAAGTTTTGAGTTTTTCAAAGAGTTAAGATTGCTTAGAGATTGAGATTGATCAAAGAGTGTGAGATAGGATTTCTGCTTGTATTAATTTCATATTTGCTTCTGTAACAAGTGTAATCCTTGTATTTTGTTGAACAAGTTTATTTGTGTGTTTTGCTGAGAAGTGTTATGTGTTCTTGAGGGGATCAAGATCAGCATTCTTAGTGTTGGTGTGTTGGCCAAGAGAAGTGTGTGTCTTGAGGGGATCAAGGTCACTTTCTTGGTTGTGGTGTAAGTGATCTAGGTTTGATTGCTTAGTGGAATTCCTCAGTGGTTTCTGAGAAGACTGGATGTAGCTCTGGGTTTAGAGTGAACCAGTATAAACATTTGTGTGCATTCTCTCTATCCCTAACTCTTTAAATTCAGTTTTGTTTTTGTAAACTGGTATAAACAACCGATTGTTTTACTGATGTTGTGCTTTTAGCTTTGTGTTTTGAAAAACTAATTTCTCAATAAAGGTATTCTCGAAGTAATTTCATTCAAGGCTTAAAAGTTTTCGAAAACCCTCTTTAAACAATTCAACACCCCCCCCCCCCCCCCTCCTCTAGTTTAAAGCCATATATTCTAACATAAACAACTAACTAAAATTAGCACAAATTTGAAAAACAAAACTTTCAAAAATGAATTCAAATCATATGAACTTGGATAATTACTAAGTGCAAATTAACAACTCAAAATCTACCTAACTACACACACAACAACAAATTCTTCAAGTCTTCAATGTTGGATTTGGAAGTCATCAAAGCATCTTGTTCAACATGATTGACACTAGATGTGAGTCTCGTGGTCTTTATTACCTACAGACCTCTACACATGTTGGCATGATTATGGATTTTTTATCTCTCATTCATGCTCGGTTAGGTCATCCTAGTCTTTTCCTAGTAATGTCTTACAACATGCTTTGTCTCCTTTTTCCTTAGTTCATTCTCACATTTGGGGACCAAGTCGTATTAAGTTTAATTTAGAGTTTTCGTATTTTATAACTTTTATTGATGATTATTCAATATGTACTTCGTTATTTTTAGTGAAAACAGGTTTTGAGTTGTTTTCTATATTTTAATCTTTCTATAAAGAAAGTAAAAATTAATTTGGAGTTTCCTTTTGAACCTTACAGAGTGATAATGCTTGTGAGTATCTTTCACATTCTTTCACCACTATTATGAAATATCATGGCATTCTTCATCAAACCTTATGTGCTTATACCCCTCAACAAAATGGGGTAGTTGAGCACAAGAATAGACATCTTGTTGAAACTACTCACTATTTTAATTCATGGTGATGTTCTTTAACATTTTTTAGGGTGATTTTGTTCTTAGTGAATGTTATCTAATTAATCATATGTCATATTCAGATTTTAAGAATAAAATTCGTCATTTTATTTTATTTCCTCATGAACCTCTTCATCCCTTACCACCTCAAGTTTTTGGTCTACATGTTTCGTTCACTATTTAAAGGAAAAAGACTTTGTGTACCCCAATGTCTTTGAGAAAATCTATTGTTAAGGAGGCACATGACGGTGGATTAATGGGACATTTTGGGGTAGCAAAAACCTTAGATACCTTGCATGAACAATTCTTTTGGTCCAACATGCAAAAATTTGTACACAATTTTTGTGATAAATGCATAGCATGTAGGAAAGCTAAGTCTAGGGTTCAACCCCATGGTTTATATACCCCTCTCCCCATCCCTGACATGCCTTGGGTAGATATTTCAATGGACTTTATTCTAGGGCTTCCCAAAACATCTAAGGAGATGAATTCTATCTTGCCATAAAGTAGATGATGCTTGTAATATTGTCAATCTCTTCTTTAAGGAAGTTGTTAGATTGCATGGGCTTCCTAGAAGTATAGTATCTGACAGAGACTCTAAGTTCTTAATTCACTTTTGAAAAATGTTGTGGGGCAAACTTGGCACTAAACTGATGTTTTCTACTGCTTTTCATCCCCAAATAGACGGACAAACAGAAGTGGTTTATAGAAATTTGTCACAAGTGTTGAGATGCCTTATTTATGGGAATCCTTGGGTGTGGGAGGACTTACTTCCTCATATTGAGTTTGCTTATAATAGAGTAGTTAATTCTACTACTTCTCACACCCCTTTTGAGGTTGTGTATGGGTTCAATCCCCTTACACCTCTTGACCTACTTCCTATTTTTGTACTTGTTGAGGTGTTGTGCAAAGATGGTTTTGGAAAAGCTACATTTATTAAAAACTTGCACCAAAACCTCAAGTGAAAAATAGAAAGGAAGGTAGGAAAGTATGCTCAACATCCAAATAAGGGGCGCAAAGAAATGATCTTTGATCCTGGGGATTGGGTATGGCTTCACTTGAGAAAGGATCATTTTCCTACTCAAAGAAAATCTAAACTCCTTCCTCGTGGTGACGGTCCCTTTCAGATCTTTAAAAGGATCGATGATAATGCTTATGAGTTAGATCTGCCTAACACATATTTAGGGAGTAATTATTTTAATGTCATGGGTCTAACTCCTTTTTATGCAGGTGTTTCAAAGTCGTGGACGAATTCTCTCCAACCCGGGGAGCATGATGAAACCCTGATTGATAAAGCACCCACTGAGCTAGCCCAACCTTCCAAAAGGATGACCAAGAGCATGACAAGGACCCAAGACTAAGTCAGACTTAGTCCATAGCTAGTGACTCAGAACCTATGATACCTCAAAGGATTACCAGGAGCAGAGCCCACATGATTGGACCTGAGCACCATTTATTTTCCTTACTTTTTATTTCAGTAGATTAGGATTTAATTAGCATAAATTGGGCTTATGCCAACGCCCACATTTTGACCTAGCTTCTAGAATAGGTCCCATGTGTCGCCCTTTCCCCATGTGCTCACTTTTAACCTAGTTTCTAGAAGGCTTCTCCATGTGTGTGATACCTTTTTGCTAAACCTAGATTCTAGAAGCCTCTTGTCATGTGTCGCCCATTCCCTTCCTATCTTGCTCAGCAAGGCACCAAGGGCTATAAATAGAGTGTCTTGCCTCTTGTAATTAACATTGAATTAATAGTAAAGAAACTCTGCTTGAGTGAAATCATGAGTGTTCTAACAATCCTCTGAGTCTTATATTGGCAGAGATGGCTGCAAGTGGCGACTCACTTCCTCACTCATCTTGGAGCTTCTTCCCCCAAGTGGCATGAATCAACTCCATATCTCCATATCTATAAGTTTCCTTATCTATTTCCTTCTTTCCTTTCATTATTCCACCATTACTCTTTCATTTTGTTGTTCACATTCTCTTCCATTTTAATTCATTCATGTCATTCTCAATTGTCTTGTTTTAATTTTGTGTTCATCATTCATCATAGAGTGTGTGTGTGTGTGTGTTTTTCTATTTGCTCTTTTGAAGACAACCTTCACACTTACTTAATCACGTGGTTTATTTCGTGTCCAGTGACAATCTTCACTGAGTTTCACCTTATCTTGCTAATCTCATATTAATCCAAGTGAAAACAATAAAAACATGTGTAATAGCAATCAACTCACATCAATTTATTGGCTAGTGTGCCTAAAGATTCTCCTCCTCCAACACCACTTCAAGTTTACAATCATTATCAGTCTTCCATAGGATGACTCTCTTCTAGTGTCAGATCTTTTGCCCTTTTTTGCTTTGATGGTCGAACCTAAAATTCCCACTACCCTCTGTAAAGGTATACGTTATACCCATAATCTTTCTCCGTATTATATTGATTTTATACATGTTTTTCGTCTATTTCTTATGTGTCCATTCCAAAGTCTATAGGTGATGCATTAATTCATCATGGTTGGTGTCAGGCAATGCTTGATGAAATAAGTGCTCTTCAGACTAGTAGAACTTGGGAACTTGTTCCTTTACCTTCTGGAAAATCTATTTTTGGTTACAGGTGGGTTTTTGCTATCAAAATTGGTCTTGATGGTACTATTGATCGTCTCAAAGTCCATCTTGTCGCTAAAGGTTATACACAAATTTTGGTTTAGACTATGTTCATATGTTTTCTCCAGTGGCAAAAAATGGCTTTTGTTGGCTTATTCATAGCCATGACAACTCTTCAAATATGACATTTTTATCAACTGGATGTCAAAAATGTTTTTCTTAATGGGACTTGCAGTAAGAAATATATATGGTGCAACCTCTTAGTTTTGTTACTCAAAGGGAGTCTTCTATTCTGTTATCTCATCTTCGCAAATCTTTATATGACCTCAAGCAGTCTCTCAGGGCCTAGTTTTTAAAGTGTAGTAGTGTTGTTTAACAATTTGGTATGACTCGCAGTGAGACATATAATTCATTTTTTTTATCGTCACTCAAGTGATAGGTGTATCTATATCATAGTATATGTTGATGATATTATTCTTACAAGTAGTGATCTCCATGACATCTCTTAAATAAAACAGCATATTTTGTTACCACTTTCAGACCAGAAATCTTGGAAAATTTAGATATTTCTTGGGAATTGAGGTAGAACAATCCAACAATGGTATTGTTATCTCTCAAAGGAAGTATTCATTGGATATTTTGGAGGAAACTGGATTAATGAATTCAAAATATGTTGACACATCTATGGATCCTAATGTCAAACTCCTACCTAGTAAGGGAGAGCCTCTCTCAGATCCTAAGAAGCATAGAACTAGTTGAAAAATTAAACTATCTTACTATTACTCATCATGATATTTCATCTGCAGTTAGTGTGGTGAGTCAATTCCTTAATTTCCCGTGTGTTGATCATTGGAATAGAGTCATTTGTATATTGAAGTACAATAAAGGTTCTCCTGAGAAATACTTATTATATGGTCACAATAATCATACTAAGGTTGTATGTTATTCATATGCTGATTGGATGGGATCTCCATTTAATAAAATATCAACTTTCGAATATTGTGTTTGTATTGGTGATAATTGGATTTCTTGGAAGAACAAGAAACAAAATGTTGTGGCAAGATCTAGTGCTGAAGTAGAATAGAGTTATGGCCTTAACGAGCTGTGAGCTTACAATTTGGAGAGGTCACTCAAATAACACTCGTATGTGATAATCAGGTTGTTCTTCATATTAGTTCAAATTTTATCTTTCATGAAAGGGCCAAAAAAAGATCAAACATATTAAAATTTATTGTCATTTTATTCGAGAAAAGATTGTGTTTGAAGACATCAAGACTCAGTTTGTTGATTCGAATTATCAGTTACCATATATAGTTACTAAATCATTATATGAACCTATATACACTAGCTTAAGCAGGAATATTGAATGTAACGTGTTTAGCACATAGTTTCTATTATTGTTATTATTTTCATCCATAAACAAACAATCCTATATTTTGTTATTCTATTATTATTGTCTGTGTGTATTTACATTAGGGATATTAGTCCTATATTTATTCTTTTTATTCTTAATAAGTAATACTATTATCACTAATGAACACGTCAACATTTTGTTAATAACTATACCATATATAAATCATAGATTGAAATTGCTTAATTTTAAAAAATGAAGAGGACCAAATGTATTGAATTTGTATAGGTATTAAAATTATATGTTCACAATTATTAAACTAAAAGCGGGTTTAAACTTCCAAAACAATGTACGGCCAAGTGTAAAACTTTGCTTCCACTAATTAAAAATATACTAACTATAATTGATTTTAGATTATTGCTTTATTTAATTATTTTAAAACTACTTCTAGCATAATTCTAATTGACAAAAATCTTTACTAAACTAACCTATTTATACAAAAGCTTTCTTTATTAGTGGGCCTTATATGCGTGCCAAATATAGAGCAAAATTCCATACCTATAACAAGTAATCAATAGCATCTAATAGCCTTTCGCTTGTAGTAGCTTCAAGAATTTGGCCACCAGTCTCATTTAGATGCACACAGCCATCTCTTTTAGTTGCTAAGTTAGTAAGAAAATTATAGTTTGATGATGAACTGCTGACACAATGGTTTCGTTGGACCATTGGATTCAAAACCAACTCATTTTTATATTGTTCCTATCAGATATAACTAGCTTAGAGAGAATGTCACCATTGGATTTAAAATTATATGTTCCACTTAATTATTTCGTTGCACCATTGGATTCAATAACGGTAACGATGCATAGCTGATCTTGGTGATATAACTAAATTCTGTAATACTCAACTGCCAAAGATCAGAAATTGAGACTTCAAAACTTCAAAATATAACCACTTTCATCATAAGAATCTGAAGAAGTAATCATCAGGTCGGGAAAAAGTATAACTGTTCAAATTCTTAGGAAGTCCTCCTGACTCATAAAACCATCATGTCTCGCAAAGGGCAAGTTATTGCTTCCTTCCTCTTCCTTTCTTGCTCGGTTGAGCATCCATTTGCTCTTTTCCAGTGACTTCTGATAGATCAACTGCAGAATTATAAGTAGAGAGAATGTAAAAAGAAATCTCAGCACCAGAGAGAATATCCAAAACACAATAAATGTAAACCATACGCGAATATTGTACAGAGTGGTATCGTATCTTATTCTCAAAAGCATGTCTTTGACAATTTAGCAAACACGAATGTTTCAGAGAATTCTTTTTAGTTAAAGCATCGTCACATTAACAGCTTAGAGTAAGACATACCATCAGGACCACGGGCCATCAAAGCAAAGAACATATTGTTCAGTTTTTCCATCTTCTTAGCTTCTTGTGCTTGGTCTGTCTTATACTTTAGACACTGTAGAATGTACAACAATTCACAATTTGAAATTGAGATTATGAGGCTAATAATGTAAGAGGTAGTCAATCATAAAACAATGCAAAATGATGCATTGCAAGGAATATAATTATTGCAAATCATCCACACCGGTCATATATATGTAACAGATTCTGTTCTAATTAAAACGAGAGCGCATACTGCGGCTAAATTCAATTTTCACCACCAACAATCATGAGATTTTTATTAGTATATTATTTTCTTATATACGTATTATATTCTTGTACATAGAAGTATGATAGAATAATTTTATTGGCAGAGTTATATACCACCTCAAAACTAAAAAAAGGGGCACCCCAACTGAAAAACCAATGGGTAACTTGAAGTGTATTGTTATAGTTATAGAAATAAGAAGTCCATCATATATAATAATATCTAGAATTATATACGTAATATTAGGACCGTCTTTTATTTATTCCCTTATCATATATTTTTTATTAGAGGATACTGAATTTCATCTATTTATAGCATTGATTCTTTTTTTCTCAATATAATTAAAACACCCATGTTGTCTTAGAAACACACATGTTTAGGTCAACTCTTCTCTCTTTTCTAAAGTTTAACATAATATCTAGGGTCTTTATTCAAGAACCGTGTTGGCCAGATAAACCCACTTGTCTTCCAAGGATTTCTTTTTGCAAACCTTTCACAGGTTCGCTTTCACTATTTCAACACTACTTCCGATGAGTTTCTAACGACCACAATTTCCTTTGGCAAACACAAGGTTGGGATTGTGCCACGCTGATTCATCCAAATACCATCCAAATACCGAGATGAGCCACCCATCCATGCCCCCTCACACATGACTTTTCTCCCATAGCAGTGGCAACTCAGACTAGCACATGGTGACGCCTGACAACTTACTAACCTTCGCCCACATCACTTCCTTCATGTACTCCTACCCCTGTGGTGGCAGCTCCATTGGAGTTCATTTGGTGTGGTTCCATCTACTTTTCCCTCTCCAAAACGGATTCTCTCCTCTTTTCTAACCATATTGTTACTATTGATTGAGAAGATGGACAGGTCTAATTATTCCACTAGGCTTCCGATATCGGGTTATGGTTAAGTGGGTTGGACTACAAATCCCATTTCACTACCACAGTTGAATTTGTTCCTACATAAAATAGTGAAAAATGGATAAAGATTGATGCTCGACTCTATAGTGTTACTAAATCCACTATTCACACTTCACTCAGACCTATTTTCTGTCACCATAAGATGAGTGCATTAGTTTGGAGTGACGCTCATGTGCCATCTCGTTCAATGTTATTAGAAATTCAGTTTTTGCAAAAATGTGACATGATTGGTAGATATGGCATTGGCTACTGCAATAATTTTTATGTTGCTTTGTTTGTTATTTATGACTTGTAGGGTTCAATCAGTGACTTTCATATGCTTATTAGTCTATGATTATAAACTTAACCTTAATTAAATATTTGGTGTGTTATATGACTTTTTTTCTATTATGTTATATGCATGTGTATGAATTTTATAAATCTTATAGAATTTTGTGCTTTGTGTTACAATTCCACCAATTTTTTACCTGAATAGAATCCCATGTTTAACTACCTGGTGTATTGCTAACATTTCTCTAAAATTATCAATTATATAAAGCGACTAGTGAAAGGGACATTCAATTCAACAAAAACATTAACTTAATGGTCAGTTAGCCCATTGATCAGCCTTAAACTCAATTTTCATTCCAAATTATTTGGAAACACATTCTGGCATTGTTCGTGACATTGATGCTCACCAAAGAAAAACAAGAAAACCAATTTAGTCTTTTAAGCAAAACAAAATGGGGTGTTTATAGCCCTATACGAAGAGTAGTACATAAATCCTCAATTAATCCAAACCAAACAAGTAATAAAGGGAAATAGTAAATATATTACTATAACAATAGATAAAATATCTTATAATAACATTCTTTATGCATTACACTAACCCCCTGTAATTATTTGAAAACCATTACACCGTCTACCCCTAAAAGGAATTTACATTAAATGTTAAAAAGAAGGTGCTTGTGTAATTTCACGAAACCTTAGGGGAGATTAGTGTAATTTACTCTACAAGCACCTCCACTTTTTTAACATTTACAGTAACTTTGGAAGGAGAACAGAGCATGAAACAACAGGGAAGAGAGGATGCAATGAGTTAGAGTAGAGAGGGAGAACTACAAGGGAAGAGAGGAACAACCAAAGGCAGAGAGAGGGATCAAGTATTAGGAAAGGGTTGTGCAGCAATTGCGACAAGTAGGGCATTTTTATCAAAATGGATTATATGACCTTGGAATAACAATCCAAAGTAATTCACCCATGGAAGCAATTCAGCATGGCACAAAACTCATAAGGGAGGAAAAAAAAACGAATCATACCATTCATCAAGTTGGCACAAAAGTTAGACAACCATGAACTGCGAGATTTCCAAACTAATAAATTTTTACGTGATTTTGTATTAGGAAACGAGTTAACCCTATCTCTTAGGGGATAAACTTGGCTGAACACTTTAAACCCATAAACACATTTTTTATTGAAGAATCAGATTATGATTTCATGTCAATCCATATTTTCACTCTCAAACATGCACATAAGACTGGCCTTTAAAAATTAAAATACATTGAAAATATATTTGTTTTGTTTTAGAAAAATGAACAAATACCTGTCGGTTATCAGTGACCTTGAGTACCAACTTGCCATCGCAGTGCCTGTACTTCATGACATACCGTGTCTGCTCCAAATACAATTGAACAGATTTCATTTTTCAGTAGATGTTAATAGAACAACAAGGACAAGTTGGATAACTTGTACAATCATGAAACTGAATTATAAAAAATCAATTGGTTATTGCACAACTGAACATGAACATAGAGCAAATATACCAATTAAAGGCTTTTATAAGCATAAAATAAAACAAAATTCTGAATGAAGTTTCTCAGGCTTCTGTTACTTTAAGAAATGGAAAAACGTTGAAAGAATAGAATTACAGAATCAGGATCAGCACGGAACAACTCAATGCTTTGCTCCACAAATTTGTCCCACTCAGTTATGTAAACCATCGCACCAGACAGAGACTTTGAAACAATTTTCTGCCTTTGTCAAGCTCTGGTCAACTAAGTTCACCTGCATGTCAATAGGAAAAATGAAATTATAGAAAGCCAGTGTCACTAAATTGATAACAATAGGATACATATGATAAAAAATTAGAATCAATAGTCGGCTTAAATTTCATTATATCAACAAAACTCTCAAAGCAACAAATTCATATGCATAGTCTCACATTTCCCGATATTTTACATGAATATTATCAACCAAATGAACCAATCCACACTTTTCAGCATAAAGAAACACACATTTATAATAAAATAAAAGAAACTTATCAGAAAAAACAAATTAGATTTGTATTGAAGGAATATCTCATTCTTATCAATCCTCGATTCGACTAGAACCCTACTTTCTTAGTAAATTATGCAAAGAACAATGCAAGTTCACCTATTAAAATAGGGAACTGCACCAGAGAAGTAATTCAAGAAGCACCAGGTTCCTTCAGGGATCCAAAACCCACCCATACCGAATTGCATGCCATTTAAGCCTGCTTATTACACTTTGCACACACACACTCCCGGGTAACTAGCTAAAAAATCAAAATCCACTTAATTATCAGAGGAAATACCCACACAAGTGAGGACCTACCACTACCAATTACAGCACGTTATAAAATCCTCAGTACATGACGATCAAAACCAATATGGAAAAATCCTTCTAACATCACTCTCATTCATTCAACAACGACATGGAAGTAACCATTTAAGAATCAATTGAAATCAAATTATCCATGAGAAGTAAAACAAGTTATCAATTGGAGTCAATTTTGATTCAGAGCAGAACAACGAAAATCGATTCAGTGCTTACCTACGAACCACGAGAAACAAAATGAAGCGGTGAAAAGCCTTCGATGGAAGCACTTCGAAAGCCGAGAATGCAAGCGAGCCTATTCAAACTGTAAACTTGGGTTAGGCTTAGATCTGCTTAATGGAAAAACCCAGTTTCTGTTTGTAACGTTTCAGAGAGGCGCTTTAACTTCTGCAAATAGGGGGAAAAAAAATACAGCTATCCCCAAAACTTTAATTACTTTGTCTTTTCTTTTACAAATAAGAACTTTAAACTTTAATTTTATTTTAATTCTTATTTTTATAAATAAGCTAAAATTTTAATTTTATTTCAATTAATTCTTAAAACTTATCAATATTTATAAATATTTTTTAATAAGTTTGAATTAAATTTTTTAAATCAAATGTCAATATTTTTTTCATTTTTCTTCTTCTTCTTCTTACTATGACTCTTTTTTATGTATTAAAATACAATAAAAATAAGAATTTAGAAATAAAAAAATATATATTTCTTTGATTTATAAAAGTATTTTTAATTGAGAATGATTTTAAATTGTTTATGAAAAGATATTTTACTTTAAATGAATTTGTTGATTATACTATAATGGTATCTTTTGAAAAATTATTTTATAAGTTTGAAGAATAAGATTAAGAATCTAGATACCTTAAACTAATACAAGTATTAGAAATTTAAAAAAAAAATCAATTTTAATTAAAGATATTGAATTTAGCTTAATTCAAATTAATATTTATTAATAATACAATTTTTATACTATGATTAAGTTTAAATAATATCTTTTAAAAAACTATTTATAAAAAAAGGATAAATTTTAAGGATTAACTAGATTAAAAATAAAATCTAGATGTTTATTTAAAAAAAAAACATTATCACAGTTAAAAATGTTCTAAATTTAAAGAATTATGTGATGTAGTTATTTAACCTAAAATTATTAGGAAGAAAAGTTATTTATAAAAACGTTTGGAAAGTTTTAAAGATTAATTAGAACAAAACTAAAATAATAAGTGTCTATTTATAAATAATAATAAAGTTTACGGATTAATTGAAATAAATTTAAGTTTGATGCATCAAGTTAGAGTGAGGACCAAATATCAATTAAAATAAAATATGTTTTAAGCTAGGGTTTAAGATTGTATTGTGAAATAAAATAAAATTATTTTGTAGGTTATATAATTATCTTTTGACAAAGTTATATGGGACAAATTATATTCGATTTAAACTTGAGCCGAGTTACTTAAAGGAAACTTGTTGTGAATCGTACAAATTATCTATTAAGACAATTATATTACTTCTAGGTACATATATAAAATTTATTTATAACTTTTAATATATTACTAAAGGTAATTTCATTCTTTTTAGTATTATTACTTTGTATTAAAAAAGGTATTGATTTTAATTTGCTTAAAAAATATTATTTTTAATTTTTATTTAACAATTTAATCATACTATTATACTTTTAAAAACTAAATATAATTTATCTTTTTAAATATTTTTTGGTCTTTGTACCGACCGGTTCTCAGGCGTTGACCAAAGTCAACATGGTGGGATCCAGAGCAAGGAATTCACTAGAGGTACTAGGAAGCAAGTGAGGAGTTTTCGTTAAGGTCCACGGCCTCGGACGTTGACCGGCATCGGGCGTTGACCGACCTCGGGTTTAGCACCAGGAATGCGCCTATGCCAGAAGGGTGTCCCCTCCTGATACCCACGGGTAGGAGTGACCGTGGAGGAGGCGACAAGATAGGGAAGTGGAGGCCTCGGGCCTCGGCACCCAGACAGTAATGATAGATAAAGAAAGGTGGTTCCCAAGCCACACCCCTAGTTCCAGCAGGGAGAGACCCAACTCACGAGGGATCTGTGCATGAGGTGTAGGGACGCGGCAGTACGCACCACCGCTAAAAAGCCACTGGGACAAAGACGATCCATGAGAAGGTCACGTCCCAGAGGGTGATCTGCATGCATGGCACGTGAGGAAGGCGAGGAACTCTCAGGGCGAATGACTTGGAGCTTGGGAGCATAAGTTGGCACCTCAACAGTCATCCCCGCGCAAGTTGCACTCCGACCAACCTTACACACTGAGAATGCCCTAAGACTGCGAACAGTGTTGCTAAGGAGCGCCCACAGAATACGCAAGTCCCAAGTTGGCACGTGGGCAGGAAACACCAAGAAGGTATATAAGGCTTACGATAAACATACTAAGGTACGTTTTTTCGCATTAAACACACAAGTGAACTCAGTAAGATAGAATTCAGTTACGATTCAGTTACACACTTCTCTGAGCACTGAGCTGGTGGTGTTCTACGACGGGAAGTGTTACGGTGTTTTCTACCATAGCTGACTTGAGCGTCGGAATGCAAACAGCCGCGAGGGCGTCCATTTGTCTCTCTGTTTCAGGTGTTAGCAACGGAGGAAGAACAGCGTTGGAATAAAGGCAAAGGCGTTCGTGAAGTGAGGCTCGTAGAGACGTGCGAAGGTGTCCAAGTCCAACCGGCAGGAACAATCTCTAATAATTTTTTTGAATTTTTCTTTTTATATTCAGTAAAACAATATATTATTTCGATTCTCTATTGAAAGAGTAAATAAATCAACCAATATGGTGCAATGTTGTTTTTCTTTAGTAGGGTTTGCATCTCTTATTTTATTTATTTTTTAGTCTTCCCTATTTATGGTAAAATTTAATAGGATGAAGATTAATGAATAAAGTGTTTTTTATGGGATTCTTTTCCGTCTTCTTATCACCATCAAATAAAATAAGTTGAAAGAAATCAAAAGATGCAAGCCTTAATTAAAAGAAAACAACATCATTTGCATCATATTGATTTTTTTTCCTAAGAACTGAATAATTAAAAAAAACACACTTTTAGAAGATAGGTTGTGTATAGGATTATATAATCGGTAGTTCGATAATGGTTTGATAAGATTTATTTAATAAGATCAACAAACCTTTAAATAGGATAAGTCCTACATGACTCTTTTACCATATTAGAAAGTGAACTTAAGTTTAACTCTATCTTATAAAATTAGCTTATAAGGTGAGAGTTACACCCACTTATATATTATAAAGTATTTTCATTTCTAATCAATGTAGAATCTCTAACACACGTATCCATCTTATCTAGTCATGATATATTCACTTGAGAAACAACTCATTACTTAAAAACAATTGTAAATAATGAAAATCAAATTTTATTAAGGATAAAAAACAAAATCTAAAAATTTATTGAAGACTAAAAGCTTATTTAAGTAAAAATAAAATAAAAAATACATGTTTATGTTTTAATTTAATGAATCCACCATCACTCAAGCAACAACTTATTATTCAATTAATGTTAGTAAATAACATAGATAAAAAGAAGAAACAAAAATTTAATACCAAAATATGTGAAACTTTTAGAAATGGCAAAGTAGGACGGGTCATGTGGGCTACTGAAAAAAAACACATGATAGGTTGCCTTCAACCTACCGGCCCGTCCCGCATAACTCACAGCTCGTGCGAGCCAAATACTTATATAAATAGGTTTTGTATTATTAACATTAGGAATTATAATATATTAAAAATTATACATGATATACAAATAAGGTTTAATTAAGTTTCAAGGTTTTGATTAATTTGGTTATTTTGAATTAGGTTTCTATTAAATTTTATTGGTCTATTGTGTACTCAAAAGTTCTATATTTTTCAATTGAGTCCTTATCGTTTGACTTTTGTCACCTTACTTAGTTGTCTCTATATGTTATTTTGTGTTAATATTAAACGATATAGTTTTTGGTTAACATAACACGTGTCTTTTATTGTTGGATATGTTAGAATATATGGTCTTAAACAAGAGAAGGGATGAATTGTTTAAGAGGAGTTTTTGAAAACTTTTTCAGGTTTAATGAAATTCTTTGTATAAATTTAGAACATGAATCAAGTTAGCCAAGAACACAAGCAGTTATGCAGCAAAACACAGAAAAACAATCGGTTGTTTCTTTGAAACAATCGGTTGTTTATATCAGTTAAGCTTAAAACAGAATTAAAAAGAGTTCAAGGTAAGAGAGAATCACACAATTGGCTTATACTGGTTCACTCTTAAACCATGAGCTACATTCAGTCCCCAGAATACCATTGGGTAATCCACTAAGCAATCAAACCAAATTACAAAACACAAACCACCAAAGTAGTGACCTTGAACCCTTCAAAAAACACACTACCTTTGGCAAACCACACCAAGAGTATTGATCTTGAACACCTCAAGAACACACAATACTCCTTGGCAACACAACACCATAAATACAGTAGGTTTAGAAAGGATTACACCTGATTACAGTACAATCTGAATTGAATACAATTGCAATCTTATTTCACTCTCTCTGGAAAATTCAAAGTTTGATGTGAATCTTGAAATCTTAGAATCAAATCTATCAAATTGAACTTTTCAAAGCTGTTTCTTACTTATTTGAAAACATAAACAATATATTTTCCAAAGATTGGTCAAAGCAATTAATGAAGGAACGTATTCAGTTAGAAAACATTTAAAACAGATTCACCATTCAAAATTGAATTTTGTTAGGATTTTCAAAGAAACAATCAGTTGAAACCACGAAACAACCGATTGTTTTGGCTTGACAGTTAAGTCAACCAAACCAAAACAGTTTTCAACCTTTTTCAAAACTCCTAAGAGCAAAACAACTGGTTGATTCGACAAAACAACAGGTTGTTTTTCACTTAGTTAGAAAAACACTTGATTTCAAAAAGGTTTTAAATCACATCAGTTTTAGATTCAACAAAGGAGTGGATCACACTCTATTATACCCAGATCCCACCGAAACACAACAGCAACACCATCCTTTCATCAAACACTTTGGATTTGGATTCTTCAAAGCACTTGATCACACTTGATCAACAGGATGAAGATAAACGAAAACGAAAAAATAAAGCCTAAAAAAATGGTGTTGAGAGACTATGAAACACATGTGGGGTTGAACAACAAAATAATAACAATAGAATAAGGATTAATGCCAAAAGTAAGCAAGCTCGTTGTAAGTTTTTGATCATCCATGATCTTCATGGACAACTCCAACCTCGTCCTTGTTTTGTAGTCTCCCAACACCATATTTAGGTTTTCGTTTTGCTTTCCTCTTTGTTTTTGTTTACCATCATCCAACATGTTTCCGTTTTCACTTCCTTTTCAATCTCATCCAAAAAAGTTTTTCATTGTCATTTTGAACCAAAACAATAAAAAACAACTTGTTATTGGATGTGCTACAACTAAACCTTGTTATCTAATGTTCTTCACTACCTTCACATATAACTTTAACTCCACGCTTGTTTTGTTGCTCAACCCCACACTTGTTCCTTAGTCTCCCAAAATCGTATTTATGTTTTCATTTTTCTTTCCTTTTCATTTTCATTTACCATCATCCAACAATAAAATTCACCTTATTAACCACTTAGTCGCATATGTTTTTTCAAACAAAAACTATGTTTCCCCTAATGTAATACTAGGTTAACCTAGGTTCAATCCCCAAAGATGCATCTCATACAATTTTATTACTTTATATTCTCCTTAAACAAACTAAATTGGGGAAGAAGTGAATTTGCAAAAATAGTAACAGTAAAGAACATTAAATCGGGTACATAAAGAACAAAACAAAGTAATCAAAATGAACTAGAGTTAAGTAAAAACACTAAATGATTTACTCCAAAAACAGAACTTGAAAGTTGATGTAAATAGAAACTTAGAATTAAATGGCAGAGAAATAAAATTGCAGAAACAAAATGAAAACAGAGCATGTATTAGACGATTAAACTAAAACTACATTAGACGATTCAAGTAATAGATGATTGTGAAGTAAAATGAAACTATGATCTAATTTTAAAGCAAAAATAAAACACAAATCAATTTGTGCATTATGAAAACTAAGTACAACTATTAAATCGCCCATTCGATAATATTTTACCATACTCTATAGTTCTACGAAAGAAAAATTGAGCATTTAATGGAGATGTAAATGTTAAAAGTGTAAGATGTCAAATTGTAAATGACAGAAAATGTGAACAATAGAAATTGAAAAGAAAAAAAATAAATTATTAAAGTAAAAAAAAAAACAAGAAAAATGTAAAAAAAAAAAGGCCATCTAATGAACAAAACTATACATTTTGGAAACAAAACATGACTAAAATCAAAATTGCAATTAAATGAACTAAAATTGTAAATAATTAACTACATAAAGTGAAATTTAAATGCATAATTGTAAACAAACAAAAATTAAAAGCAATTGCAGTAAAAAGAATAAAATTTCATTCGAGAAATGTGAAATCCAAATCTAAAATTCTTGTTCAATGAAGAAAATACATAATCAATCCAAGACAATTTCAAAAGAAGAAAGCAATTTAAACATAGCGTAGTCTAACCTAGTTTTAAGTTTGTTGTTACTCATTTCCAAAATTCAATTATCTTCCAAAGGTAAATGTACAAAATTAAAAGCAGTAAGGAAAAGTATAAGACAAGGAAGATAGAGAACAGGAATGTAGAAGAACTCGAATGGACACAAACTGAAATTGCATTAAATTGTAAAAATAGAAAACTAACTAAACTACCATTTACTCTTAAGTAAGTGTAAACACAATTGTGTCTAAGTAAAAGGTAAAAGTAAAAATGTCTTAATTTGTGGTTATAATTACTATTTACAAGGTTCTAGAAGTACATATGGATGAGCTTAAACTGAAATAAAAATCGGGCCCATAAAAATTTATTACAAAAATTCTTATACTAGACTGTCTTCCAGCTCCTAGATCATCTAATGCTTCCTCTATTCAACAAATTTATGTTATTTGTTCCTTTCAACTCAAAATGCTAATCTTTCATGGTCCAATTATCTTCTTTAAAGCTCCAAAGTTCAAGAATCTACTATTGAGATCAGGGATAGTCTAGATGATATGTCTAGATGGTCTGTTAAGCTCCTAACGTTCTTATGAGACTCTAAATTGTCCCTGATTCATACTTTTATGTTTTGATGATAACAAAAACTATTTGAATGAATTTATTGAATATTGAAATATCTAAACAATGTTTCTTCAACTGCAGTGTTCATTAGATGGTCTGATAGATAATCTTGAGTGCTACAACTTTTGTTCATATTAGATGATCTAATAAATTAGTCATGTTAGATCGTCTAATGTACAAGTTGAATACGTAACAATTTTTTATTACAAAGTTAAACGAAATATTTTGAATATACATATCCACTATATGTGTTCAATCAAAGAGAAGATTTGAAATCATGCAGTGAATATGTTCATCCCCATTTTTTTTGATATCTCTACAATCTATCTTTCTTTAAATAGATTTGACAAAATTAACTTTTGTGATTATCTTTTATCATGTTTCTATATATTAATCTTTTCTAAGTAGAAGCATTTTGAAATACTAAAATTCTTAAATGATTTATTTTAATATCACGAAAAATCTAGAACGAAAACATTATCAAATTAAGTTTAATTTGTTTTTACTAATCCATATTGCAATTACTTTCAAATTATTTTTGTAAATAGATTCGAAGCAAAAACAAATTGAAAGATCGCAAATCTAAACTTTCTGTTATTTGTTATGGTCTTGCACCAAAAATGTGAAGATATAAAGATACCGCAAAATTCAACATTAACCAATTTGAAGATTAAAGGAAACATTCAAAAAGGTATATAAATGGATTGAATGTGTATAATGAAGTAAGGCAAGGAAAGCAAAAAAAATCATACTAGTGATCTTGCATAACACATTTAGTCTTTTGGGTTATGAGTGAAATCATTGTAATTCTTCACTTTGTGAATTTATACATGTGAGTTTTTCTTTGTTTCTTTTGAGAGTTCTTAATCTCAATGGGAGGTTAAGAAGTTGTAATCTAGAGAGGTACGAATAGTGGTTGTAACCTGGAGAGGTTAGAATACTTGTTGTAACGTGAAAAAGATAAGAATACTTGTTATTACCAAGTGTGTTAGTAGTGGAAGCTCTTAAGTAGTTGCTTAAGGGGATTATATGTAATCTGAGTTTGGGTGAACCAAAATATGTTCACGTGTACTAATATCTCTTTACTTTTGTTATTGCTTTTATGTTATTCTTATTGTTGGACGATATGTTAAACTATCCTACTAGACAATCAGTTAGATCGTCCTACTAGGCGATCTACTAGATGGTCCTACAAGACGATCTGTTAAACGCTCCAACTAGATGATCTGTTAAACGATCCTACTAGATTATTTGTTAGATAGTCCTATTAGACAATTTGTTAGACAATTCATTAAACATTCTACTAGACAGTCTAATTATTTTATCTATGCAAAAAGAGAGTCTAAGGATCCATTCAACTCCCTCTCTCTGTTCTGGAACCAATTGCACCTACATCTACTACAACAAAGATTAGTTCAAAATGTTATCATAGTTAAATCAACTAATTAGACGGTCTATAAAAATTTAAGTTGAAAATATAATTTTTATACAAGATTTTTTATAACTATAGTTCTCTACAAAAATATAAATCTATACTAAAAACAAAAAACAATAACATAAGAAGCCTCTACGAGATACAATTAGTCCATAAAATATGAAGAAACAAAAGTCATCACACCTATTGACCAAAAACTATGTCGTTTACTATTAATACAAAATAACATGTGGAGAATAACTAAGCAATATGACGAGGGAAGATGACAACAATATCACCCAATTAACATACAAATTAAATGGGGATGACTCAATTGAAAAATAGAATTTTTGTAGTATTGAATAGATTAAGAAAATTTAATAGGAACTTAATTGAAAATATCAAAATTTATCAAAGACTCTAAACTTAATTAAGCTGAATAATAACTATTATTTTTTTTCTATCCTTTCGTAATTCACACTACAAAAAAATGGATTTATCTACAGAAGAAATCTATATGTAACAGCAAAAATTTGTAGGTAAATCAGCATTACCCACGAATTTTTCACTAAAAAAAATATGTATGTAATGTAGGCGTTACGAATGTTGAATCCGTGGGTAACAACAGTTTGTAGATAATACCCACCAACAACAGTCGGTAGGTAATATCCACCAACAACAATTTGTAGGTAATACCCCCAATAGCATTTCGTAGGTAATTCTACATGCATCAAAATGTTCATTCAAACATTTAAATGAATCTCTTTAGATATTTTATACTTGTACACTATTTAACATATCCAACATATGAAGTAATCCAACATATATTAATTGAACAATTTATTACACAAACATCATCTGATACATCTAACATAAAATAAAACACAAATTTTATTTCAAATTCAAACATAACATAATCGAAAGCTTAAAATTCCTAAAAGTCTACCTAATCAATATCTTCATTTTGTTGTTGCCTAGGAGGTTCTTGTTGCGGTTGTACTTAAAAAGATTGTTCTTGAAAGACATTTCATTCTTGTGGATCATGTTGGTATGGAACACCTCAACAACTTTGGCAACAAATCAAAGTAAAATTCATGGCCCCATGTACCACCAAATTAAAGGAGCTAGCAATTTTATTATTTTTACTTCCACTCATATTTCATATTTGATGTAGTAAATTATCCTTTATAATTCCTGTAGACTAGACATAACCATATAACAAACAAGTAGTTGATAAAACAACGTAACCATAAGTTTGAGAATAAAATCATAAATCCAAAGTCATAACTAAGTCTCATTACAACTTATTTAAAAGCTAATATACAACATGTAACTCAAAAGTAAAACATGAGTAGGGTTTGACTCGCTAATGGATGTATAAGCTATTCTCTATCACTTCACTGCTACAATTTTTGCAGTTAGGGTTAGACGCAAAAATCGTGTGCCCTCAAATGGGGAAGCTTCGCTCTCAGATTTTGATTTTGGAATTTGGGTTTCGATTTGGAAATGAGGTTCATACATTGGATTTGGAAACTAATAAGCTCTGGGATTTCGCTTTTGGATTTGGAAACAACTTCAAAGCTTTAATTTGGGTGATTTAGGAATGTAGTCTTCAGGTTTGAACTGGCAACCACGTTCAGAGGTTTGGTTTAGGAACAAGGTTCAGAGGTGAGCTTAAGAGGTTCAAAGGTATTCTCATTTGGGAAAATATTTTGATTTCAATACTTTCGTTTTCCAATTCAATACACATAGTGCGCTTTCGATTTTTGAAACTAAAACATTTTGAAAATTTTCCAACAACAAAAAGGGCGCTACGAGAAATTTATTTTTAACAGGGGGTATTTTTTTTTTTTAATTTACCCATGCCTTCACCGATGACTTATCTTTTCCCACCAATCTTTATTGGTGGGTAACTACATCTCTTCATTAGTTTTTCCAAACTTACTTTTTTCCATCTAAAATGATATTACCTATGGATATAACAGTGGGTAAATTAAATTTACATACAAAAAAAAGTTGGTGAGTAAATTAAATTTCCAACACCTTTGAATTATATTTTTAATTTTCCAACACCTTTCAATTTTGTCTTAATTTTCCAACACCTTTCAATTTCGCTTTTACAATTCCTTGTCATTTCAATTTTGTTTTACAATCTCTTGTCATTTACAATTCCATTTTTTATATTCATTAGGAATTTAAATTCCGCTTTTGAATTCCTTTGTCAATTTAAATTCCTCTCATGTTAAGTGATTTCTTTAACTTTCCATAGCCATTTTGCTTGAGTCATGATGTTCTTAGTGTTCTAAGAGTATTTTCCTATTCGACTTAATTGAATTTATTTGTGAAGAATTAAAAACAAAATTATAAGTTGTCTTAAGTAGTGGTTGATTTAATTCCAAATATAGAATGCAAGTGTTCACATAAATTGGATTTGAATCCAAATTTCATTTTAGAATTTGAAAAGTGAATAAAAAATATGCATGAAAAGAATATGGAAATTTTGAATCCATAGAAACAAAGAAAATTAGGTGCATTCACATTTCAAAAATCAAGTTGTTAAAAAATATTCTATTTGTGTGGAAAATTGTGTTCATATCTTGTGGAGTTTTATTCTTACTTTAATAATTTCTAAACATAAGCTTCATATTTAAAATTTAAGTTTGAGTCTTAAAAGTTTTTTTTGTTGTTTGTATTGTTAAAAGTTTGTCTCCATCTTATTTCCAAATTTGGTTTAGCTTTCTTGCTTTATACTTTTCTTCCTTATCTTCAAATTGTCTTAAGTTTTCTGAGTCCTCTTTGAGTGAGTGATAAGAGTATTGTCATCTTTCATTTGAAGCAATTCTTGCATGCATGGACTCTTTGGATATTAGAACCTTCTTTTTTAGTGAAGAGTAATATTAACCTTACTTCATCTTTTGCTAAAAAGTCGAGTGATACACGTGAGAATAGTGATTAAAATTGTTATGTTGAACTAATTGTTTGAATTTGTTTCTGCAAAATTATGTCTCACTTGTCATCTAGGGAATCATCCAAACCACCTTCTCTTCAAAAGGAAAGCCTTATGGTGGAGCTTGAAAAGACTAAGAGAAGCCTGGTTCAAAGGGAAGAAGATATATGGAAAATGATGGAGAGGTTACAAAGACTAAATGAGTCACAAGATAGGCAAAATCGGGAAAGAAGATGGGAGCCTAGAAGAACAACAAGATATCAAATGCACTATGGAAGCTAAGAAGAGGAAGATGAAGATTGGAGAATGCAAAATTATGAAGTTAGGCACCATCATCATCATCATCAACCCAAGAAGTCCATGTCTTACCCAAAGAGTTTGTGATACACAGTTATCATGAATCTCTTAAATATCTAAAAAGCCAGAGCAAACTTGCTAAGTGGGTAAAGTTTATTGAGCAAGTTTCCTATGTTATCAAACATAAGCAAGACAAGTCAAATGTGGTTGCAGATGCTTTTTCTAGAAGACATACATTGCTCAATTTTTAAACACTCAATATTTCGTTTTTTATCACATCAAGGGAATTTACAAAGACGACCTTAATTTTTCTCACATCTTACAATAATGCTCAAAAGGAACCCACAAAGACTTTTTCATCCATGAAGGCTTTTTTAAAGGAAAAAGACTGTGTGTGCCTCAAGGGTCTTTGAGACACTCTCTTGTTAAGGAGACACATGAAGGTGGATTAATGGGACATTTTGGGGTAGGAAAAACCTTAGATACCTTGCATGAACAATTCTTTTTTCCCATCATGCGAAAATATGTACACAATTTTTGTAATAAATGCATAACATGTAGGAAAGTTAAGTCTAGGGTTCAAGGTCATGGTCTATATACCCCTCTACCCATCCCTGACATGGCTTGGGTAGATATTTCAATGGATTTTATTTTATCTAAGGGTATGAATTCTATCTTTGTGGTGGTGGATCATTTTTCCAAAATGGCCCATTTCATTCCATGTCACAAAGTAGATGATGCTTGTAATATTGTCAATCTCTTCTTTAAGAAAGTTGTTCAATTACATGGACGTCCTAGAAGTATAGTATCTGACAAAGACTCTAAGTTCTTGACTCACATCTTGAAAACCTTGTGGAGCAAACTTGGCATAAAACTGATGTTTTCTACTACTTGTCATCCCTAAACAGATGGATAAACAAAAGTGGTTAATAGAACTTTGTCACAAATGTTGAGATGCCTTATTTTCGAGAATCCTGGGGTGTGAGAGGACTTATTTCCTCACATTGAGTTTGCTTATAATAGAGTAGTTGATTCTACTACTTCTCACACTTCTTTTGAGGTTGTGTAAGGGTTCAATCCCCTTGCACCAACACGTCAAACGACAAATAAAAAATAAGGTAGGCAAGTATGCTCAACATGCAAATAAGAGACGTAAAGAAATTATCTTTAAACCTGGGGATTGGGTATGGCTTCACTTAAGAAATGATTGTTTGCTTACTCAAAGGAATCTAAATTCCTTCCCCGTGGTGATGGTCTCTTTCAAATCATTAAAAGGATCAATGATAATGCTTATGTGTTAGATCTATGTAACACATATTTAGGGACTAGTTCTTTTCATGTGAGTGATCTAACTCCTTTCTTTGCAGATATTTCAAATTCGTGGACGAATTCTCTCCAACCTAGGGAGCATGATGAAACCCTAACTTATAAAACATCCACTAAGACATCCCAGCCTTCTAGAAGGATGATTAGGAGCATGACACGGGACCCAGGGCTAGTCAGACTCATTCCATATGACTCACAGTCCATTATGCCTTAAAGGATTACCAGGAGCATAGCAAAAATTTGGACCTGAGCACCAATTATTTTCCCTGCTTTTTATTTCGGTAGAATAGGATTTAAATAGCATAAAATTGGGCTTGTGTCAAGCCCACATTTTTAACTTACCTTCTAGAAGAGATCTCCATATTTCCCCCACCATGTGCTTCACATTTTGAGCTAGATTCTAGAAGGCTCTCTCCATGAACGGCTCATTCATACCCATTTCCCATGTGCCTCTCTTGATCACCTAGGCACCTTAGGCTATAAATAGAGTGCATTGCTCTCTTGTAAATCACATTAAATTTTGAAGTAAAGAAACCTTTCTTGAGTGAATTTTTTAGTATTCTAAAGTTATTTGAGTCTTATCTTGGCAAAGAATGCTGCAAGTGGCGACTCCTTTCCTCACTCATCTTAGAGCTCTCCTTCCTCAAGTGGCGTGATTCTCTTCCATCTTCATTGATGCTTCATCCGCCTAAGAATTCCTTTTCTCTTATCTATTTCATTTTCATTCATTATTTCGTCAATTCTCTTCCAATTCTTATGCTTAATTCTGTGTGCCATTAGTCATTGTGTGTGTCTTTTCTCTTTGCTCTTTAAAGAGAACCTTCAGAATTACTTAACTACTTGGTTAAGTTTGTGTCTAGTGACAATCTTCACTGAGTCATCACCTTATCTTGCTAAACAAAATTCTAATCCAAGTGAAATACATAAAAACATGTGTAATTACAAATTAACTCATATCAACACCTCTATTTATAGAAGATATTTTTTAAGAAGGAATCTAAAAATCTAGACAAACTTAAGAATTGAAATCTTAAGCTTGGAAACCCATCTCATTGATAAACAATGATATGTTCTTTATCTATTTAGAAGAATGATCCTTATCATGTATACATCGTAAGACACAACACCTCTTTTAGGAAGAAACCCTATGATCATCTAATGGCATCTTCTTATAACCAAGTTTTTAAGGTATGAGTGGCTTCATTCCAAACAATACTCAGTCTTACCTAGGAGTGACTATGTTCCAAACAATACACAGTTGCTTAGCCAAGAGTGTTTACGCTTTAAACAGTGCCTGATTGTTTACCTAGGAGTGTCTGCATTCCAAACAATACTCAGTCATAGTTAGGAGTGGTTGTGTTCTAAACAAAACTCATTTGTTTGGCCAGGAGTGGTTGAGGTTCATAAAATACTTGTCTTATATTTTCAATGATAGTCTACCTTGTGAAACATGATCAAGCTTATCAAGAATTACATGGAGTCTTAGTTAATAGACTAGCCAGTACAAAAATATCAAGCGTAAATATTTCTTTACTCTCAACACTTTTATATTGTTATTGAATTGTCATCTAACTTTAAAGAGGGTCTTTTGAACTAGATTTGCAAAAATATCTTGATAGTGAGTTTGTCCACTTGAAACTGCATCTGACTATTTTAATCATACATGGATCTTGTGGAAATTATGAAATGTTTTATTATACAATTCAATTATCTCTTCTTATGTATTTTACCTAGCTTTCACAGTTAATGTTAGAGCTTGGCCTCTAACGGGTTGAACACCTAACAATTATTAGAAGAAAATATATGATAACGGCAAGGATGGAATGACATATCATGTTAGGGAGCATCACTCACAAGGTTAGTGACATTCTTAGGAGAAGACTAGCCCTATTGAAAATATTGAATGGAAATGTACATAAAATTCACACACTATCAATTATGGACCATCAACACTGAGACATCGACATCGACATCAAATCTCTAGAGGAAGACTAAACACAAGAAAAGTTCAATTACATGCAGTTGAACAATAAAAGCTAAAGCTAAGTGCACTCTTATTTGTGCTTTATCTATAAATAAATATAAACAAGTTAGTAGGTTGAAGACATCTAAGGAGATGTGGGACTCCTAGAAGATAAACTACAAGGAAAATGAGAACGTGCTACTAAGGAAGACTACTACCCTCAAACATCAATACAAGTTTTTCACCACAAATGATGGTGAATATATTGATGACATGTTTGAAAGAATGTAAATTATTCTAATCGAACTAGAAGCTTTAGGACAAAGCTTCCAAAAAGCTTAGATAAATTTGAAGTTGTTGTATAACATGCCATAGGTGTGAGAACCGACAACCACAACCATCCAAGAAGCGTACAACTTAAAGAAGGTCACTTGGGATGAGCTTTTAGGAATCCTAAAAGTCATAAGGTTCATCTCTAAGATCAAGATCAAAATGAGACCATAACAATGTCTAACAAGGGTTACATGCAAGGTCTACGTTAAAACAACTTCAGATCAGACACAAGGACATTTATCACTGAAGGCTTTAGAAGAAGATATTTATACTTCTGAAGTTGAGACAAAGAACTCAATTGATGATATAATATCTCGAATGTTAAGAAAGGTTAAGAAAATGCTTAAACAAATTAATTTGTAGAGGAAGAAAATTGAATAGAATAGATATATGTGTTTATGAGTCTACTTAGGTTGTGTTCTATATTGTAAATTTTATAGAAAATTTAGATGTTTTGATTTCAAATTGACATTGAATATTAGAAAGCTTAACTTAACAAATACCATTTCTCCCTATTTATACTTTAGTTAATCAACATAAATTCGTTGCGTGAATCCAAATTCCTTAAGTGGATTTTCAAAAATAGGGTTAACACTGACTTAAATTTGTTGGGCAAATGGGAAGATGCTGAGAAAACTCCTACTTGAGAGTAACCTTGATTATAGGGCTCTCATTTGCTGAGAAATAATATTTCAGTGAGTGAAAGTTTATTTACCTTAGCCCATTATGAGAAAAAAAACTCTAGATGTCTCTCTACTCTTCTTCCTTCTACATAAAAAATGTGAAATACCTCATGAGTGTTTGACAAGGATGCGGGTAGCGCAACGCAACTCTATACGATATTTGACTCAATCAGAAATCAGAAGAACAACACGCCAAAAGGGCTAGACTTGCTTGGATGAAGTTCTTGAAGGTTTGGAAGGTGATGGAAGGTGATGGAAGGTTGTGATTTGCTTGTGTTAGGTAATATTTAAGGTTTTGATCAGAGTTGGAGGGAAAGGCTCAAGTTCTTGGAGGAATCTTGGAGCCTTCTTGGAGAAATCTTGAAGCCTTCTTGGAGTGTTTCTTGGATAAACCAGACGAAAGTTATGCTATAGGTAAGGTCTTGGTGTTTTGTTTTTTGGAAGGTGTTTTGGATGTTCTAAAGGTAAGGTTTACTTGAGGATTAGTGTAGGAATTGAAGGATGTTATTGGTTTGAATGTTAATTTTGAATCACCTAAGATAGGTTGGCCAAAAGCTAGGTTCAAGATTCTTAAATTGTTCTTGCTTAAGGATTCATGGTTCTTAATAACAGTTGTATTTTTCAAATAATAAAGTTAACATTTTTTTACATTGTAGAAATTCAATCCTTAAAATTTGAGAAATTTAAATTGATTTCAATTTTTAAATACAACTCTATTGAAAGTACAACGACCTTGTTAAAAACATTTGAAGCATAGAGTCATTAGAAAATTCAACACACCTATTCAAGTTTTTGTTTAAGAACTAAAATAACTTCACCTCAGATCCTCATTCCTCAAGGTATGACTCTTCAAATGAGAACATACATTTTGCAGAGGATGATGAAAAGTATATCATAATTGATGAAAAACATTGGTAACAAAGCTCAAACAATGCTTGGTATTTTATGGAAATGTAAAAACTAACACCTCACGGTTTTTATTTTTCTACAGAATCCTAGGCCGTAGGGTCTAAGTTGTATTAGAGAAAAACTAAGGACCTTAATTCACAATTTCAATGGTGCTCCTTTGGAATGTCAAGTTCTTTGAATACTGGACTATCAACTCCAACACCCATAGCGTTAAGGCCATTGTCAACATATATAACAGAACCTGTAATGCCTGAAGCCAAATGTGATGACAAGAATGCAGCAGTGTTGCCTACCTCCTCTGTTACAGAATCTCCAATATGTAAGTAGTTGCAGGTAAAAAGGTGCAAAAGGGTCGTTTCAGAAAGGAAGAATCTCAAAGTGAAACTTTACCAGCATGTAGTTCTTTCTGAAGTGGTGCATTGGTAAATGAATAATCAATCATCATGTCAATGAAGCCAATTGCTTTTGCTGCACGGCTTCCCAGTGGACCTAGCCATTGAAAACAACTCAACATGTTAATCAATTTGCACTGAATTCATTGACATGCAACTGAAAATAATTTAAGTCAACATGTCTATCAATTTGTTCTGAATTCATTGACATGCAAAAAACAATGAAAAAGTTTACTTGCATAAATGTATGGTACAGTTATATTTTTTTAACCACCCCATCAACCCGGAGAAGGAGAAATTATTAGGTGTTCCTAACCTGTGAAGAGGGTAGTGAGAGATGAAAAAGGGCAAGAGGAAATTATTAGAAGTGATTTCATGGTGAATAATATCTCTAAAGACTTGGTTTTTAATTGAGCCTCATGGCATCATGTGATCCATAAAGTTGAGATCACTAGTGGGATAAGACAATTGCTATTGTATAAGACAATAATTGGATCTACTTTTAGTAATTGTGAATTATGTAGTTCAGATATAATGCAGTAAAAATTCTCCGCTATTGACACATTTCCAATTTGGAGGGAATTAGACATGAACAGTTTTGGTAACATAATAATAAGACCAGAGCAAAAAATATTTTACAACACTTCCTTCTTCACCAAGCAATTGGCATCACTTGCTTCAGATTACGAATTTATGTGTCATTACATGGAGAAAAGGAAAGCAAACAAAAATTATTTGCTGACGAAGTGGTAGGCCATCAATACCTGCGGATATGGTATTGACTCTGATTCTTTTCTTTCTGCCAGCTTCAAAAGCAAGCACCTGGAAAAGCAGAAAACATTAGGTATAATATATTAAATATCGAAAGGGTAAAAGGGGGGAGGTGGAGAAAGTTAAGCTACATGCACATAATTTGAAAATTTGAAAAAAAGAAAAAAAAAAAACTCACTCTAGTATCACTTTCTAAAGCAGCTTTTGCGGAGCTCATACCACCACCATATCTGCATACAAGAAATTTCAAAACTTTAGATAAAAAAATGTGATCAAAATAAACGAGTTTATGAGCTTTGAAGCATATCCAACACACCCAGGAATGATCCTCTCTGAAGCAATGTATGTAAGAGAAATTGCAGATCCATCTACAACCAAAACATGAAGGTAAAAACAATAACTGATGGAACAATGAAGCAATAAAATGGCAAGCCTCTTTCAGTAATGAACATGCCTCGGTTCATGATTGGAAGAAAATGTTTGAGTAGTGAAATATAAGAGTAACTTGATGCAGACAAGGCAGCAAGATATCCTTTACGTGATGTCTCAGTCAATGGTTTGCTGACCTAAAACAAAGTTGAGTGTCAGTTAAAGCTAAAAGACATGAGGTGACAAAAAACTTCATTATTGTAATACCTCTGGTCCATTAGCAAGCGAGTGCACAAGTATGTCGATATTTCCAAAATCTTTCTTGACACATTCAGCAACTTCCTATCAGGTAAATCAAATCACAGTGTAACTCTACACTTCACAAACTGAGATACAGATCACAATGTAATGGCTACTCAACAAAGCATCCTATGTTTCAAACAAATATTGCCATGAATTCCTCTCCATTATTGAAAACTTTAAAAAAATAAAAGATAAACCAAAATCAAGTAATTAATGAATCATATGAAATAATCAGAGTGAAATTACGTTTTCAGCCTCAGGATTGGTCATATAGAAGTTTAAAACAAACAACAAAAAGTAAAGAAAAGACCCTTCATCTTGTAGATGATTACATCATGTATGGAATTTATATGATTTATTTATGATTAAATTCATGTGTCTTATTGAATAAGTCAGTAGAGCTTCTAGTCAACAACCCAAATAAACTTTAGTATTGACTCTGACAAGGTTATACATGTTCATTAAAGGCAAGGAGCAGAGGAAAAACATATAAAAAGATTTTTTTTCTTTTATTAAAATGTAAATCCAAGAGTAGATTATATATCTCTTTATTGGGTTACAAGCTTCAGATCTACATGATCTTAAAATATGAATAGATTGTATGACCTTAGACTATTTTCTCTATATCCTGTCTCCACTAAGAATAGGTTCTAAAATTTTCTTAAATAAAAAAGCTTAATTATGATTTCTGTCTCCACATTGAATTGGCACCACCTATGTTTACCAGCCAACAAATTGATCTATACAATCATCTGGTGTAAAGCTTCAATGTATTCTAAAGTGTATAAAATATGGAATATTCTTCGAATTGATCATTAGTTATATGTAACAATTCCTCCTTATATGGATTTGAAATAAGTACCTATAATAATGCTTTTGGTAAGTTGTGATATTTATTTCTAATAGCTTTAATAAACTTGGCTTAATAGCTTATTTAGCTAACAATCATTAGCTCAAAAGAAAATGAGAAAAGAAGCTGATATCCAATTAGATGCTCCCTGGAGAGATCTTAGCACAAGAAAATTTTCATATCAACATTTATGGCACCAAACCCATGTACAATTTAACAAGACTGATAATATATTCAAACGTTTCAGATAAATCAAATTAAAAAGAGTATTGAAAGGGTATCATAATGGTGGAGAAATACAGATGACAGAATAGTTAATGAATACCTGCACAGTCCAATTTGAGGCTCCAGCATAGCGCTTGTTAGCTTTCACCTATACAATTTCCACAAACATTAGTAGATGATATGTTTTGTAAATGTAATTTGTTATGGACTTCTCTCTTACATCTTCTGGGACATCTTCAGGGTTGTCATATACTGCATCCAAAGGATACACTTTAGCAATCTCCATCAATGAACCATCTTTCAATCTGAAAGATGAAAATAGTTCCTTGTTAGCAAAATAAGTGAGTCTCACATTTTTTAACAAATAAAATCAATAAAACCACTTAAAAGTTTTACTTGCGTGACTCATCGAATTTTCCACGTCTTAGACTGGACTCAAAAATATTTAGAGCCTGCATAAAAATGTTCAAAGTTAGTACCTGACCACTTGTATACTGCACAAAGATACATCAGGGTAAAAGCAAACAATGCACAAATACACAACACCGAAATCTGTAATAATTACTCACAGGTACCCATGTGCCAAGAAGAATTTCAGCTCCTGCTGCTGCAAGAGATTTTGCTATTGCCCACCCATATCCATTGTCATCAGCCACACCAGCAATGAAAGCCCTTTTACCTGCAGATCACTAAACATTTAGTGGAATGCACAACAAATCAAAGATATAAAAAAAGACAGTACGAAAAAAAAAGGTACACTTGGCAATACCAGATTTTGAGAAAAAAGTAAACACTTAAGACATTATTGTTGAGTTGTTATACCATATAGAGGTTGCACAGACAACAGTTTATAGATACTGTCTAAGAGAAACGATTTTTTTACACTTTTTCTTTTCTAGTGTGCCAACTTTCAGCAAAGTAGATTTTGGAATGAGTAAACTATTGAATAGAGAAAAGAGCCTATGGAGTCACAACACAACCTTTTGACATTACTCCATATAACTATGGGAAGGAAAATTAAGGGCAGGGCATATATTCTTAAAATCGTAAACAATCAAATTCAAGATTACAGAATAGATTAAATATAAACACACCAATATATGATGTTTGGACATCCTACAAACTTGTATTGATACAAAGCATTCATGGAAATAGATGTGAAACCTTTCAAATCAATTGGCAATCCCGGAACCTCATCGTTTGAACTAGACACGGACATTGCATTTGTCCTGATTTTTTCATATTTTACAGCAGCTGCTGTCATTGTCAAGAGAGGTTGTGTTGATGCAACATGACAAACACTTGCCAGTTTATGACATGAGTCAACCTTAAACCTGCCTCCAAGATTGGCAGGATTTACATTTGCAAACCTTTGTGATGAAACATTGGGTCTTGACATTGCAGTTGGAAAGTTGGACACTGTTGTTGTTGCCATCTCGTACAGATGTGTAAAGATGGCAGAGCACCTAGATCTGCATACAGAACTAACATTATGATCAACATATCACACTATATTGAGAAATGATTAATATTTGTCCTGACCTTATTCTTAACAAAACTTATGATGACAAAGAAACCTTGGATACCAAATAAGGACAGCTCAGAAAAGAATACAAGTTGATAAATAATTCAGAAGTTAACTCAGTCCAAATGCGTCGATTGAAACTTTGCCTATCTCTTATAGTACTTGAGTACAGATTTTGGCTCCATCTTTCCACTAAGCATATATTAAATAAAATTATCACAAATAAATCTCCAAGTTATCACTTACCTCACTCATGAATTTAACATTGCCTTTAATTGGTAATGTTTACTACTGCCAATCATACATATATTTGGTTAAACTAAAAAAATTCTAACAAATTAAAAGCTAAGAAAGCCAAAGTTTCTACCGATGAGCAAGAAAGATAAAACGATTAAAACAAATCCAACCTCCTTATTGATAAAAAGTGGCCAAGACCAGGAAAGAAAAACAAACAAAAAGTAAAGGTATTTTTACATTAAATCTCTAACTCCTCAAGGTTAAAGCTCTTTACTAGATCACTCGCAGTTTCCAAAAGGCTTATATCTTTTTCGTAAATAACAAAGACATGAAAAGACCACCTCAGTCCAATTACTAGATCCCCACAAATCTCCACAACTGAGTCACCCACTTGTTTAAAAGTTCCATTTATCACAGTCTCTGATCACAAAAATTGTTACTTGATCAAATATATCACATGCAGAAAACCAACAAAAAAAAACAGCCAAAAACATCCATACACACGTCCCTTGATCAAATGCAAACACAGTGACATTCTTCATGCAGATTAATTGCCCCCCTTCTTTTCAATAGAACCAACATTTGCATGATAGTATCAATGTTGCATTGTAGAAACAAAACAAACAAGAACAAGAAGATGGCCAGAGAAATTGGGTGTTTGTTACCTGGAGAGAAAGGTATAGGAAATGCAAAACTAGGCCTTGTATGTTGGAATGTGTTAGATTAGGGGTAGATAATGGGGGCAGTGGATTCCTGAGAGGGTCGATGAAAACAATGTTGTAGTTTGATGTGAAGTAGGTTAAGAGTAGTTAAGGACTTTGAAAATGACGACTCCAAATCCAATGCTATGTAACATGCTCCTCCAATACATTTATATAATAAATGCTAACTAATAACTCTTAATATTTTTCTTACTTGGAGGTATGTGGGTAGGAAAAATATAATTAAGAGGACAAATTCTATAATTATGTTCTTGACAAAGATGATTGGATATTTTGCACTATCTTTTAGGATGACCGAGAAATTCTTGATTTTAAAGGATATTTGATTAAAGGATATGCAAAAATAAGAAAAAATATTTTTTATAGAATAAGTAATTTGAGGAGCAGTTATAGGGAAGTTACAAAAGATAAATTAAAGCAAAATCAATGCAGAGTGAAAGTTATCTTATTTTTTAAAGAACTAAATGTTATATTGTAATCCTATAAATAGGACTACATAGGCACATTAGAAGGCAATATTACACATTTGTAAGACAAATACTCTATCTAACACGTCCCGAAGCATAATAATGGCAAATAACAGAATTTTCTGTCTTATTATTTGTTTCTTAACCTTCTTGCTTCTTTTTTGTCTCCGTTTTCAATTTTTCTTTGGATTATTTTATTTTACCTTATCGTTATATTGCATTCAATATTATTTTTTATCACGTCTATGATATTAATATCTTTTATAATATGAATAATATTTTCATTTATCTCTTAGTAAATTAATTTATTATGATTAATATCGAAATAAATGTTATATATATTGACTCTGAGATATTATTATAACAAAGTTCAATGCACGAGAAAGGTATAAAACAATTAAAATGGATTAAGAATTTCATAATAGGATAAGATTTTAAGTTAGTATAATAATTCATAGGTTAAGTTCTTTTATTTTAAGCACTATAAGGCCCATGTGACCCACTTATCTCCTATTAAAATTATTCACTCATATATGAAAAGGTATGTGAATTTTGAGTATACCCTAATTTTTAGAGTAGTTGTAGCAAAAGCCTAGCAAATTGGTGCTTTCAATACCTCCTCATGCCTCCTAAACCTCAAACCAAGGACTTGGAGGAAGTCTTGACCACCATCTAGGACCGCTTGACTGCCATTCAAATTCAAATGGAGGAGAACCTCAACTGACAAACATCATTGGAGACACGCAATGACAAACTCCAATCCAACCTCACCATTCTCATGAATCAGGTATCTTCCATTCCCTTCTTAGATCCCAAACCACCCCTACAGGAAGAAACAAATTTTCAGGCACCTTTAAATAGTGTTAACCACCAGACCAGCCCTCACATAGCACAATCCCAATCACAATACCAAACCCGGCCAACACCTACTCTCTAACCACCCAAACTTACCTTACCTCCTTTTGATGGAAAGGAACCCTTAGATTGGCTTTTTCAAGTTGACCAATATTTTTCCTTCTATCAAATACCTATAGACCGTTGTTTATCCATGGTTGCATTTCACATGCAAGGGGATGCTCTTTCTTGGTTTAAATGGTTACACCACAACAACCTCATCTCAAATTGGCCCACCTTCACTGGAGCCTTAAAGCTTCGTTTTGGCCCTTCTACATACACCAACCACCAAGTAGAATTGTTCAAACTCCAGAAAATCACCACAGTCACTAAGTATCAAGGTTTATTTAAAAAACTATGCAACTACATAATGGGTCTAACGTCGGATACCATACTTAATTGCTTCATTTTTGGATTACATCCAGACATACACAGAGAATTAGCCATTTTGAACCCCTATTTTATATCCCAAGCCATTGGTCTGTCAAAACTCATTGAAGATAAAATCAAGGATTCCAAAGAGAAACCCACTTGGTTTCAAACATAGTACACCACCCAACCTCCCAACCTATCAATACCAACAATCTCTCATAAGACCACTACCCACCTTTACCCAAATTCAACCATACCCATCAAATGTAGGAATGACGTGCCCTTGGACTATGTTACAATTGCGATGAGAAATTCATTCCCGAGCATAAATGTAATACCTCTCGTTTTCTACTCTTATTGGATGATTTAGAACCTCTTGATGACGCAAAGGAAGACATGGCTCCTACAATAGAAGCCTCAAACACCATTCATTTTCACTTGTCTTCCCAAGCCCTAACGAGGAACACTTCTCCTAAAAACCTCAAATTTACAGGAATAATTCATAACATACCAGTCATAGTTTTAATTGATTCAGGCAACTTTCATAACATTCTTCAACCTTGCATTGCTCAACACCTAAACCTACCCATTACACCTAGCCTACCCCTATCGATGATGGTAGGAAATGGAGCTTTCATTTAAGGCCAAAGAATCTAACCATTAGTTAACATTTCTTTCCAATCCTCTACTTTCACTATACCATTCTATCTCCTGCCCGTTAAAGGGGTTGATGTGGTTTTGGACATTGACTGGCTAAGCACACTGACCCATTAAGGCTAATTTTTCTATCCCAAGTATTGCCTTCACACACCAAAACCAACAAATCATCTTAAAAGCCACCTCTACACCAACACCTTCCCCCACTACTTATCATGAATTCTGCCAATACCTATCTACACATTGTTTTTTCTCCTTTCACCTTCTTTCCATTAAAAACCATAATCTTCACCCACATTCAGTGGACAATAAAATACATAACCCATTATCCCACCTATCATCCCTTCCCCTTACAATTCAAGCCATCCTTAGGCACCACCAAATCATATTCCAAAGACCACATGGAACCCTCACATAGACCCCATAACCATCATACTCCCCTTGTACCCAATACCCAACCAATCAGAGTAAAATTGTATCACAACCCTCACCATCATAAAGAAGTTATCACTCAACTCATAGCTGATATGCTTCAAGAAGGCATTATTAAGCCTAACACCAACCATTTCTCCTCACCAATTCTCCTAATAAAAAAAGATGGCTATTGGTGTTTATGTGTTGATTATAGAGCCCTTAATGCAGTCACAATCCGTGACCGCTTCCCTATTCCTACCATCGATGAATTGCTCGATGAAATAGGCTTAGCTACAGTTTTCTCTAAAAGAGATCTCTACTTAGTATATCACAAAATTCTACTCCTCTAGAAGTCACTCAGAAGATAACATTTCGTACTATTGATGGCCACTATGAATTTTTGGTCATGCATTTTGGCTTGACTAATGCACCCTCAACTTTTCAGGCAGATATGAATTATCTTCTAAGACCCCTATCTACGTCGGTTTGTTCTCATTTTTTTAATGATATTCGTATTTATAGTTCTAATTTAGAAGATCACATTGTGCATTTAAAAACCATCTTACAAGTTTTACAACATAAATTTTTTTCGCTAAGCTAACTAAGTGCAGTTTTGCCACAAATTAAGTGAATTACTTGGGTCGTATAATTTCAGAAAAAGGTGTCTCCCCAAACTCAGAAAAAGTTAGTGCAATTCAAAAATGGCCACAACCACGTTCTTTCACGAATTAGATTATTATAACCCCAAAGCCACTTCTCCCCCTATTTGTCTTCACAAATAGAGTGTAAGAAGGGATAAAAATAGCATAGATTAAGGTAAAGCTCGTGAATCAATGATTCCTAACTCATTCCTTAAGGAGAAAAACCTGAATACGAGTGTGTGTGTGTGTGTGTAGCAGCACCATTGCAGCAACTAACCTGTGATACCATATCAAAATTGCAGCAAAAATATATGGTGTATCAGAGCTTATGACAGCAGCAAAATTAAAGTACCATAGACCCTAGAAATTTCAACAAGGAGACCACAGTTTTCTCCCCCTATCTTTTCTTCATCCAACAGTTCCCAACAATGGAGCACTTCAAAAAAGTTTATCTTCAAGTTGGTCTCACAATCTAAATCACATTCTCCACACAGCATATGCCATCCTCATAACTTGATGTCAATAGAGGCAAGTTAGTTGGTAACACTTTCCTAAGGATGACAAAAGATATTTCAAATGCATAATAGCTCAACATTAAAAGAAAGTTTACATTAAATCTTATACATAGAGTAAGTGAAGTTGAGAAATATATTCTCACTACAATAGTAATTATATTATAAAACTTTGTTAGAATATATGGCCTTAAACGAGAGGGGGGGTGAATTGTTTAAGAGAGGTTTTTGAAAAAAATTTCAGGTTTAACAAAAAATTTTGTGTGAATCCATAACAGAAATCAAGTTAGCCAAGAATATAAGCAATTAAACAGCAAAGCAACAGAAAAACAATCGGTTGTTTCTTCGGAACAATCGGTTGTTTATATCAGCAAAACTTAAAACATAATTTAAATGAGTTCATAGTAAGAGAGAGATACACCAATTGTTTATACTAGTTCACTCTTAAGCCAAGAGCTACATCCAGTCCCCAAAAAACCATTAGGTAATCCACTAAGTAATCAAACCAGATAAAAAACACAAACCACCAAAGTAGTGACCTTGAACCCTTCAAGAAACACACTCCCTTTCGCAAAACACACCAAGAGTACTGATCTTGACCACCTCAAGAACACACAACACTCGTTGGCAACACAACACCAGAAATATAGTAGGTTTAGAAGGGATTACACTTGTTCACAATACAAGCTGAAATCAATACAATTGCAATCTTATTCCACTCTCTTTGAAAACCCAAAGCTTGATATGAATGTTCAAATCTTAGAATCAATTTTTGACACTCCTCAAAAACTTAAATTTGTTTTTGTTACTTGTTTGAAAACATAAACAAACCATTTATATTTTCCAAAGATTGGTCAAAGCAATTAATGAAGGAGCGTATTCAGTTGAAAAACATTTAAAGCACATTCAATCATTCAAAACTGAATTATGTTAGGATTTCCAAAGAAATAATCGGTTGAAACCATGAAACAACCGATTGTTTGGTTTGACAGTTAAGTCAACCAAATTAAAATAGTTTTCAACCTTTTCAAAAACTCCTAAGAGTAAAACAACCGGTTGATTCGACAAAACAACAGGTTGTTTTTCACTTAGTTGAAAAACACTTGATTTCAAAAAGGTTTTAAATCACATAAGTTTTAGATTCAACAAAGGAGTGGATCACATTCTATTCTTCCCAGATCCCTCCCAGAAACAGCAACAACACCAGCCTTTCATCAAACACTTGAATTTGGATTCTTCAAAGCACTTGATCACTCTTGATCAACAATCTCCCCCTATTTGATGAAGACAAATCTTTGGTTGCTTGTGTTGATCTTGATTGAATCTGAAACTACACATGCAAAACAAAAAACTATGCAATCCAGAGCATCTCTCATAGTAGGTTGTGATCATACATCAACTAGTTTTCAACATAAATGAAAAAGCAGAAAACCAGCCAAAACAAACAACCGGTTGTTTCCTCGATTCAATTGATTGTTTTTATCAGCAGAAGCAAAAATAACTTAAAAACAGAAATTAAAGAGTTATAACAGTTTGTAAAGCAACACAGAAACCATATTCTCCCCTTATATGTCTTCACAAATAGACTTTTGAAGGAGATGAAAACAGAATAGTCCACAATAAAGCAACATAAACATAGAAAGAACAACAAAGTCTTGACTTCCAAGCTTTACAATCGGTTGTTTCATGAAATCAACCAATTGTTTTTCTTTAATCTTCTTTTCCATACTGCAGCTTGAAAATCTGATTCTGAACAGCTTCAATTTGTTCATGAAGGGTCTGAAAACGTGTATCCAAGCTTTGAAATCTATTATCAAAGTTCTGAAAATTTGACACACAAAGATCATGAAGATTCCTTTGGTTTTCAGCAAAGCCATCTAGCCTATTCACCATGTAGCTCTCAAAGGAAGACATTGAAGGAGTTATATCTCCTTGATGTCCAGCACTTGTCCCAGCACCAAAAGCAATAGCAGGTTGTTCTTCATCTGGAACATCCATATCAGCACCTTCAGCAGCTTCTTGATCATCTTCACCATGTTCAGCATGAAAGCCACTTGAGGAACCACCATGTTCACCATCCTTACTTACCCATTTTCCATTGATCTTGGTAAAACCCATCTTAATTAGTGATCCATTGTTCACTTCAAATGTTGATTTCACCAACTCAGATGTTTCATCCTCAAGGTTCACTTCAAAATAGTTTAAGAATTTAGAAATCAAGATAGCATAAGGATAATGATAATCACTTAACCTCATAGATTTTTGCATGTGCTCATTGATGTTATAAATCCAGTTAATCTTGACTTTGCTCATTATGCAGTATATGTAGACAAGATCTTCCTCAGTTAGAACAGAATGGTTGCTCCCTCTTGGTGTTAGAATCCAAGTGACAATGAGAGCCAACAACCTTTCATTCAATTTCAATCCTCCAACCGAGCATGTTCTTACTTGTGCATGAGGATTCTTCAAACAACTTTTGTAATATTGAATTTTGTTGAAGTCTTCCACCACACCAATGTTTCCTTTATTGATTCTCAAGCCAACATACTTTAGGCCAGTCACAGCAACCCAAACTTCATGAGTGATCTCCATATCCACACCCTTGACATGAGAAACAAGATTGTTACCTTCAAACTTTAAATTGGTGTAGAAAACCCGAATAAGATCCGGATAGATGTTCTCTTTCATCTTTAAGAACCTTTTCAGCAGTTGTTCTTTAAGAAGCCTTCTCACATCATCCAGCTTTTGGCTCTTCAACCAGCCAAAAGAGACAACTTTTGGATTGTTTATCACTTTTCTACTTGTTTCAGAGCGATATTTCTCAATCAATTCATTGTCTCCTGAAAACCAGCCTTCAAGACGTCCTCCTGATCTTACAACTCTGATTTTAATTCTTTTTTATGACGGAGGAGTGGAATCCATGAAATCAGAATGTGAGAGACAAAAAAACATAGGAAGATATGAGATGCAACAAGAGATATGTCAATGGGTTGTTTTTGTGTAGAAAAACAACTGCAAAGGGTTTTATAGCAAAACAAAAATCCTTTTTGATCCTTTCGCTACAGTGGGTTTCAGTCTTCAAGAAAAGGAATCTGGTCCAGTCTTGCACAGAATCACGTCAGCCCTTACCAGAAAATCACATGGTCAACACATGCTGATTTGACTAATCATAAAGGCACTTGAATTTCCAAGATATGGAATATATTATGTTCCTGTCGGCTCACTCGAAACGCCTTCGTGCGTCTACGTCACACTCACGTCCAGAGTCCTTGCGTTCACTTGTGCCTTCCCTGTGATGAACACCTGAAACACAAAGACAGTGGGCGCCCTTGCGGCCGTTTGCACTCCAACACTCAAGTCAGTACTAGGGTTAGGAAACACCAAAAAACTGTGTACTCTTGCTCTTGTGTATGTGTAACGGCGCAAGAGGATTCTCTCTTGGCCAAGCCTGTTAACTTACTATTTATAGATTGAAAACTAGGGTTTTTGTTTACCTGAAACGGGCCTTTCTGGTGGGCGGGCCCAACACTGTTGTTATCTTACTCTTAGGATAACCTAGTGTGTGGGGTCCATAACTGGAGTGCAACCTCTGACGGGATGACCACCTGGATGCCTCCTCGTGCACCTGATCTCTGGGGTCACCCTCCTTTGAGAGTGCCCTAGTTGTTCACGTGCCATGCATGCAGCTCACCCCTGATCGTGGCCCTTGCTGACCATATCTTTCCAGTGGCTTTTATACTTTGTGTCACGCCTGAACGCCTCGTCCACTCTACATGCATGGGCACTCGTGATCTAGGCTTCTCCCTTACTGATAATTGGTGTGTGATCTGGGATCCACTTCTCGTGGCCCATCTCTACTGTTTGGATTCCCGATGTCCAACCTCTCCACACTGTTTGGTGGCAGTCGGTGCATCTTGATGACTGACGTCTGACTACTCTTGGTTCCTTAGCGCACGTGCTTTGCGGAGTACTTGCCCGTGCTGCTCGTGGGACCCGCTTACGTGGCACCAACATTACTAGTGGTTATTCAACACTCGAGGACTGGTCGGTACACAAGCCCCCCAGCCTCGAGCTGTAACTCGTTCAGCTAAGAGGCTAAGTCCTTGCCCTGGGTGATCTATGTGGCTCTGTGCGACAGGACGTAAATACGGCGCCAAAGTGACGTCTTTTCGAGCCTGTCTTATCTGTGCACACGTGTCTTGATCAACGGCTAGGGCTTAACATCGCTTACGCTTCTTCGTCTTCCTGTAAACACTGGAAAACGCGCGCATCAAATCGCTTGTTACATCATTCTCCGAAACTCTTTGATCGTTTCGCCTTCTTCCTCAAGCATTCGTGCGCTTCTTCCACACCTTTCTGCTCTCTCTTTGCTATAACCTACAGGTATGAACACTGACTTTCATTCACTCCCGCTTACTGGTTCTGGATAACCGCTCATTTGCCTAATCTTTGTATCAACCACTTTCTGTTTCTGGGTTTTCTTTTTTATTCAAGAAACCCTAAACTCTGGGAGATATTGTTTTTGGTTACTGTAACGTTGCATTTGTGCTTTCTTTCCATACACTCGCGTGGTTTATCTTCATATCTCTTGAACTTTGTGTGCAGGCATGGGTTTAACCGAGGAAAAACTAGCCAAGTTAACTGATATTCTCACTCGTCTTCACGGGGTTTCTAGGGACGTGGGCACTTCTCTTCAGCACGCTCGCGCTCGCGCCCTCGCCACCGCTGCGTCTTCGCCGGTTCCCTCCAATCCTGGGGTTTCAATCCCTCTTCCTGTCGTTCAATCGTCTCCCACTTCCCTCTCTTGCCGGCATAAAGCCGTGGTGATTAAGTCAGACGAGGATTCTGCTGAGGGGTCAATCTACAAAAAACCCAAACCTACTCCGGTGACGGTTTCACACTCTTCATCCTCCGGCCGCTCTGCCCTGCCCCGTGGTCGCTCGACCGGTGTTTCTCTGCTCCCTGGTCTCGGCGGGACTGGTGTCTCTACTCCTTCTGCCCCTTGTCCTCCAACATGCCATCAAGGGCTTTCAACAAGAGGTGACTGTGGATCTAGATGGAGTTGTTACTAGGGAGAAACTGGGTTTCGACTTCGAGGCGCTTCTCGCTCAGTTCAACGTCCTATTGTTCAGGGCTGAATCTGGGGACTCCTCGACATCTCGCTTGTTTTCTGCCCGCGAGGCGACTCTGAGAGAATAGTTAGTCCATTTCTCGAAGCTTCTCCACAACAAGCGCCAAGAGGTTACTACGCTGGAGGCGAGAGTCCTGTCCCTGCGGGTTCAGGTCTTTGAGTTGGAAGAGGACGACAAGGTGTCCAAAGCCAAGATTACGGAGCTTGAACGAAGGTCTTCCAATCTTGAGGTGCAATTGGATCGGGCGAAAGCCGAGTTTCGTCAGCAAGCCAAAAGGTTTGAGGAAGCTGAGGCTGACCTGACTGGAGACATTCTGGATGCTTATGACGAGGGTTTCAAGGATGCTCTTGCTCAAATTGCTTGTGTGCATCCAGAAGTGGACACTACACCCTTTTTCGCGTCGAACATGGTTGATAACGGGAAAATTGTTTCCAGGGTCCTTCTTTGACTTGTATTGACGCACAAACTCCTTTATTTGTTTGCTACTTTTACTGTCTGAACTCATATCTGTTGCATTTCTATATGTTAAATTGCGTTTTGACTCTTATCACTGCTCCTGTCGTGGTGTCTGGCACCGCGATATTTCCTTGGATGTTCTGTCGCATGTTCCCCTTGCTGTGAGGGGAGGTTTTCACCGTGAACTGGGTTGTTCCGCCTTAGCGTTCTTCGCAAGGGAAACAAACTCTTAAATGTCCTCGTCTTCGCTCAACGGCGCAAAGGATTTATCTGTCGAATTGTTTCGTTTTTCCTCGGCACTTTCACTCATGAGGGGAGGTGTCCTCTTACGAACCTACCTCTCTGCTCGCAAGACTTCTAGCACAAGAGAAATTAATTCGTAGCTGACCTCAGCTTCGCTCGAGGGTGAGGAGGATTTAACTATTGACTGACCTCAGCTTCGCTCAAGGACGAGGAGGATTTAACTGATAACTATTACGTTTAACCTTAGCGCTTTCACTCGAGAGGGGAGGTCTTCTCTCCGAACCTACCTCTTCAACCACGAGGCTTCTAACGCGAGGAAAACGATTGCTCGACTGACCTCAGCTTCGCTCAGAGGCGAGGAGGATTTATCTATTACGTTTAACCCTAGCGCTTTCACTCGAGAGGGGAGGTGTTATCTGCGAACCTACCTCTCCGCCTACAAGACTTCTAACGTAAGGCAAACAAATACTTAACTGACCTCAGCTTCGCTCAGAGGCGAGGAGGATTTATCTGGCGAACTATTTCGTTCAACCTTGGCGCTTTCACTTGAGAGGGGAGGTGTTCTCTCGCGAACCTACCTCTCCGCTCACAAGACCTCTAACGCAAGGAAACAAGTTCTTAGCTGAATTGTACATAACTCGAAAAAATACTTCAATTATCTGGGGACCTCATTAAAAAACCTTGTAAGGGAAAAAGAGTGTCCTCTAATACCACGTACAATATTCCTGAAATAAACTTGTAGTTGGCTGCGTTCCGTGTATGAGGAACCGAGCCCTGCTTCAACGCCTAAGCATGCGCGCTTCATTTCCAAAGATCTTTGTTTTCTTGAGGGAATTGGTCCACTCGGGGGAGAGCGGGTGCGATGGCCCCTGAAGTTTCTCTCCAGGCTCTTACCATACTCTGCTTCCCCTGGGCGTAAGACCTTGAAACTGACCCTGCCTTTGTTCGGAGCCCAAACCGATTGTCTAATTGATCCTCACTGGTGATCCCGGTTCTGAACTCTACGATCTTCTCAACCGGGGTTCGTGCTGTCTAGACGGGGGTGTTGCTCAGGTTGGAGATTCTCTCTCCAATCTCTCTTTCCCCGGAATTGCCAAACGGATCAGATTCGATTTCGCGGGTGATTTCTGTTACGGCCTGCCGGGTTTGGGGCGGCTGACCTCGGGCAAGAGGACTCTCTCAGCATACGGTGGTCCATTAGTGACCATGGACACCCCTCGCCTTGTCTTGAGGCTATTCTCGTAGCAACGTTTGGCCTTCTTCTGATCTGATTTGATGGTAATCACCTTCCCCGTCAGGTCCGGTAACTTCATCTTCATGTGCCTTGTCGACGGCATCGCCCCTAACCTGTTTAGCGTTGGCCTACCAACAACATATTATAAGCAGATGAGGCGTTGACGACAAGGTACCTGATGCTCTTGATACGACCACTTCCTCCTGAAGGGCTCGCATCATCTCCATAACCTACAGCAGGGTGAGGCCCTCACCCCCATTTGGTGCAGCAGGTCCTTGCCTCGTACTTCTCATCTCTTGGACCTTTCTGGTTCTTGCTAGTGGGACAATGTTGTGTATCGTGCCCCACGGTGGGCGCCAAATGTTCCTGCCGGTTGACTCGAAACGCCTTCGTGCGTCTACGTCACACTCACGTCCAGAGTCTTTGCATTCGCATGTGCCTTCCCTGTGATGAACACCTGAAACACAAAGACAATGAGCGCCCTTGCGGCCGTTTGCACTCCGATGCTCAAGTCAGTACTAGGGCTAGGAAACACCAAAAAACTGTGTACTCTTGCTCTTGTGTGTGTGTAACGGCACAAGAGGATTCTCTCTTGGCCAAGCCTGTTAACTTACTATTTATAGACTGAAAACTAGGGTTTCCTGTATACCTGAAACGGGCCATTCTGGTGGGTGGGCCCAGCACTGTTGTTATCTTACTCTTAGGATAACCTAGTGCATGGGGTCCCTAACTGGAGTGCAACCTCTGACGGGATGACCACCTGGATGCCTCCTCGTGGACCTGATCTATGGGGTCACCCGCCTCTGAGAGTGCCCTAGTTGTTCATGTGCCATACATCTCGCCCCTAATCGTGGTCGTTGTTGACCATATCTTTCCAGTGGCTTTTATACTTTGTGTCACGCCTGAACGCCTCATCCACTCTACATGCATGGGCACTCGTGATCTACGCTTCTCCCTTACTGATAACTGGTGTGTGATCTGGATCTACTTCTCATGGCCCATCTCTACTGTTTGGATTCTCGATGTCCGACCTCTCCACACTGTTTAGTGGCAAGTCGGTGCATCCTGATGATCGACGTCTGACCACTCTTGGTTCCTTAGCGCACGTGCTTTGCGGAGTACTGGCCCGCGCTGCTCGTGGGACCCACTTACGTGGCACCAACATTACCAGTGGTTAGTCAACGCACGGGGACTAGTCAGTACATATTCCTTTTATGACAAGAAGCAATTTTCTTCTTAACCAAATCAGGCCCCATTACTGCTTTATTGACTCATAATTCCCTTAAAACGAAATTTGTAACAGATAGAGTGCATAAAGAAATCAAATCAATTTTTATGCAGTGTTGTCAGAGAAGAAACAATCGTTTGTTTCGAAAAAACAATCGGTTAACAATGTTCATGATTTTAAAACAAAAACAGAGAGGAATCAAAATGTAATTGTATACACACATAGATGAATATTTTAGCATGAATTTATAACAGAGAAAAAGAAAACAAAGACAAGGAAGGTCTTATCCTTTTGTTATGAAGTCCCTTCAATGAGTCATTTATTTATGATCAAGAGTGCTTCTTTTGGCTTTCAAGACACCTTGAGCTGGTATAGAATCTTACTTCAATTCCAGACAAACTCCTTGTCTTCCAAAAGCTTGATCAGATAACTCAAGACCTCATGCTTCTTTTAGTATCCCTACAACACAAATAAATTCAAGCAACAAGATTTGGTCCTCTTACAAATGTGGGTCCTTTTGATTCAATTTTATCATTTGACACCTCACAGCCTTTGGGAATCCATTTCATAATACCTTTAGGAACAAAATATTTCATGATTTTACAGAATCTAACTGAGTGGCCTCTTTTCATGCAGTAAAAGCATGTAACAACCGGTTGTTTCGATCTTTCAATCAGTTGTTTTTCTGGCAGTTTTGAAAAAGGCTTTAAAATCCCACTTTTCTCTTTTTGAGGATAAAACCCCAAACCAAATTTTCCAAAAACACATTTTTGGGATGCCAAGATAGTTTCAAAGTTGGATTTACCCTTTGAAAGTTTATCCACAGTTCTTACAAGATAGTGGATCTTACTCTCAAGAGTTTTACAATTTTCACAAACTTTAGAGTTACTCAAATGAGAAGAATTTTTGCAATGCATTTCAAAATTTTCAAAATCAGTTTTTGACTTTTCCAATTCTTCTTCAAGAGTCTTGACTCTATTTTCAAGCCAGTTATTCAACCCTTTCAATCGGTTGTTTGCGAGAGCCAATCGATTAGCTTCTTCATGAGTTTCTTTAAAAACTTGAAGTAATTGACTATAGTTTTCAGCATTTAAGGAAGCACAAGAACTTACATTGCTTGAGCTGCTTGAATCATCGTCTCCTTCTGTCATTAAACACATTGAGTTTTTCATCTTCACTTGATGAGGAGCTTGATGAAGAGACTTCATTTTCATCCCAAGCAATATAGGCTCTTTTTGATTTCCCTTTATTTTCCTTATTGCTTGACTTTTTTTCCTTGCCTTCTTTATTTGGGCAATCAGCTTTTATATGCCCTTGTTCTCCACAACCAAAGCAAGTATAATTGTTAGAATTGAAATCACTAGTTTTCTTGTTTCCATACCTTTCTTTGTTGGATTCTTTGTTGCGGTTTCTCTTCAAGAATTTACTGAACTTTTTAGAAAGCAAGCTAAGATTTTCTTCCTCACTTTCATCACTTGAGTCTTGCTTATTCTTGTGCTTGGCAGCTTTCAAAGCAATGTTCCTTACATGCTTATCTTCACTTTCTTGAACATTGAGTCTATTCATCTCCAACTCATGTTCTCCAAGCTTTCCAAACAAGGAGATTGTAGTTAAAGATGTCAAGTCCTTTGATTCAGAGATAGTCGTGACTTTAGGTTGTCAAGATCTATCAAGACACTTGAGAATCTTGATGTTTAACTCCTCTTTGTCAAAGGTTTTTCCAAGACTCATTAGATGGTTGATGATGTGAGTGAATCTCTTTTGTACTTCAGCAATCGATTCTCCCTTGAGCATTTTAAACATCTCATACTTTTGTATTATAGTATGTTTCTTTGCTCTCTTCACATCATTTGTTCCTTCATGGGTGACCTCTAGAGTATCCCACATTTCCTTAGCAGATGCATATTGTGAGATCCTAAAAAATTCATCCGAATTCAAAGCAGAGGTTATGATATTCTTGGCAATGCAATCAAACTTGGCCTTTTTATTTTCAGCATCAGTCCATTGGGACCATGGTTTTTCAATAGAAGATCCATCCTTTTCAAATTTAGAAATAAAATGGTCATTTGCAATTGCATCCCAAATTCCTTTATCAAGATATTCAACAAAGATTTTCATTCTAACTTTCCAAAACTGATAATTCAAACCACAAAACAAGGGTGGTCTGTTAATTGAGGCACCCTCCCCAAAAGGTAGTTTTTTCAGCCATAGAAAAAAGATTTTAGGATCAAACTTAAATATTTTTCAAGTACCAAACTCTTGATGCCAATTGTTAGAATATATGACCTTAAACGAGAAGGGCGTGAATTGTTTAAGAGAGGTTTTTAAAAACTTTTTCAGGTTTAACAAAATTCTTTGTGTGAATCCAGAACAGGAATCAAGTTAGCCAAGAATATAAGCAATTAAACAACAAAGCAATAGAAAAACAATCGGTTGTTTCTTCGAAACAATCGGTTGTTTATATCAGCAAAACTTAAAACATAATTTAAATGAGTTCAGAGTAAGAGAGAGATACACCAACTGTTTATACTAGTTCACTCTTAAGCCAAGAGCTACATCCAGTCCCCAGAAAACCACTAGGTAATCCACTAAGCAATCAAACCAGATTACAAAACACAAACCACCAAAGTAATGACCTGGAACCCTTCAAGAAACACACCAAGATTATTGATCTTGACCACCTTAAGAACACACAACACTCTTTGGCAACACAACACCAGAAATACAGTAGGTTTATAAGGGATTACACTTGTTCACAGTACAAACTGAAATTAATACAACTGCAATCTTACTCCACTCTCTTTGAAAATCCAAAGCTTGATATGAATGTTCAAATCTTAGAATCAATTTTTGACACTCCTCAAAAACTCAAATTTGTTTATGTTACTTGTTTGAAAACATTAACAAACCATTTATATTTTTCAAAGATTGGTCAAAGCAATTAATGAAGGAGTGTATTCAATTGAAAAACATTTAAAGCACATTCAATCATTCAAAACTGAATTGTGGTAGGATTTTCAAAGAAACAATCGGTTGAAACCACGAAACAACCGATTGTTTGGTTTGACAGTTAAGTCAACCAAATTAAAATAGTTTTCAACCTTTTCAAAAACTCCTAATAGTAAAACAACCAGTTGATTCGACAAAACAACAGGTTGTTTTTCATTTAGTTGAAAAACACTTGATTTCAAAAAGGTTTTAAAGCACATCAGTTTTAGATTCAACAATGGAGTGGATCACATTCTATTCTCCCCAGATCCCTCCCAGAAACAGCAACAACACCAGCCTTTCATCAAACACTTAGATTTGGATTCTTCAAAGCACTTGATCACTCTTGATTAACAAACTTCACCTCTATTGATTTTCACATATTTATTATTAAGTTTCATTCATTCAAAAAAAAATAAATGGTTTATAAAAAGTTTCTAAAAGTATAAATATATTAAAATGTTTTGAAATTACCAAAATAAAACATCATAGTTGTTGACATTATAATAGGATTAATTAAATCAACATGGACCAAAAATTATTTCATCTAAAATTCAATATTTACATAAAAAAATTATATAAGTTAACTTACATTCTTAAATGTCATGCCCCTTTTCAACAAATTAATTTATTTTTCTTGGGATTTTTGTTGTGAAATCAATATCTTTAAATATATGAGCAAATCAGCTAAAAAAAACATATTAACCTTAACTACAAACAAATATTTATTTTTATAAAATTGTCTAATGTTGAGTTAATAACCTCCTCATCTTCAAACAATTTTACAACACACAATTATCCATTCCATAACACAACCTTCACCTTAAAGTCACAACTTTAATCCAACAGCGTGAACAACCTCTAAAATAGATCTTAGATCAAAGTGATCCTCCTCTAAGTGAAAGACATAAAAATCGTTAACAGAGATGTTGTTCAATCACTTTTCTGAAAAGAAGTATTCATAAAATAAGGTTTTTTCTACAGTATACCTTATTAATCAATTGGTTCTTAATATCAAACACGAAATGTTTAATTAGTTGAGAACATTTAAAATAAAATAATTGATGAAGAATTGAAAAGCTTAAATAGTTGTCATAAATTAATAGTTCGATTTTTTCAATACATAACCTTAATACTGTTGTATTATTTTCAGTGTCACATTATACACACGTATATTTTTTACTTTGTTTCATTAATTTTCTTAATACAGCTAGGGCACACTCCACAGCTCCACGTCAACAATTTCACCAAGAACATATTAAGACAAGTCAAAAACATGAATTAAGAAGGTTTCTCATAAATATAAAAAATTATTACAAATATGATTTACCTATTAATATAAAAGAAGAAACACTATTTTTGCAATATCGTGACACACATATTATGGTATCTTAGGCATATCATGTTCCTTGAACAAATAATTTTGCACAATGCACTAATTCACCTCTTTCATTAGATCATTCCTTTTATTAAACCTATATTTGTAGTTTGTTGGTATGTATTCATCACCAGTAAGGATAATTTCAAAGTAAAATACTTGATCCCTCGTTATTTTAATTATATAATTTAAGCTCATATGGTATCCAATACTTAACAAAAATTTCATGTGAGACTCATGCATTATCATAAAATCATTGTTAAAAAAGACATGTTCTTTTTTATAGAGAAACCTTCATTTTTATTAAATATCATATATCTAGTTAATAAAATAATTAAATTACACAATTTAAATGTTGCAGGATAAAATTATTCAAAAATGATAATAAACCAAATTCACAAAATGAGGTTAGTAAAGAAAAAAATGCAATAATATTTTTAAAGAAATTAATTATTTTAATGATAGATTGGGTGTGCGTGTTTTTGTCCAATAGTTTACTTCCAAAAACGGCCTGAAACCTAAATTTTTAAGCATATCGGGCCGAATTCTATTGGGTCCACATTATATGGCTCGGTTCATCACATGCTATGGGCCAAATCCTCTCACCTGAGATAGCAAGTACCTATTTTGAATTTGAAAAGGTAACTATTTTTCCTTCAAACCATTTTATAAAATTGATAAAAAAAATAATTAAACTAAATAAGGAGAACAAAATATACTCCAATTTAGTGATATAAGTTAGATATTAATTATTTTAACATTTAATTTGATGTTAATATTTAATTTTTTGATAATTATATTCAAATATTTACAAAAATAAACTACAATGAAGTTACATGTTAGCATAAGTACAAAGAATCAAAACATCAAGAATTTGATATTTCAAAAAGTAAACTCTTAAATTTAATTTCTAAATATCTTATATAAAACATGAAATTTAATGCAGTAAAATTATTAGTTATTGTCAATGCAGTGGTTGGTGATGACTTTTCAAGAAAGTCCTTACACATGATAAAATTAATTTTCAGTTTTGTTTGATAAAAAATCAATATACATTTTTTTTAAGAAAGACAGTCTTATTTAAACCCGTGAAATTATCACGAGTTAGTTACCTTTTAAAAATATTTAACAATTTTATGTCTAAAACTTGAGCTTAGGATCACTAACAAAATTCCACCAATTTCGAATTAGTTGATTAATATATACGATTATAAAAAAAATTATTCTCAATTATTATCTAATGACCAATGTTATATATTTGTATGTGTTAACTATTTTTTATATACTAATTAGCAGTTTTTTGGTGTATTACGAGAGTAATTCTAAACTTAAATAAATTGTATAAATAATAATAAATTAAAATAAAAATAGATACTAATTTTATGATGAATAAAATGCTACTACAATAAATAAATATAAGTAAATTAACAAAACAAAAAGCAAATTTATTGAAGAATGACGAAAGAAGCTTTAACCATTAAACTAATCAAGTTTTGTTATCATGTTATAATTATTATCATACTTATTAATATTATTAATATTATTAAATATGATAAATAGTGTTAATATTGTTAATATTATAAATAATATTAATTTTATTAATATTATTTATATTATTAATGTTATTATTACTACTATTATTAATTTTATTCATATCATTAATACTATTAATATTATTATTACTATTAATATTATTTGTATTATTATTATTAATATAATACTAATAATATTATTTATATTATTATATTAATATTATTAATGTGTATACTTATTAGTTATGATTATTATTATTTATTATTATTATTTATGAATATTAGTTATGATTTTATAATTATTTATATTATAATAATATTTTTAATATTATATATATATATATATATATAATTATTATGATAATAGTTGGTAGGTAATAGATATCTGTGAGTAATAGTTTGTAGGTAATAGAGATTCGTGGGTAATAATTGGTAGGTAATAGAGATATGTGGGTAATAATTGGTAGATAATAAAGATCTGTAGGTAATAGAGATTTGTAAGTAATAGAGATCCGTGGGTAAAAGTTGGTAGGTAATAAGATTTGTGGGTAATAGTTGGTAGGTAATGTTGAATTTACCTACGGATTCAAATCTTTGTGTAATATTTGTAGGTAATGTTGTTCATAGGTAATATCTGTAGGTAATATTGAATTTACCTACGAATTCAGATTTATGAATAAAAATCCATAGATAATATTGTTTTTTTAGTAGACTTATAGTTAACTTTTAATTTTATTAAGGGTATGACTTTTCATCAAAATTATAGAGATGCAAGAAGAGATTAGGAGGTAGAGAGAAAAAAAAATCTCTTTTAAAAATGAGAAAGACCATATAAAAATTAATGATCAAAATTATGATACATCGTTTTTACTTGTCATGTCAAAATTTAACTCCAAAATTACATTCAAATTAAGATTAATTTAGATGACAAAAAATCTTAGAAATTCAATTTAGAAAAAAAAAAATCTATAATTTGATGAATATATTAAGATTAGAATTGAGATATAAGATTTAGAAAGTATAATTGAAGGCAATAGAAAGTAAATAATGTAATTTAAGTTTTAAGTATGAAGAATGAAAAAGACATATGTGCATGGTAGGGAAGAAGATATAGTTGGAGAATGAAGAGTAGTGATTAGAGATTATTGTCCTTATGTTATGATATTAGGAAGCAATGATAGTTGTGAGGGAAGTAGATTTTTGACATGAGTGGAACTAGAGTTGGCATATTGGGTGTGTTTCCCTTTCTAATCAAGTGCAACTCCAACAAATTATTCTACAATCTCAAATCTCATGTACTGGATTCATAGAATCAAACCATATCCTTTAACTTTTCTGCTCCATACTCAATACTTCATACTCCATACTAAGATTTAGTCATCTCTGCAGGCCACTTTCTTAAGATAGGCACATCAAGGCCAAATCCAAACTACAAGAAACCTAAAAAAACTCATATCATTCATGGTAACAATTCACTCTTTGCTTTTTTGCTTCAGCTGTTTTCCTGCTTTAAATATTAATATCAAATAAACATTTTAATATGTAATAAGTCTATTTTATTTTTTTGTTAGTAAAATATGACTTTGTTATAATTTTTTTAGTGGTAATGAAAGGTGTTAATGGGTTATAAATGTAGAATGAGAATTTGGAGGTTTTTTTTAAAAAAATTGGTGTAATTAAAACTCGAAGGGTATACGTGATTATTAAGAATAGTGGTCGACAAAACGTTTCAATTTTTTTTATTTCCACGTATCATAACTTGTACTTATTCTAAGCCGTTTAGTTCACGAATACTATTTATTTAATTCTGGAATTTAAAAAAAAAAATCTATCTATTTCCAGAAATTCCACTTTAAATTGCATTAAATTTAGAAGAAAAAAAATGAATTTGGAGAAAATTATGGTATAATAGTGAGACCATTTGGGTTGGGTGGTGATTTTTGAGTGGTTTAGTGAGTAAATGTAGCCTTCCAAATGCAACATTACCAATGGAAGTGAGTGTTGGTAACTGAAATAAACATGTAGAATTGTGCATCAAAATCAATGTTCAAGAAACAAAAAGTAATTCAAAATTAAAATTTGAATTTTTTTTAACTAAATTCCAAGGTACTTAAATTTTAGCAATTTCAAGTCGCCAAAACCTAACCCTAGCCACCTAATTTTTCAATTGATGAAAAAATAGTAACCTAATTATTCTCGTTTCTTTTATTTTTCAAGGACATATAATAATTTAAAAATATTATCATCACTTATTATAACCATTTAAATATCACAAAAAAAATGTAATTAAAAGCAAGGATTCATGTGGGGACTTGGACAATTAAAACTTTGCCTTGATAATATTTTTAAGTAAGGAAAAAAAAAATAATTCTTCTTAAATATTAGTTTACATATATATGTCTTTTCCTACCTACAATAGTAAAATCCAGCTATGCGTATACTTTTATATTTGTTGGGTATGGATATTTATTTTTTCCTTTACTTTATTGACGAGAGTGAACCCTAATCCCTCCATATTAAGAATGAGTAGAAGAAGAATGGGTATTATTAATTTCTGTTAATTCAATTTTAATTTTAGAAATTTCTTTCTCTAGACTATGTGCTGTGATAACAGGACAAAATTGAAGCTCTACAAAACTCTAATATATTCAAAATAGAGAATTTTCGAACAATTGAAAATAAAATAAGCTACATAGATACATGAAATTTCCAATCAATATAACTTGTTATCTCTTGAGGCTTTTTATAGAAGAAATAGAAAAGAGTCAGAGAATTTTTTATTTTTCTTAGTTGATTTTGAATGTTGGAGTGGATTGAATAATTTCCCCATCTAAAAAGAATATTATAAATTTTATTTATTTTATTTTATTTTATTTTAAAAAATACTTACAAATTTACGTACTTAGATTAAATTTCTGAGTTAATTATTGTTAAGGCTAAATTAATATAAAAAGAAGTATATTTCTTTTTTTTAATATTTTTTATATTGTATTCAATGATTGTTATTATTTGAATTATCAGGTTAAAATGTCAAATCTCATAATAATACTTAATCTAAGAGTTTTTATAAAAAAAAAATAATATATAAAAAAAATGACAAATTACCATAAAAGAAATATAAAACACATATAGTTATTACCTTACGAATCTTTCCACCAATCAAGTAAGCTTTTTTAAGGGAAAAAAACAAGATCGTTAAATGTATAGAAGTTAAAGTTTAACTTTAAATCTTTGAATATGTCAAACAGTGTGACTAAAAAATTATCATTTTTTTCATTTGTCTGATTTTAGATAAAAAAGAAGAAGAAGTTGATTTCACCTCATCATTTCAAATAAAGATTCTTTGGTGTAGAAGGTTAGCAAATGGGTTTTCTTTTTGCATGTTTTAGCCAAAATATATAAATTTTGTAGAAGAAATTATGATGTTTTGGACAGTTATATATAATAGATTGTTTATGAGCAGCACTACACCTTGCCGACAAAATAAAAGGGCAGAATTTGTTAAAACGTCTTTCATAGATTTGATTTGATAGAAAAACAAACATAAAGGTAAATTTTGATAATAGAATAAGAAAAAAAATAAGGTAAAGTAATTTTGGTAGGTGGAATTCTGACATCATTTGAACAGTATGATTGACTTTATTTGTGGATGTTTTTGGGTTGGAAAAACTAAAATTTCATGACCCAATTGAATTCTTTTTGTCAAACTTATCCAAATTTGAGGGCATTGGAGGAGAGAGATACATAGGTTTTCAATGTTTGTGTCCCACCATTGAAGGGTCCTAATAAGCACCTTTTTCTTCTTCTTAGGATATCAAATTCTGAAATGGAGTGGTCCTTGCATTTGGTACACCTTCCTTCACCATCACCCATTCAAAGGAAACTCCCCTTAAATCTACTCCAACCTTGTTCCATGTCAATATGCATTACATTTTCTCTTCAACTTTTAAACTCACCACCACATGTTACCATAAATAAATGCCATTATTAATGTTGAATATGCCTCCAGATCAAAACAAATTTTCAGCCTCTTCATTCTCTTCCCAATTATACAAGTGCATTTCATAATTCTCCTCGACTCGTCTTCTTATGGCCACATCAAAGAATTTGGTTTCAATCATCATATTCGTTATATACCATCCATAACTTTAATCATGATTTGTGTTTCATTATTATCATTATTCTCATTATCATTAATAATTAACATTTATTGAATATCACAATCGATTATTAGATATATAAGTATATTTCATACTAAATGTAAATTTATATCCATGCATATAATGTATAAAACTATAATGTGTTGTGTAAAACTGTACGCTCGGCTCCGTATGACCGAACATGGATGTTGAATAAAACGAACAAAATAAATACGTGGCAGAACAGCAGTTATAACTGTAGTTGAATGGGTCAAAGACATTTTCAGGTACACTCCCTTAATATTAGGAAGCCACTACTCATGACCCAAACACCACTAAGCACGATTTCAGCAACTACCTATTTGGCCCACACGGACCAAAGCCCAAGTCAACCTATAAGGAAAACTGCTGAAAGGGGGAAAGGTACATTTTTAATCTTCGGAAAAAACACTGAGAAAGGGAGAGAACTGACTTGAGCGTCGGAGTGTAATCGCAGGTACCCCCGCCGACCGGACGAGCATACACGCAGAGGAGAAAGGACTAGGAGAATTAAGCAGCTGCTGGACAACAACAATTAGATACTGACATGGAACAATATCACTCTAGCCCTGACGTCCACACAGGTACAATTGGCGCCCACCGTTGGGCCCGAATAATCTCTGCCCCCCCACAAGGATTTCGGCAACAATGGTGTCTACAACAGATAACAACAACTCTACGGAGAGTCAAATGGCGGTGTTACAAATTCTTCAAGCTCAAATGCAGGAACTACTGAAGAAAGGGACGGCAGACCAGATACGCTATGAGGAAGAACGACGCCAACAAGCAGAAGAGATGGTTCAACTGAAAGAACAGAACAAGAGGTTGCTCCAACAACTTGAAGACTCCGAGAGGGAAGGACATTCCCACGCTCCAACTCTGCCCCCTCATCCATCTGGAACAAAGATAACTACCCCACAAACTCGGACCCAAGTGGTCCATCACACTTCACCCACACAGCACACTCATCAAAGTGTCAAAAGTGTCACACCCCACAGGTCGGCAAATCCAAGAGGTCATCCCTTTTCGGACGATATCATCGCAACACCTCTTCCCGAAAAATGGAGGGGTTTAACAATGAACCTATACGATGGCTCCACTGATCTAGACGAACATTTGAACATTTTCAGGACGCAAATGACATTGTACACTGTGGACCAGACGGTATGGTGTAAGGTATTCCCCACTTCACTTAAAGAAGGACCTCTCGGATGGTTTACCGGACTCCCACCAAACTCCGTGGACAGCTTTGAAATATTGGAGACAAAATTTATAACTCAATATGCCACCAGCAGGCCCCATCGCACGTCATCCATGTCTCTCCTCCACGTCAGGCAGGAAAGGGGAGAGTCATTAAGAACCTTCATGGATAGATTCAGCAGGGTGTGTATGGGGATCAGGAACTTAAACCCTGAGATTGCAATGCATCACCTGATCTCGGCCATACTTCCAAGCCGATTCACCGATAGCTTGATAAAACGACCGCCGCACAATATGGATGAATTAAGAACCAGAGCCACCAAATTCATGCAAATAGAAGAGCATATAGACTATCACAGGAAGACACTGGCAGAAAATATGGAAAAAAGTAGAGACGTCCGCATCCATCCGAAGACGAACGAACGAGGGCCTCGTTTCCAGAACAGAGGCCCCCGTTTTCATAACTACACCCCGCTGACTGTACCTAGAGGGAAGATACTGGACGAAGCCTTACAAACTGACTTAATCCCAACGTTAAAGCAAGCACAGACACCTCCCAACGCTGATACAGCTAAACGTTGTCAGTACCACCGTAATTACGGCCATTCGACCGAAGGCTGTCAAGCGTTGAAAGATAAGATAGAAGAACTCGTCCAAGCCGGCCACCTCCGCAAATTTGTGAAAACAGTGGCACCTACACCGCGATCACCCCAACGTGATGAGAACTTCACTAAGGACAGAGCACGATATGGGCGACGAGACGACCGAAATGATCGAAACCGCACGAGCCGCAGAAGAAGAAGTGAAAGTCCGGTCAGACGGACAAGGCCTCGAAGTGAAAGCCCAGATCGCAGAAGCCGAACTAAACAGAAAATTCGAGAAGTCATTAACACAATTGCTGGGCCTATGTCGCTCGGCGCTCCTCCTCAGGAGATCAATTACATTGCGGGCGGATTCGCGGGAGGAGGATGTTCTAATTCAGCCAGGAAGAGACATTTAAGGGCAATTCAATCAGTTCATTCGGCATCCCTACACCGCCGACCGCATATCCCACCTATCACCTTCACGGACGCTGATTTCACCGCAATTGATCCCGCTCAAGATGACCCCATGGTCATTACGGTGGAAATCGATAAGTTCGCAATTGCTAAGGTCCTTGTCGACCAAGGAAGCTCGGTCGGCATCTTGTATTGGAAAACTTTTAAAAAAATGAACATTTCAGAATCAGAGGTACAACCTTACGACGAACAAATAGTCGGGTTTTCAGGGGAGCGTGTGGATACTAGAGGGTATATTGACTTATTCACCACTTTTGGTGATGATTATCTCAGCAAAACCATCAATATCCGATACTTGCTGGTCAATGCTAATACGTCCTACAATATACTCCTCGGTCGTCCCTCCATAAATAGGTTAAAGGCCATCGTTTCCACTCCTCATTTGGCTATGAAGTTTCCTTCCGTAAACGGAGATATTGCAACGATACACGTAGACCAAAAAACAGCACGAGAATGCTACGTAGCCAGTCTGAAAGTCGAGCCAACCCGAAGGTTATATAAGACAACGACCGATCGCTCGCCAGACAGAAGAGGTCGATCGCCAGAGAGGCGCCCCAGAAGAATGAGCTCCCGAAGGCACTTGGTGGCCCTTGTGGACCTAGATCCCCGATTGGACGACCCTCGTATGGAGGTAGACGAGGAATTACAACCTATATTCCTATGCGATAAGGACCGCAAAACTTACATGGGCACTTCCCTCAAGCCGGACGATCGAGATGTGATCAATAGAACATTGATGAAGAACGTTGACCTGTTCGCCTGGACTGCTGCAGATATGCCCGGGGTAAAACCCGATGTTATTACTCATCGTCTATCCGTATACAAAGAAGCTAGGCCAGTCTCCCAGAAGAAAAGGAAGTTGGGAGAGGAACGACGTAAGGCCGCCCAAGAAGAAACCGAAAAGCTTGTACAAGCTGGCTTTATTCAAAAGGCCCATTACACCACGTGGTTAGCCAATGTGGTAATGGTTAGAAAGGCAAATGGAAAGTGGCGAATGTGTGTCGACTACACAGACCTTAACAAAGCTTGTCCAAAGGATTCGTACCCCTTACCGACTATCGATCGGCTGGTAGACGGAGCGGCCGGCCATCAGATGCTCAGCTTTTTAGACGCATATTCCGGATATAATCAAATCCAGATGCACCCGAAAGACAAGGAGAAAACAGCCTTTCGCACAGACTCCAACAATTTTTATTATGAGGTTATGCCGTTCGGCCTGAAAAACGCTGGAGCCACTTACCAGCGCTTGATGGACCATGTCTTCCATGACATGATCGGACGGAATGTCGAAGTATACGTCGATGATATCGTAGTTAAGTCGAACTCCTGTGACCAACACATTACAGATTTGAAAGAAGTCTTTCAAGCTTTGCAAAAATACCATATGCGTCTGAATCCTGAAAAATGCGCGTTCGGCGTGGAAGGAGGAAAATTCTTAGGGTTCATGCTCACTCACCGGGGCATAGAGGCAAATCCTGAAAAGTGTAAAGCCATCGCAGAAATGCGGAGTCCCAGCAATCTCAAAGAGATCCAACGACTCATCGGTCGTCTTACATCTCTGTCTCGTTTTGTACCTAAACTTGCCGAACGAACGAGACCCATCATTAAACTATTAAAAAAGACAACCAAATTTGAATGGACGGCCGAATGTGAGCAAAACTTCCTCCAGCTAAAGACATTTTTAGCTTCTCCACCGGTCATCCAAAAACCAAACACTCGAGAGCCCATCATAGTCTACCTGGCTGTCTCCAGCGAAGCAGTAAGTTCGGTTCTTGTGCAAGAGATACAAGCAGAAGAACGACCGGTGTATTTTGTGAGTCGTGTGCTACACGGCGCAGAAGTCAGATACCAAATGGTAGAGAAGGTGGCATTGGCCCTAATCATCACTGCACGACGAATGCGGATGTATTTTCAGAATCATCGCATCATAGTTAGAACCAACTATCCTATTATGAAGATTTTGACTAAACCTGACCTAGCCGGACGTATGATAGGATGGGCTATCGAACTATCAGAATTTCATGTCGAATACCAGCCGAGGGGCGCAATCAAGTCCCAAGCCCTCGCAGACTTCGCATCAGAACTCACTCCACACCCGAACGAGGAAGAGGAATCTATATGGGTGTTGTATGTAGACGGTTCTTCAAACAACCGCTCATGTGGAGCAGGAGTGGTGTTGGAAGGGCCAGGCGAGATTGTCGTTGAACAGGAAATGAAGTTTGAATTCAAGACTTCGAACAATCAGGCAGAATATGAAGCTATCATTGCCGGCCTACACCTGGCTATGGAGTTAGAAATAACCAAATTGATTTGCAAAAGTGACTCTCGGCTGGTCATCGGGCAGCTCACAGAAGAGTATGAGGTAAGGGAAAATTTACTTCAGCAGTATTACCATTTTGTGAAAAACCTCTTAAATAGGTTCGAGGAAGTATCATTCCAACACGTCCGGAGAGAAAACAACACTCGAGCAGACACTCTCTCACGATTGGCCACTGTCAAGCAAAAGGGAGTCCACCGGTCGGTCATACATGTGACCCTGAGTAAACCAAGTGTCGGCGTAGAGGAATGCCTAACGACCAACACTCAACCTAACTGAATGACCCCCATCAAACAATACCTGACAGAAGGAATATGTGACCCGCACTTGGAGAAAACAATGAAACAGCAGGCTGCCAGGTATATTCTTATTGATCAAGACCTCTACAGGAGAGGTTATTCTCGTCCTCTACTAAAATGTCTGAATCCTGACCAAATTACATATGTGATGACCGAGTTACATGAAGGAGTATGTGGAACTCACTCAGGAGCACGAACCATGGCTGCTAAAGTGCTCAGGGCTGGATACTACTGGCCGACTGTGCAAGGAGACTGCACAGAATTCGTTCGGAAATGCTTGAAATGTCAGGAATACGGGAATATATCGCACGAAAGACCAAAAAACTTGCATTACATTCTATCTCCCTGGCCGTCGTTCGTGAAATGGGGGATGGATATCATCGGACCCTTTTCACCTGGCAAGGGACAATGCAAATTCCTGTTAGTCGGCATTGACTACTTTACTAAGTGGATCGAGGCCGAACCCTTGACAGCCATCACTGCTCGTAACGTCCAAAATTTTGTATGGAAGAATATCATCTGCAGGTTCGGCCTACCTCAAATTATTATAACAGACAATGGCCGACAGTTCACCGACCGAGGGTTAGCAGAGTTTTACGAGAAACTCCATGTCAAACACATCACAAGCTCGATGGAGCATCCACAAACCAACGGTCAAGCCGAGGCCGCCAACAAAGTCATTCTTAACGAACTTAAAAAGAGACTCGGCCCAGCTAAGGGAAATTGGACTGAAGAACTTTTGGAAGTCCTCTGGGCCTATCGTTGTACACCGCAATCAACAACTCAGGAAACACCTTATAGCCTGACGTACGGCACCGAAGCCATGATTCCGGTCAAGATAGGCGAGCCTTCTCTACGCCGACAGACATTAGACCTGGACTTGAATAAAGAAAGTCTACTGGTCGGCCTCGACCTCATTAATGAATTAAGAGACAAGTGCAGAATACGAGAAGAGGCATGCAAGATACGTGCGGCACGACGATATAACTCAAAGGTGAAGCCACGAAACTTTCAGAAAGGAGATTTAGTTTGGCGCATGCGCAGTGATGTCCGGAAAGACGGAGGGAAATTTGCAAGTAACTGGGAAGGACCATTCCGCATCGCGGACACAGCAGCCGGAGGAGCATATCGCTTAGATCATTTATCAGGAAAATCTGTACCGAGAACGTGGAATGCCACGCATCTCAAATTACAGTTGATAAATGCAAATCAGTGTACTCTTTCCTCGCTCGGTCGTTTTATCCCTGCAGTAGGGTTTTCGACCGAGAAGGTTTTAACGAGGCACTTTAAAAAACTATACATCTCTCTACTTAACGTCTTTTTAACCGTTCGTTCGGTCAAGATCATATTTACAACCTAAACGTTATTCACCTATCGTTGGTCAGAAATTAATAATCCTGTTATTAATTAACCGTTCATTCGGTTAGAATCATATTTACAACCTAAACGATTGTTCACTCATCGTTGGTTAGAAATTAATAATCTTACGTTATTAATTAACCGTTCGTTCGGTCAGAATCATATCTACAACCTAAAGGTTATTCACCTATCGCTGATAAAAAATTAATAATTTTGTTATTAATTAACCGATCGATCGGTCAGAATTGTACTAATAGTCTTACGGCGGTCAGAATCAAATGATGTTAATAAACCATTCGTTCGGTTAGTGGATAACCAAATGTCGAGAAAATTATTCGCTTGGAAGCAGGTATAAACAAGCATGCATATAAAATCAAACGCAAACGCATACATACATATGGTCGAAAGTATACAAACAACTATTCAAGCGTACGTTCAAGCACAAACAAAAAGATAAATTGTTTTTAACCCACAGCCCGGGTCCAGACATATTCCGAATTAGATAATGTCGATGGTCTCGTCCGGTTGTGCACTGTCGGTCGGCGGTTCCCCCATGACCTGACCGACGTCATCAGCATCTTCTCCAAGCGATACAAGGCGACCGTTCACAACATCCTTGCCAAGATCATATCGTGAGTCATCGGCCGGTATACCATGAAAAAAGGCCGCCTGGCGAAGACCTTGATTGAAGCTTTCTTCGTTGATACGCAAAATGAAACCTTGACACTTCTCAATTTCAACATTGAGTGACTCCTTCTCGGTCGTTAGATCAGCTTTCTCTTGGACAAGCTCATCCTGTTCGGCCGTCAACTTAGTAACCATGGCCTTCAACGTTTCTTTTTCTTCTTTAATCATCTGCACCTCCCTCTCTTTCTCCTTCTGACAGGCATCGATATCCTGCAACGCCTTTTTTAAAGCCTGGGATGACTCGTCCAGTTTGGCCCTTAGTCTCGGAATCACGACCGACTCAGCTCTCTTCAGCTCATCCCCGATGGCTCGACTCACCACAGCCGCCCGACATTGGAGTTCCACTATCTCTTCGATCAGGTGTAATGTAGGTACAACAGCCAGTATACCTTCATCCTCGGGTAGAAGATCAAACTGCATGGTCGGAGCAACCCTAAGGCCTAGTCCGAGCATGCTAACCGGTTTGCCACCAGATGAGGTACCCACCTCCAATTTTTGAACCTTGGACGGACGTCCTCTCTTCTTGTTCGCAGGTGGCGCAACAGCAATCTCGGGCGACACCACCTCTACAGCAGCTGGCTTCAGTACAATACCAACGGAAGAAGAAACCTTACGATCCTCGGCCTGCTTCTTCAAATCCTTCATGAACTTGCTCAGACTCGAATCCATCCTTAAAATAATGCCTACACAAAACAAACCGTCAAAACGCAATCCCACAACAAAGTGACCGACAGCAATTGAATACACATACCAGTTAAATCTGCCCACTTTTTGGACGACCCATACAAGGCTATCAGCTCTCGGGTGGGCAGCCTACAAGGTAACCGGTCGATAACTAATATAACCTCCTTATCAAAAGGTGTTAATGAATGCAACAACTGGTTATCGAGCTGAAAAGGTTTCTCCGTCCAATGGAAAGGAAACTTAGTTGTTCCATCAGCATTATAAAAGAGGTCACGGCCATCAGGCTCCACAAAAATCTTGAAGTAATTATCTTTAAAAATTTTATACGACGTGGTGTATGGAGCAAACCGAACATTACCCGACCAACTGACCAACGACAACCAACTCACAGGGGTGCCCGGATACGTATTATAATAATACAAAAACGACTGCGGGGTAGGATTAAGCCTGAAAACTCGACATATAACGCGAAAAGCTTGGAGAATCGCCCACGAGTTGGGATGCAACTGCGTAGGCGCAACATTGAGAGTCCGAAGGACTCCCATGGTAAAATCATCAAAAGGAAAGGTCATGCGTAAATTAGAAAAGAAGGTACTATATACAAAAAAGAAATCATGCGGCGCGTTCTCCCGACCATGGCAGACACGGTCGGTCACACCACAGACGTCTGCAATTAACGCCTCACTCGGACAATCAGACTCTACAAAACCAGGGTTGGCAAAAAAGAACTTATCTAAGTCATCAGCCGTTTTAATTTTCGTGGAAATATTAAGGACGGACGAATCGACCCAATCGTAACTCGGGCCTTCCGAAAACTCACTCGCGCCACCAGAAGCGGTGCGAGTCAAAGACGAATCTACACTACAAGAAGACTCTACAGAAGAGGGCATCACTAACCTTAGGGGCGGATGCAACTGAAGCAAACTCGACAACCGCAATAGACTCGACGCTCGGAGCAGAAAGCACAAGATCTAGGAATCAGAAAGAGTGCGTAAACCCTTTCCCAACAAATGAAATGCTATTTATAGGCAATGAAGTGAGAGAAGAACCCCTTCATCAAACGTCCAGCACCATTGGATCTCATTTGATCCAACGGGTACAATCACTCGGCATTCGAAACGACACTCAATCGCCACCGTTGAAAACATCAGATGAAACAGTACACGCCTAAACGGCGGCTCTGGCAAACGTCACATCTCTGCGACACATTTAAGAGGAACCAGCTGTAAAGCACTATCTTGAAACCCCATCCATCTTGTACGACTCTTCAGCCAATCATACCCTCGAGCCTGGGGGGCAAGTGTACCGCTCGGCTCCGTACGACCGAACATGGATGTTGAATAAAACGAACAAAATAAATACGTGGCAGAACAGCAGTTATAACTATAGTTGAATGGGTCAAAGACATTTTCAGGTACACTCCCTTAATATCAGGAAGCCACTACTCATGACCCAAACACCACTAAGCACGATTTCAGCAACTACCTATTTGGCCCACACGGACCAAAGCCCAAGTCAACCTATAAGGAAAACTGCTAAAAGGGGGAAAGGTACGTTTTTAATCTTCGGGAAAAACACTGAGAAAGGGAGAGAACTGACTTGAGCGTCGGAGTGTAATCGCAGGTACCCCCGCCGACCGGACGAGCATACACGCAGAGGAGAAAGGACTAGGAGAATTAAGCAGCTGCTGGACAACAACAATTAGATACTGACGTGGAACAATATCACTCTAGCCCTGACGTCCACATAGGTACAAAAACTATAGTGTATTATATATACTGATTTCAACATTTTTTTTAATATATTTCTTTAATGTATTTAATATTAAATTATTGGCAGTAAACTAAACATATACGAATATTGCTACTAAATATATCATCAAAATATAACACTGTCCACATATTTTAGGTACATTGCCCAGATTATAAAATCTACTCTTATTTTGAATACAAAATATCTCGCTTGGTATTTTTGTTTTGATCAAATTTATGGGTAATTTTTTTAAAATTAAACCATTATATTGGTAAACAGTTTTATATAAACAGTTTTTTACGAGATAGGGAAAAACGGAGAAATATATATATATATATATATACATATTAGATCAAAGAGTTGATATTATGAAGTAAAATAAAAAAATATTCTGAAATAAATTGTATGAATTTTCTTAAAATTTATATTTAAACTTTACTTATCTCTGTAAAAACTTATTTTTAAAGTGTAATATGTTTACAATTTAAATTTATCTCAACACATATTACGAAGATGAAATATCTCAAATGTGAAAATTAAATCACATTACACTTATAAATAATTTATAAATAATTTGATCATGATTTAATAAATCTAATAACAATTATTATAATAGATTCTGTTACCATTTCATAATTTATGAATTTGATTGTAATAAATTTTGCATTGTATTCTATTACTACATTTTAATTTAATCATATTAATAATTTATTAACAAATTTTTTATTATTTTTTTATTCAGCAAGGTTTTTTCTTAAACAATTGCTAACAAATATTTTAAAAAATACTCGCAAACTTAGAAAAAAGTGTTTAGATAGTGAATATTCTATTTGACATAATCAAATTACATTTAAAAATATTGACATATAAAAGATATGAAATATATACTCCTTCAACACTAGTAAGGATGTTATTATACAAGAAGTTTTCAACCTTAAGTTGTTGTCAATGTCACCACCTCTCCTTATGCATGTTGATCCCATGTAAAAATGTAAAAACAATTACAACGCTAGTTATACCATCAAAGAATGCTCAAGGGTTCAACACATAATTGAAGAAGTCATGTGTTGGTTATTTCACAACAATACAAGGAAAGAGCAAAGACAAAAAAGAGGACACTACAAGAAAATTATGAAATAAAAATCAATGTTTAGAAATAAATTTTTAGAAACTAACGATAATTTGTTGGATGTGAGAGTTCAAAATTCAACGAGAAAGAGATACATTTGAACTATACATACAACCAAACTATTCCTATCAAGATCTCTTTCTCATATTACATTTATCAATGATGATTTCAACAATAATGACCCGACGTAAGACAATCCAATTGTGCTCACTATCATGATCACCAAGTATTGAGTGAGAAAAGTACTAGTAGACTAAAGCAATTCTACCATACAATATTGGCTAATCTTATTGATGTTAGACATCCCCAACTTGCTTGTAAAATCCTATCTTGGTCATGTGCTTAGGTTTGCTAAGTTCATGTGGTTCAACCCAAATTGAAACACTAGAAATCTTCAATAACTAATGGACAAAAGAAACTTGACCTTCAGAATAATGTTATGATGTTGGATTCATGTCAAAATTGGAGAGTTCAACAAAAGAAGAGGAGGTTGATTTGAGCCTTCAAGATGAATTTGGAGAAGGTTGTCTAACCTTTTATTGCCATGATAAACTTCAATCTAAATCAACAACATACTCAATGTACTCAAGTAGGACGAACACAAAGTTGCACAGTTCAATAGTAGATCGAAGAAGTACTTGCCTATAATGTCTACCAGTTTGTTTAAACATTGACCTAGATTTCATGTGGTAGTCAAATTTGAACACGAAGCATATCATCCTTTTTTTTTCTTTAAAGGCCTTTGAAAATCACCCAATGGATTATTTTCCAAGAGGAGGCTTCACCCATAGTGCATAATTGTATGTAATCAAACTTTCTCATCCCCATGCCCTGTGCATAGTATAACAAAGATTGATATACCAAGAAAAGAAAAACATGGTGTTAAGAAATTAAGTTCTTACCTTTAAATTGAGTTATGAGATCTCTACATGAGGAACACTAAGTAAACCTTTATTTGACTAGAAGAAGAATGTTTTTAACGATTTGATGTCGACTTTATCTTCAACACTAAGTAGGTCGTTTACCCTAGATTTAAACTTAATTAATCATTAGTAAAATAGTAGAAACGAAGGAGTAAAATTCAACTAGAATAATAAGTTTTTCTTAGGAGCCTCAAGGGAGCATTTGAGCTAAAGAATTTGTTTATCAAGTTTTTAATCGATTATGTACAAATAGCAAAGAGAGAATTATATTCGATACCATTAAAAGATACCTAATTGACTTTACAACATTAAATAGTGAACATTCAATGCATTTAGGGTGAAATAACACACCCATCCCACGAGTCACTACCTTTAACAAATCATTGAAGAAACAAAGGATGAGTCGCCTGGACATTGTGTAGTTCAAGAAGAATATGAAAAGCGTCTATTCAATGGTACAAAGATTAAGATTTATACTCTGTACAATAAAGTTATTACATTCGAACATAGCACAAGATTAAATTATGTACCTACTCGCAATAAGATACACTCAAACCAAAACCAAGTAATAAAGATAATGGTTAAATCGTATTGATAGACTCTTAATGTGTTAACGATTATGCAATATTTATAATGTCTCATAATATTCACTTCAATATATTTTTAACGATATGAATTCAGAAAGACCTATAAATATGTGATGATTCTCAAGAATTACACTCTTAACCTTCTATATTTGTGTAAATTTTTAATATAAAATAAATATATGAATTTTATTATTGCAATATAAGTGGACTAATAACACAAACAAGAATATTTCCTTATGTACATTGTCCTTAAGAATTTATTTGCGATATATTGTGCTAGTCTCCATATATAATAGGAATTTCTCTTATAATATCATAATATCGAAGATTACTGAACTAACATGCACTTATAAGAGAAAAAACCCAAAATTTATAGGAAAGAGAACTTCAAACAAAAAAAAATAAAAAAAAAGTAAAAATATAATTTAGAAAAATGTGAAACATCATTTACAATGATTTCACCTAATTTTATTTTTTATTTTTTATAAAAACATTGTAAAGAAAGGCAAGACAATGTTTTGGAAGCCAATGACCTTGCAAACCAATGTTTCAACGTTCACAAGAAAAAAAAAACCGGATAGACTTTTAACATTTATATTAATTAAATAAAAAAATAATTAAAAAAAGAAACTAGTCATCCTTATAACACTCATATAGAGAAAATCACAAGACTTAAAATTAAACATATAAAAAAATCTAAATGAAATCCAGAATTTAAAGTAGAATCTGATATATAAACTTTGAAGATTATGGAAATCAGGAAATAAAAACTAATTTTTAGATACCAAAATAATTAGTTGCAATAATAATTAAATTAGATATCATTTCAGAAACAAAAAGAAATTGGTTTCTAAATTAATTTTTATTATTGTGTTAAATAGTTTCTAAATTGATATCTAATTAGCAATCAAAATTTTAATTACCAATTATTTAGTTTCTAAATTTGGTAGCAAAAATCTTGGTTACTAATTAGAAACTATTTAACAATAATAGAAATTAATTTAAAAATTATTATTTTTTCTAAAATAATTTTTTATTTAATTACTATTGCAAATAATTATTTTGATATCTAAAAATTGATTTCAAGTGAGATGATATAGAAAGACCTTTTAAAATGTATATTCTGTGCAATTTAGGATTATATGCATTTTTAAATACTAGCGTGAAAGTAAAGCATCATGGTGACGGAGTGAAGGAGGAAGATCCAATAATCCAGGAATTTGCAAGTGTGCATGAAGGAGAAGCAGCACGCACATCTTTCCAATTATTCTACCCACTGTCACTTCATCTTTATTATAAACAAAACTGTATTTAATGGATACCAAGATGTACAACAGAATAGTTAATAAACATGAAAAAAATTAAAAAAAGTTAATGAATTTTTTTTTATTATAAAAGAAACAGGAAGAGAATATCTGTAATTACGATACAAAAATAAAAAAAAGTGTATACTTTATTTTTAATTGGATTTTGATTACATTTTTTTTAATTTTGATTTAATTAGTATAATTTTATTTTTTTCATTTCCTATTATTTTAATTTGAACTGCTATATATATATATATATAGTACTTTTTGTAGGTTAAATATTCATACATATTTTGCATTTCATACAAAATTCGCTCTTTGAACAAGAAAATGAATATTTTCAGCGAAAAAATAGGCAATGTCAAATAAAAAACAAGTTAATATTTTATTATTCATTTATCATTATTTTATAATTTATTAATATATACTACCATATTTTTTACACATTTTACCCATCCATTAAAAATTAACAGGTTAATCTAGTATAAAAAGTAAAAAATAAAAATAACTTCATTTTATTACTACTTTTGTAAAATAATAATAATATTATTATTATATACAATTTATTTTGATGGTATATCAGGTTACACTATTCACAAAATAGTAAAATAAGATAAATTTTGTAAAATAATTGGAATTAAATAATAAAGTGAGTAATTAGGGATTTTTTCCCCGACTGTGCTAAATAAAAGCCACTCACAATATTAATCAAAACAACATTATCTATTATTTATGGTGTATATCTGGTTGTTGAAAAGCGGAATTTTCAATGTGCTCTATCGTTATCGAAAAACAGGTTATTTATTATGGAATTGAATTCTGATTTTAAAATTTTATTTTAAATTTAAATTAAGGAAAATTTTATATTTAAAATTATTTATTTAATAAATTTTATATAATCCGTGTAAAACAAATCAGTTAAATAGTTATTCAGTATTTTTTTATTGATAATATATTTCTGAATTTATTTATCTACTTTACTCTTACTATTTACTCTTTTTTGAATTTTGAATTTTTTAGTTCTTCTTATCATCTCAATAAATTATATTTTGCGTTTTCAATATTCATTTTAAAATTTCATTTTAAATTATTTCAATACTAAAAAAGAACTACTTAGACATTCAAAAAGTTAAATACATATTCATCATATTAAATTAAATAATTAATTTAAAATATAATCTATATTTATTAATAATTTTCTCTTATACGCAATTAAATAACTTAAAATATTATTTATTTTTAAATCACATGATTTATTACATTAAAAATCATATTTTTTCAAAAACACTACAATACATAAAAAATAAACAATTATATTAACAATCACATCACAACTTAATTTAATATATTATGTAATTAACTTAAAAAATTCTTTAAACCACTATTATAGTTAATTAATATATTATTATTTTTCATTTAATTTTTTTCTTCTTTCTTTTCTCTTTTTTAAAGTACTCCTTTATTAGGTTTCTTCAATTAAATAAGTTTTACAAATGTCATTGGATAAAAATAAAAATATAGAAATATATCTTAAAAACCAATAACAATTGAATAACATGCCGACCAAAAAAAAACCAATTGAATAACATAATAAAATAGTTATATTCACCGAAATTTTAGTTTAAAACTTAAATTTAAGCTATACTTATCATCAAAATATATCTTAAAACTTATTTCGTTAATTTAAACTATTTATTCATTTTTAAAACAGTTATCACAATTAAGAAAAATATACATCACATCAATTAATTATTACAAACAAGATGTTACACCAAATTTAATTTCTCAAACATGTAAAGTATTATTCCATATTTTATATAATTAAGGTAATTAATAAATTTAATTATAAATATACTCAAATCATAAACTTAAATGTCTAATTTTTATCATCAAATAACTTGATTTTTAAAAAAAATCTCAATATTAATTATATCTAATAATTTTTTAAAATTTTATAAAAAATAAATAATCGCTAATATAAAGTATTAACTAATTTAAACATCATCTTTTAATTTTTAATTTTTTCTTCAATTTTAATTTAGAAATAATTAGAAAACTAGATCAGAATTTGACGGATTAAAATATAGTTTAAATTTAGTTTCTAAGAATTCGAATTCTGAACTTTTAGGTAAATATGATAAATAGTATGATAGAATATAATTTTTCTTATCAAAGTGGAGGAAAAATATTTTTTACGATTAGATCTTAAAATTTAAGACTGAACCCGGTTCTGTGCACCCAATGCTCTGCCGGTAGACCCGGTTCACTGATTACTGCTAACACTTTAAAATTATTGATGGAACCCACATGTTCCCGTTTCCCAGAAATGTTGTCGGAGAATGACACGGAAACGACACGTGTCCTTATCCAGAAATCTACGTGTAGAAAGGCCGTAAGGCAGCCACGTGGAACGCGGGTACAGTATTGGAGAAAGGAGTGGAATGTAGGTGAATAAAAGCAGGGGTGGCAGGAGCATAGAAGTGCAAAGAAAAGTGAGCGTTGGATTGATGAGGAAAGAGGGGTACACGATTTTAGCATAGTAGTGGATGCAGGAGATGGAGCCCCGTGGCGGAGACGAGTACGAAGGAAGTTTTACCCACGCGGCGTGCCAGCTGTGAGGGCCGTGGAGTCCGTGATTGCGTGCAGGATGGAGCATGAGGGACCCACGTATGCCCTCAGTCCGCTACACTACACACTTCCCATCTCATTAATCATATGCTAATTTATGTAATGTTTTTTTTTTTTAAATTATTTGTATTTTTTAAAAATGAAAAAATGTATGTGGATGGATGAACTATCACTTACCTGTCATGCTCCCCAATACCCACTTCCTTCTTGTCACCAATCTCACTCAATAATACCTTCAATTCATCTTTTCTAATACCCCACTTTTTTTTTTAATTTTTAATATTCAAAATGGATTATATAAAACCAATATTAATTATATAATCACTTCATAACTATTTATTTAACTATGTATTAAAATATTGTTTAAGGAATACTTTAGTAAATTAAAATGTATAATTCTAGCTTTTATAAGGCTTCTTGTTAGGTTGAGACAAGAAGATGAGTGTAAAAAGTTGATGATTGCAACTCCTAAACAATGTGATACTTCTTTGTATATGTATGGAAATAATCCTTAGCAATATTTTTTTTTTCCTATCTTACCAATTTGGAGATTTTTTAAACTTTAAAATAACTTATATTTTCAATTTTTAATGAAGCATTCATTGTTATGTTTAATTTATTATAGGTAAAAGAAATAATATTTTCTCCGTTTTACAATTATTAGAGTTCTGTTAATTTTTAAAAAATTAATGATGCTTTTATATTTTAATATTTTTTTTTAATTTATCTTGAAATTAGTTATTTTTCTCTTTGTCAAGTGATTAAATATTGAAAAAAACAATGTTATTCAAGTAAAATTATATGAAAATAATGGTATATTTATTATTATTATCATTGTTATACACTAGATAACATTAAACTGCATTCATTATAAAACGGAAGGAATAATCATTTTATGAAGATTGTGCAAATATTTATTACTGTTCTTAAATACATGTAAAAAATAATCTAGAGCAAAGGTTATACTATAAGATTGAAAAAATATTTTTGTTTTAATTAAATTATTTATTATTTTCTTAATTAAAAAATGTAAACATATAATAACTCAAAGACAATTACAATTAATTTATTTTCACTCAACATAATTCAAATCATTCACGTTTTGCTGTTTTAGTAGAAAATTGTCTTTATATAAATTTATTTAATTAAAAAAAACACTTATTTTAATATATTTATATTTAATGTTGAATTCAACTTTTGTTGGTGAAGGTTTCTGTAGATCTTCAAATGCATGCTGATGCATTTTCAATAAGGTCAATATCTTCTTATTTTAAATATGTTTCGAGAAGACACTGTATATGTTACCGACACCATAGCTTGTAGTTACTATAAGAATAATCGTTTCAGTTATTCGATCCTTATCAATTATTAATTACTTGATTAAACATGTTTATGCATTAAATTTTTGTGTTTTCAGTTTAATTTGAAATTCACACTTCTTCCACAGTATGTTTGGAACAACGCGTTCCGTACTGAAACGAACATAGTTTTAACATATAATTAATAATCACATCAATTAACATTAAAATAGTAAATAAATAATTTAACGATACAGAATATTTTTATAATAAAATTTAAACATATATTATAGAACTAACAGTCAATAAAATAATAAAAAAACTTATAACATTCATAGAATATTTTTTGTATTCACCAGGTATTCAAAGTAACGCACCATATCACAGCCCAAATATTTATAAAGGAAAAGAGGTCTCCCTCTATTAATTACACTTCATTTATTATATTCACAGATCAGCAGTTAAAAATTAAATATGACATTAACTTTTATGTGAAGTCAAACTCAAGATGGCATGTACAAAATTAGGTTTTTTTTCTCGAAAGAATTTAAGTATAATGGACTAGCAAATATGTTTTTATTATATAAACTTTGAAGTTTATATGTAATTTAAAAGTTGTATAATTATGAAAGAAACTTTAAAAGAAGGGTGTTGGTTATTATTTTTTGTAGAAGAAGAGTAGATTATTAACATTATGTGTGTGATTTGTATGAACGGGTAAACTAAATTCTTCAAAAATACTTACTTTTAGTATTTAATTAAATTAAGACTTTATAATATTGTATTTTCTTAGTGAAAGATATTATTTGTCCTTAAAACTTGTTATTTATATAAGCCAAATTTGCAAAGAGGAGTAAGTTCATAACTACGAAAGGAGAATTTGATGGTAAAATAATAATTTGGAGAGTCAATTTTGATGGGCAAATAGGAGAAGTAAAGTTTCCAAGAGACCAAATTGCAAATTTTATATATTTTAATATATAGCACACATGATGAATTTGAAGTAGTAAATTGGTAAAATGGAAGAAAAAGGTAATGTGAAACTTGGGGGATAAGACTAGGAGAATATTAGTAGTTTGATTTCTCTCTCATGGTCTCAGATTTTTGGGTGAATAGAGAAAAACTAAGGTGGAGTGGAGTTATGAGTTTGTGTCTTTATGGTTAAAGTCCTTGTTTTCCTCTCCACAGTTAAATGTTACTGAGAATAGAAGGCAGCAGAATAATAAAAGCAGCCAAACCGGCACATAGTGAGAGAGAGAGAGAGACTCACTCACTCACTCAGACAAATTTGCTTTCTTTTGAAAGAGAGAGGAGAAGATGAAACACAGGCTGCTCAACACCTGATACTCTCTGCTTCTCCATTCTCTAAACCAAATTTTCAATTTTTAATATAATTAAGCTTCTGGGGTTGTTGTAAAGTTGAAGGCTTTGGGGTGTGATCCATTGGGATCGTCATCATCATCATCATCATCATCACATGGCCAAGCCAGGGGTGTTGGAATCTGATCCAGGGGTGATGGTGAAGAAGGCCATAGAGTTGAAGAGGGAGCTGCAGAGGTTGGTGAAGTCCATTGTGGATGATGAGGATTGCAGCACCGAGACCATTGATCAGGCAAAAGAGACTCTTTGTGTTCTCAAGGAGTTGAAACTCAGAAAGAGGTCTTCTCTGTGTCTGAAGCTCCACAACAGGAATGTGTCATCTTGCCCTGATGAATTCAAGTGTCCTCTTTCCAAGGAATTGATGAGAGATCCTGTCATTGTGGCTTCTGGTCAGGTTAGTGTCAGAATTTGAACTGTAGAATAAGAAATCTTAACCTTCCAACATTTTTTTCCTGTTAGTCCTCTTATTTAGCCTATAAACAGAGTATTGACATGCTTTGATTTTTAAGATATTAAAGGTATTTGTTTTTACATGTAATACCCTTTTTTATGTAAAATATTAGAAGGATTGGTGAGCATTTTTTTTGTATAGAGTAACGACAACAACAATTTGCTCTGTTTGTGGTTTCTGAGGAAATGCTGGAAGCAGAAGGAAAAACAAAATAATTGGGGTGTTGTTATTATTGTTATTAGTTTGATAAACATCTGGGCACCCAGAAATATGAGTTGATGAATTATCCTGGTGAGGCGAAAAGGGTAGAAAGTTCTTAACAAAAATATTTTTTTTTAATTTCATTTCTTTAGGAATTAATTTAACTAAGGTGAAGATATAGATTCTGATTTTGGCCTTTTGTCCGTCTCTCTTTTTGCTGGAATTCCTGTACTTTATTCTATATTAAGTGACTAAAAAGTTATGGGAAAGATAGAAAAGGAATATATTCAGTTCTTTCCTTGTCCAGTGCAGAACCTTAGAGATATTTTTATTTTCTTTTGTTTAATGAAGTTAATAAATATAGTTCATGCTATCTATTTTAATAAATGTGATGGTAAATCGTTTCAACATTTGGAGTTGTGTTTTGCTCTGTTTTTTCTTTTTGTTTTCCTTCAATCCAAACAGTTCTAAACCTGTTTAACTGTGTGAGTGGGACTTGCTGCATTTTAGTTTGGAATAGTTTTACATCGGCTCTCAATGAAAGAGCAATAGCTAATACTTTTTGTTTGATGTGCCGAACTTCTGTGATCTTCCCTTTAGTTATGTAGTTAGCTTTACTGCATTTATGTTTCAAGTGTACATTTCAAGAAACAAAAAGGAGGAAAAAGAAAAAGAAAAAGGGCAATTTGATGATGTACCTATGATAGCCATTGTAGATGGAAAGAGAAGGAGTGGGAGGTGGAAAAAGAATAATATTCTGTGTCCATAAATATGATTCTTGAGTGAGTGGCGGTGGTGATTGTATCTTTGTGTAGAACTTTTGACTGGTTTTCTCAAAAGGGAATAATTAAAATCTAGTGTTCTTGGCATTTTTCTCTTTCTAAATTACTACAGTGATGTCTTCCACCACCCCAACTACCTTTTCTTTCTTTATGTCCTAGGCCTTTTTCTGTGCAATGATACTTCTGATTGGTTTTGAGTTTGAAACAGAAATGGAGATTGTGCAGATATTTTCCCTGTCTAATTATGAACAATGATTCATTTTGTTTCCCTCTTTTGGTTTCAATTATGCAGACATATGATAGATCTTTCATTCAAAAATGGCTAAATGCTGGAAACAGGACTTGCCCTCGAACGCATCAAGTCCTTTCACACACTGTTCTTACACCAAACCATCTAATAAGGGAAATGGTAGAACAATGGTTAAAAAACCAAGGGGTTGAATTGTCAAATACTGTTGAATACATTGATGAGGAAGGTTTAAACCAAGCAGACCGCGAGCATTTTCTTTGTTTGCTTAAGAAAATGTCATCAACACTTTCTGATCAGAAGACAGCTGCAAAAGAACTGCGCATGTTGACAAAGAAGCATCCTTGTTTCCGGGTACTTTTCTGCGATTCTGCAGATGCCATTCCCCAATTGCTCAAGCCAATTTGTGGGAGTGATTCTTTCAGCAGCATTCACCCTGATCTCCAAGAAGACGTAATCACAACACTCCTCAATATCTCTATTCATGATAACAACAAAAAGCTAGTGGCCGAAACTCCTATGGTAATTCCTCTCCTTATGAGAGCATTGAGATCTGGAACAATTGAAACAAGAAGCAATGCTGCAGCTGCCCTTTTCACTTTGTCAGCCATTGACTCAAACAAAGAAATCATAGGGAAATCAGGTGCCTTAAAGCCATTGATCGATCTCTTGGAAGAAGGGCATCCCTTAGCCATGAAGGATGTTGCTTCAGCAATTTTTAACATATGTGTAATGCATGAGAACAAGGCAAGAGCCGTGAAGGACGGTGCAGTGAGAGTGATTTTGACAAAGATAAAGAATCAGGTTCATGTTGATGAATTACTAGCCATCCTTGCACTGCTTTCAAGTCACCAGAGGGCTGTTCATGACATGGGAGATCTTGGAGCTGTGCCTAGCTTGCTAAGAATCATAAGGGAGAGTTCATGTGAACGTAACAAGGAGAATTGTGTAGCAATCCTTCAAACAATTTGTTTGTATGATAGATCAAAGTTGAAGGAAATAAGGGAAGAGGAGAACAGCCACAAAACAATCTCTGAGCTAGCACAGAGTGGAACATCAAGGGCTAAGAGGAAAGCAAGTGGAATTCTTGAGAGACTGAACAGGGTTGTTAATATCACACACACTGCATAATGTCTCTTGAGCCCTCTCTCAAGGTACATTACATCGTATATTCTGCATCTGTCTCAAGAACTCCACAACTTTAAGTTGTTTAAAGTTAAAAATCAGTCAGAAATTCTGTCTCTTCACCAATTTTTGTACATTCCTTTTTCTGACTCATCTTCATCAGTTAGTGACTGAATAAACTCATCTGCTCTTTGCCTCCAAATTGTTCAAAATCTCTCTCTACCAAGGATGTTTGGGCTTAAAACTTTTAGTTATGTTTATAATATATCATCTCTACTTTACATTATACAGTGTTATGAAAAGAACATTAGGATAGAAAACAAAACAAGTTTAGTGCAAGGCTTCATGGTCTCATATTTTCATGCTATCACTGCACTGCACCTTTTTAACTAACCATCACATTCCTTGCTAATAATCACATGGGGAAATGAATCACTGTCAATAACTACTTTCATACTTCCAATTCTACAATTTGTATTACCTATTTTCTTTTCTTTTATTTTAATTTTCAATGTATTTATTTACACAATTCTTTTATTTACTTATTCATTTTTTTCTTAGCTACCTTTCTCATCCTTAGAGATTGAGCCTAACATACTGTCTGATTTAGCTTCAGTTTCTTTCCATTTTTTTTTAGTTTCTTAAGAGTTTCATAATTCCAATACTAAATAAATTGTTAATGGTTGATGTTGAACAATTTTCTTTTTCTCTCAGAAGTTCCTATTTCTTTCATTAATTCAAAAACTGTTACAAGGACCAAATAAAAAGGACAGAATATGAGAGAATTATTTTTTGGTGAGTCCTACATTACCATTAAGAGTTTTTATTATTTTATCAATGAGAAACCTTAAATGAGTTATTTAAATGGTCCCATATAAATATTTCATTAGTCGATTATAGTATCAACAATTAATAGTTAGTTAAATGAGCTGTTTTATTTTAAATTTGTGGGTCCTGCAGTGTTTTATAAAATTTAAGAATTTACATAAAAACTTACTTTAATTTTAAGATTTCTAAAATGAGTGATAACTTATGTCAGATAAATTTTGTGATTGAAAAAAATTGGTTTTAAATGGTATGAACAAGTTAATCAATGCACTTCTAAATAATATGTTCTATTGGAAAAAATTGGTTGAACAGCATTCTTCAACTTTAAACAACTTATATAAACAACCATACTACAATGCTCTTAAATGATTACGAGCGTAGAAAAATTTTCATTCTTTAAAATTGGTTAAACACAATCGCTTAAACAATTTATATAAACAACAATGCTAAAGTTTCTCTAAAGTGAAATTTTGTTATGACTTTAGTAATGTTGTTAGATTATTTGAATTACTTTTTGGATAAATACCTTGACCTTAATTGAAATTGGCATTAATTAAATTTCCATTATAGTTGCTTTGAAAATTACATCAAACTTTCTTACTTTATTATTTTTAGAAAAATGTTTCATGAATACACATGTGTTATAGATATCTAATTACATTCTCAAGAGACATTATTTAGCTATATTATATGGGTTGCGTATCAATTTTTTTTCTGGTGTCACATGTGATTTTGATTTGTTTAAGTTAAAGAGATGTGTTTATATAAGTAATTATTCCTTATGAATGGGGTAATATTTATATTAATTTTGAAGAGAGAAGGAGATGATATTAGAGAGTTAAAGAAAATTGTTAATATAAACTCCCATTAGAGTGAACAAAATAATTTGAATTGCTTAAATTTTAGTAGATTTGTTTAAATGAAGAGCATTTAAGTTGCTCTAAAGAGAGATAAATAAAATATAGATATATTGTAGGTGATTTTACATGATAAAAGGAAACAAAAAAAATATTGTATAGTTTTTTTAACCATAGGAACTATACAGAAAATTGTTTTTTAAGCATATTTTATGTATGTTTAGGTATAGAAAAGTAAAAATAAAAAATTGTGTAATTTTCCAATGAAGCATATTAAAATGAATTTTAAGAGTAGAGATCAAAGTATATCTTTGTGATCTTTTTAATATTAAGTAATCCAAGTTGACTCGATGTGGATTAATTTATGAGAATAATGACTTTTGATGGTTATTTTTTTTTATTTAAATTCAATACTTCACTTAAAAAATTATATTATCTAGATTAACATGCATTAATTACAAGCTATTCAACTTTGACTCCTTAAGCATGTGATCATGGATTCAACTCTTAATTTAGAAAGGTGTTTTTCTCCATTTTTCATTGGTAGTGATTGGAAAAAAAAGGAGAAGAAAGAGCCATACGTCACAAGAAACATAGAAAATGGATAAAAATGTGAAAACGAAAGGAAACAATATCACCTCACAACTCAGTAGGAACCAAATTCACATAGAAAAAAAAGAGAGAAGAAGAAAGTGATTGGAGAAAATATCACTACACGACTCAAAGGAATCGAATTTTTTGTGTGTTGGTGTTCTTCGTTGGTGTTAGAGAACTTAAATATAGAGTTCATCCAATTAATGGGTAGAAGAATAATTCGCCGAAGTTCAAGTTAGATTTGTGCGGATGTAAATTATAGTATATAAACTTGTTGCAGTCATCATCTTAAATTTTTTATATTTTTTCAAAGAAGATTCACCACCATTCAAATGTTGCATCATGCAAATATCTCTGCCTACACGATTCAATAACGAGAATAATTTCGAATTTTTTAAGAGTGACATTAACGATTACGACAAAAGTTATAGCAGACAAGTAATAGCCACAGTTTGTAAAAAAGTAAAAACTGTTAAAGGAAATAATAGAATAAATTTTTTGTAAAAATAGTCTAAAATGCCTTTTATTGCATGTCCAAGGTAAATCGACAGATTTTGAATTGAATAGTGTACATGTAGCCTAATATTAAGTTCAAGTTTATGTGTACAAGTTCAAAAGCACTTTATTATATTCATTTTTGAAAGATTTAGAAATATATTGGTATATGTACTTGTATAGACTAATTGGACTTAGATAGTTCTTTGTCTTCTAATACTCGCTCCTTGGTGTTTGGTTGCTTGTCCTTCCTCTTCTCATACTCGTTCTCTGTTGTTCAGTCGAAAGTTAACCTGCAAAAGATTCTTCAATAATAAGTGCTCTGTATAAGAGTAAATGATGTATTGATAAAAGCTTACATTACTCTTGTGTAATTATGTTTATTTATAGAGTTAATAGTGGACTATCTTGCTTATGGACTGTATCTGATGCGTATCTTTAATAAAACAATATTAGTTGATTTATCTCATAGTTACCCGGATTTATAGGGTGTTAATCGAATTTGTAGGATGTTACCTAATTTGTCGCACATCTCTTTATTTGATATTTAATGTAACCAGTTCATCCGGTCGGTTGATCATCGATGTCGAGTGACGTGGCTCATTCGGCTACAATCAGTTCAATATACAAAAACTTCATTTGATGAAACATTCAACTAGATAATGCCAGAGTTTAATATTTGGAATAGCACATAAAATACAACAATCATCCCATATTACCAAAGTACTAAAAGTCATAAAACTAAGCTCTAATGAAAAAATAATAATTTAATATGTGTTGGCGGTTAATCAATCACATTGTACTACATAATTCTTATTATAATTGTGTTCTGTTGTGTTATTCAAAGATGCAAATGTTTGATATTCATTAATGCTCTAGAAATGTTGTTAATATCTCTTAAAGCAATGTCACTTGAAACTTGTTAGGTAACTCCATCAAGTTTATGGTGCAAATTGTACACAATCCGTAAAAGATATGAAAATCATTAAAAGTTTTGTGAAAAGTTGAGCTTACTCATATACCATAAAGCTCAACTACAAAGTTTATCTTTTAATGGTTCAATATCTAGCACTTTCAACAATATATGAAAAACTAGAATACATTAATAAAAATCAATTAAGTGTTAGTAGAACATACTACTGATTTTGTTTTTAACCATGTAACATTATGAAGGTATAAGTTGACTCTAGATGGGGGAGTTAAATATAGTGTAAGATTTTTCTTCAAGAACAAATAGATAGTTTAAAAAATGATACCAATACAATAATTTATATTGGTTCATCTACAACTCTTGGATTACATGTAGTTTATCATTTGAGAAACCCCTTAAAGGATTCTACTAACAAAAAACTTGATTACAATGCGAGTACAAAAATTACTCATAATTATTCCTTCTCACTATCTCCTGAGAGTGAAAACCTGAGTATTCTTTTATAAGTCACTCTTAACTTATAAGAACATATAACAAAGGATAACAAGAATATTTCTCAAAGAGGATATAACACGAATTCTTGCAAGGTGTATAACTTCCCATAATGAAAAAAACAGAGGTTTCAAACTTTTCACTATTAATAATTCACACTCAAGCTTAAAACTACATTTCTCTTATATTTTTTTCTATAGAATTTTCAGTAATGAGCTTTTTGAATCCTTAATCAATATATATAGGCTTCAAGAAAATGACAATTGATTGGTGTAATATTTAATGATGATATCTTTTTATTCTTGAAAACATGATCACAAATCTTCATTGGTTCAAATATGGGTTTTGATCCATTTCTGTTTTAATGTGTTTTTATATGATTTTATGATCCAATTGGTTGAAATATCAACTTAGATAATTATAAGACAACCTTAGATAATTATAAGACAACCTATGGAGAGGTATCAAGTTTCCTTTGGTTAAATTTAATTTTTATTAATAGTTTGATATATCTTATATTTTCAAATTCATATTTGGGGCTATATAAAAAATGTTACATCCTCAATGTAAGATGGGTTAAGTTGGGGTGACATTTCAGGGTAGGGTTATGTATCCAAAGAAAATGTTTTAATTTTTACTTTCAAGAGAAGATAAAGGAAAAAATGGAATTGAATGGATGAAATAAAGATGAAGAAGGAAGAGAAAAGTTTGGGTGTGGATGTATGTGGATAGTGGGGAGGGAGGGAAAAGAAGAATGAGTTAGGCGTAGTAGGGGGTGTAGAAGGATGAAGTGAAGTCGAAAAGGAGAACCATGTGGTTAATGAATGGACATGTTATGTTCAAGATATAACTTAAAAATGTAATGAGGTTTACAACTTAAAAGAAGGGGACTAGATAAAACCCTAGATTCTTTCTCGCAAACAATAGACTAGACAATTTATCAAATAGACAAAGTAAAATAGTGGATTCGATTTATACTAGTTTACCCAAACATACGTGCTACATCCACTTAATAAAACTTCTTAAGAGATTCCAATAATCAAATAAAGAGTACAACTGAGTATACAAACCATTCTTGATTACAACAAGTACACAAAGCACTCCTGGTTAAACCGAGTACACAAACCACTCGTAGTTATCTCATCTTAAACTTCCTTTGAGATTAAAAACATAAAATACAATAATAGAGAAAATCTCAAAGAGAGAAACACTTAAACAAATTAATGTAAACTTGGTAACTTTATGTATCTCTCTTGTGTGTTATTATTCTCTTGAGACTTGAGTCTTCTTATATAAGTATGATGAGATGACACTTGTTGCATTTAATCTTCAAGTAATTCATTAATAACAATCTTTGTTAATTACGTAGAGTTGTCATTGCAATCCGTAATTGATGTTGACCACAGGAAAAATTGGAAGGTTGAGATTTCACTCATGTATCAAAGCTTAATATGGAAATAATTCAAATATATGAAATAAAAGTGAGATATGGTCAAATTAATTAATTTACAATGAACTTCTTTTATTTCCTTTAAGAACTATTATATGAAGATTGTAAAACAAAGTTTTCATGTGTTAGCTTAATCAAGTAATGCACTTTCAATTATATAAACTTATCAATTATACTTCATTTAAGTCTTGTATTTTTTAGTTCCGACTTCCTTGGGTCCACACGTTTTAGATTTACACTTGTAGGTACCACTTGTGTTCCCATTTCTAAATTTGTTTTCAAACCTAAGAACCTATCTTATCTATATTTTGGTCAAATCACGTTCTAATACAAAACTATTATGTTTTTACCATTTTGAATATCATCCTTTATCTTAACAAATCTTAAATTCTTCTTTATCTCTTCTTTGCTCCTTCCTCTTGATCTTTTCATCACTATTTGTTAGTCTATTGTATTTTTTTAATTCTATTTGCTTCTTCAAGCTCCTCTAAGACCTTGTTAGGATATCTTGATTAACTTTTTTTTTTGATGTTTGATGCTTCTCCTAAGTCTTCATCACTTTATGTATTGAAAAATAATAGTTTTACTAGCAATAAATGAATGCACATAAGTATTACCCTGTATTTAGAACAAAAAATTTACAATTTTTAGGAAATCCAAATATATTGAATTTGAATTATTTTATTTTAAATTGTTTATGTTTTTAAATGACTTGCATGGATAAGACAATTCAAATTTATTAAATTTTAATTTATTGATTGGGTAAAGTATTTCAATTACAATCAAACACAAAAATTATTAATTCAACTATGTAAACATTGAAAAAAATAATCATCATAGAAATTGAATAAATTTGGTCTACATCCAGGAAAAGTGAGATATGGTCAAATTAATTAATTAACAATGGACTTCTTTTGTTTCCTTTTAGAACTATTATATGAACATTGTAAAACAAAGACAAAACAAAGTTTTCATGTGTTTCACTTTGTGAACTTAATCAAATAATGCACTTTCAATTATATAAACTTATCAATTATACTTCATTTAAGTCTTGTATTTTTTAGTTCAAATTTTCTTGGGTCCAGACGTTTTACATTTACACTTGTGGGTACCACTTATGTTCCCATTTCTAAATTTGTTTTCAAACTTAAGAACCTATCTTCTTTATATTTTGGCCAAATCACGTTCTAATACAAAAATATTACGTTTTTACCATTTTGAATATCATCCTTTATCTTAACAAATCTTAAATTCTTCTTTATCTCCTTCTTCTTCTTGATCTTTCCATCACTATTTGTTAGTTTATTGTATTTTTTAAAATTCTATTTGCTTCTTCAAGCTCCTCTAAGACCTTGTTAGAATTTTTTGATTAACTTTTTTGGATGTTTGATGTTTCTCCTAAGTCTTCATTACTTTATATATTGAAAAAATATTAGTTTCACGAGTCATAAATGAATGCATATAAGTATTCTCCTGTATTTAGAACAAAAATTTTACATTGAATTTGAATTATTTTATTTTAAATTGTTTAAGTTTTTAAATGACTTGCATAGATAAGATAATTCAAATTTATTAAATTTTAATTTATTGATTGGATAAAGTATTTCAATTACAATCAAACACACAAATTATTAATTCAACTATATAAACATTAAAAAAATAATCATCATAGAAATTGAATAAATTTGGTCTACATTCACGGAAAAATATTGATACTAATATTGATTGAGAAAAATCCTAATAAAAACTATTTTAGAAATAATTTTGACCTACATCAGAAAATAATTCATATATGAAAAAATAACTTTGTCTAGTTGAAAAAACTTCTATTAATATTGGTTGAAAAAGAAGCATGACTTACGCCGAAAGAAATTGTTTATGCTCACAAAAAAAGTCATAATTAATTTAATTTGAAGAATAACAATGATTTACATAAAAAAAAAAACTTTTGTAATGAAAATTATAAAAGTAATCACGATCAATTTTAATCTAAAAGAAACATCCGCAAAAATGAGTAAAAAAATTAATGTTGGACGATGAGACATTGTCCTTGACTGAGTTGACAATATTCAATCAAAATCAAACCCACAATATTTCGGTTGAAGTTAAGAGAGAATATAAAAAGAAAGAAACATAGATTCGAAAGAGGAGAGTATATTTTTTTAAAATAAATGAAATTATTTAATTTTAAATAATTATATTACCCTTATGAATTCCTAAAATTTCAAATTTCTAACCTTTTAAAACATATTTTATTACAAAACATTTTAAATATTTTATAAAAATAATTTGTTCTCTAAAATTTCATCATTCAAATACAAAGTTAAAATATAAATTCTAAATAAAACAAAATTTGTTCTGAACTCATTTGTGTATAGCGACAACTTAATATTGTGTTTGGATTGAGGTAGATATTTGTAAGTAGGGAAGAGAGTGAATTATAGAGAATTAGAGAATATCTGAGGATATGTGAGATTGTTTGGATTGAGGGATGGACATAGTAGATATCTGAGGATGATTTATTGAAATTTGTGAGTAGTGTAATAATTAAGAAATTATTTAAAAATTATTTTAAAGGAGTAAAATGTAAATTTGCAAATTTACCTTTATTATTAAAAAATATTTTAATAATGATTATGGTATATTTTTTTTTTAAGTTTGAGTTAATTATTTTTTTCTAATATATAATATTCATAATTACTGTTATTTTGTAATAAAATATAATTTTGTGTTAAATTCAGATAAATTTATTAAATATATTAAAATTTATGAAAAAAATATTTATTATTATATATATTTGTTATTTTATATATTTATATATGTTTTGTTGATATTATAATCTTATTTTATTATTTTTATTATTTATAATTATAAGTTGTTATTAATAGTATAATTAAATATTTTTGAAATTATTAAATAAATTTATCTAATATTTAAATTTGTATATTGTATATATAAAATTATATTAATAATTAAAATAGTCATAAAATAATTAATATTATTAATATTTTGAATAATTTATATATTTTAAAAATAATGTACAATTATAGTAGCACGATAAAATTCACATATCTTCATAAATATTATGAAATATTGAACGGCAACATAACAAAATTTATATTTTATTTTTTATGTATAATTTTTTATTTCAATTTGTATTCAATAAAATAAAGAAAATAAAATAACAACTTTCACTTATCATTAATAAACATTGGATGAACATGAAATAGTCGATAATTACAATAAATAAATGAAGTTATTACATTAGAATTCTAAATGATGTTGTGTCACGGGAATTTTAAAAAAAATTACAAACATAATAATGTCTAATAACACATTAAATTTAACTGACAATCAAACTAAGTTCAACATAAAAAATAATAATTACACAATAAAAATACAATCAATGTTCTTCATTGCCTTGAAGCTGGTGAAGTGTATATTCTAATCGGTCCAAACATGTGTTGGTAGTGTTGATATCCAACCTCATGTTTGACATACTTTCTTGTATATTTTGAATCCGCCTCCCATTTGTCTTAACATCATTGCATCATGAGGGATTTCAGATTGAGGATGACCACCTGCAACATGTTCTTGAGGCAATGGAATGTCTTCATGTTCTTGTTCATGTTCTTCGTCAGACCTTCCAAGTTGCCACACCATTGACCTCAAAGATATTCATTTTCTTCATGGTTTTTTTCCCAACGTTATTTCACCCTAACATGATTGATGACTCTCCCATCAAGTTAATGCCATATAGCAACATGAGGTGTATGATTAAACAATCATATGGAAGAGACATGTCATTGTCACGACATTTTATCATGTGTTGCATGATATAATGATGTCAATTAATCATTACATTACTTTTTAGGCACCATAACATGAAAACGTCTTCATGAACCAACTGCGAGAAGTTGCTCTCCCGAGGACACAACATGAACATATGCACTTTTGTGTAATGAAGTAGTCTGTTATTCATAGTCAAACTATCCACGTTTCTTACATTTTAATTGTGCACATTTTCTCTTGTCATGGTTAATGGGGCCTGTTAACGATCAAAATGTATGTCCTTAGGGATGGTACTAGGGGTTAACAAGAGACCGTCATTTTTCAGATTCACCACGTTCATCCAATCCCTATATCTAATTATAATCTTGTGTGTGCCGATCTAAGTATCAAGGTAACCATGTATCGTTAGATGAATATTTGAATAAAAAACCCTAACCATGTCCTCATAATATGGTAGTCTTATACTAAGAAAGTGTTGTAAAACTTGGAAGTTCAAATATTCTTGAAACTGAAAATCAGATGTGGCAAAAAATGGGAAATCTAAGACTTTTGGAGGTATGATTGGTCTGCCGTGAAAATTTTCCTCAAATGCAACCATCTGACGTTTCGTTTGAAAATACCGGAAATAATCTAAAACGCCCTCCCTCATTTGTAGTGGGATCTTAGGAACTTCATCATCATTTGGTTCACCTTTACCCTTACCCTTAGACATTTTTTGCCTCTTCGTGGATGAAAACACTATCGATAGAGAAGTAAAACCCTATGATAAAAATATTATGAAACAATGACAAAATAATAGTATATTACAAAATATCCTCACACATAAACTTCAAATAAAAATCAGTTCAACAATAACATATATTTATAAAATTAAAAACAGTAAACACATAGAATAAAAAAACTAAACATTAAACACAAAATAATAAAAAAATATAAAAACACTAAACACATAATAATTACAAAAATGTAAATAAATTTATAAAAATTAAAAACATTAAACACATAAAAAAAATGTAAATGCATTTATAATAATTAAAACTAATAAACACATAAAAAAAATAAACAAAACAGTAAACACCTAAAAAATGTAAATATAATTACTAAAATTAAAAACAAAAAACACATAAAAAACACATAACACATAATAATAAAAAATGTAAAAACATTAAAAACATAATAATAAAAATATATAAATATATAAAAACAGTAAAGTCATAAAATAAAAAACTAAATAGTAAAACATAATAATAAAAACTGTAAAAATAGTAAACACATAATAATAAAGAAAGTAAATACATTTATAAAAATTAAAAACCGTAAACACATAAAAAACAAACTAAACAGTAAATACATATAAAATAATATAAATACATTTATTAAAAATAAAAGTAGTAAACATATAGAAAAAAAAGTAAATACATTTTTAAAAATTAAAAACAGTAAACACAATTAATAAAAAAACTCTAAATACATTTATAAAAATAAAAAAGTTATGAACTTACGTGAAGGCCATTAGAGAAGAAGAAGTATGATGAACACAAGCAATGAACCACAAGATGCTGCAACCAGAGCATCCAATATCCAATTTGATAAAAAAAAGCATAACAAAAAATATTATAAGTTAGTTAACAAAGATTATGTATGTAGTTATAGAAAACCAAAATCAATTACAACACTTTTGTCACACAATGAGAATCGATTCTCATTCTACTTTTAAAAGTTATAGAATAAATCCTCTCAAATCAACCTGCGCTTAGAAAATTCGAAAATCGATTATGTACCATTTTGAAAAATTCAAAAATCGATTATGCTTATTTAAAACAAGATCATAATCGATTTTGTTGTTTACATCAAAATTTTAAATGATTCTCAACATATAGAGAAATTGATTCTGTTAAGAAAAATCAAGACAAACTCATTGCATCAAGGGATTTTACCTTCTTTTATTGCTCTCCCTCAAACACAAAAAAAATAAACAACTCTAACAATAAACCAGTTCTCACTTTCACTCGTTTTGGGCACAAGAGCTCTCACAATACAAACTTCACAGCAAGCATAACTCTCAAAAACCTAATTTTATTTATATACTAACAAAGTTCACGGGTCTACAACTTTTTTTAAAAAGTGGTCAAGATTCTCTTCTACACCACTGCTAGCACTATGACCACTGTAAGCAAGAAACCCCATTAAAAAATACAAGAACAATTGTCCACACTATGTTTATTATATTCAGAAAGGATGGAAGAGTATGAAAGTAAAATTGCATTGTGCCTGTTGTGCCATCATGTGATCAACGCAAATATTCTCACTTTTGTGAAGAGTAAAAAAAAAACGTTCCACCCTGCTCCCCATTCGCTCCAACACCCTGAAGCAAATACACACTCCGCTCGCTCATCCTTTTCTCCTTTTTTATGATGATACCCAAAATGAAACAAACCAATTAAAGAAAAAGAGAAAGTGAGACGAAAATTAATTTTATAATTAAAGTAATTTTAGACGAAGTTTTTATTAGCTACATACCTTATATAATCATATTAGTAAGACAAAAAAAAAATCTCCATAACTATTTGGGATCAAGTTATTAACCATTTTAGATATAAGAAGTTGTTTCCTGAATATTTAGAATAAGTTAGACCATTATGTAAAGAGAAACAAATAAGATTTCTCAAGAAAAAAATTAAAATAAACTAATTTAAGTAGTTGATTTTATCTAAATTATTGACATTTAGGAATTTGAACAAACGCATGCGTCCATTCACATCTTACACAAGTATTATTTTACAATTAAGTAAAATACGAATAATAACTTAGTATGAGTTTATAAATACTAAACACATAAAGAAAATTAAAGTTGTTAATGTTTAAGTATGATTTTTTTTTTAAATGTGGGTATAAATACGAGTAGTATAGTATCCTACTTAACCCTTATATTGTCATTCAGAACAAATACCTATTAAGCTATTGAATAATGATAACTATACATTACCTACTATTAGTTAAAATTTAAAAAACTACAAAATAATGTGTTGAACTTAATAAATAGGAAATTAATCACTCAAATTTTGTATTTTTTTTAATAAATTTCATTTAAGAATAAAGGATGTGTCTAAAATGGTATTAAACCATATGTTGCTAAATTTAAGAGACCTAAAACTTTAAGAGTAAGTATTCTCCACAAGGATAGGATAATTAAATTTAGAATATCATCCATTTACAAATTGTCAAGCATGATAAGTTTCTTCAATAATAATTTAAATGAAGAATTTTAAAATATTTTTTAGAGAATTAAAATGCTTTGTAGTGAAATACTACATTCATTCTCATTGATAACAAAAATTAAACTAAATTAACACATTTTTAAGAAAATCAGTTAACCTAATTAAATTTTATTAATTTTCTAATATTTTTCCTAAATTGCTCTTGTTCTTAGTTAAAAGAAAAAGATACTTGTTATAATAGTGTAACCAATTCAGACACTAATTAAAATTAGTATATTTTAGGAAAAATGTCATTAAAAGAAGCAATAGTTCAACTTTGTTTAAATTGAATTAAAAAGTGTATTTTTTTCTTACGAATAACAAAATGGGAGCATGTTGTTTAATTTTTTTTTAAAAAAATATTAAAAGTATTTTTTTATTAAATTAAAGCAAGACAGTTGGTTTGGACAAATAAAAAGGTCAGATTATCAATTAAAAAAAATCACAAAATCGATTTAAAAAATGGTCAAATAACTAAAATATCAAACGAAAAATAATCCAGACCGATTTTATTAAAAATATTTTATAATATTTTATTTTAAATTTTCTTCTTAAAAAATAAAAATCATCCTAAAATATTTATTATTTTCTTTTATTCTACGTATACAGTTGCTTTTATTATTAATAAACGTTATTGAAATTTTAATTTAAGTGTGATGACATATTTTGTTTTAATTTTATATGTATTTTAAGTTTAAAACCTATAAATTTATATATTTTTTAAGTTTTAGCATCCTAGAATCATGATATTATATTTTTTTAATATTACTTTATATACTATTTAATTATTACAATAATTTTATTAATATTGACTCGACCATGACAGAACCATTGAATCTTAAACCAGTGTCTTAATTTCTTTAATTAGTTAAATTTTGAAAACATTATTTTTTTCATTACTTAATTGTATGGAACTCAAATTTTATAAAGAATAAAATAAAAAAAAATGAAATTCTTTAAACTCTCTTCTAATCATTTTATGTATCTTCTCTATCTTTATTATGTTTTTCTCCATCGCCAATCCATGTACCCATCCTTTCCTTCTCTCTCTTCATATTTAATTTTAATTCTTTATTACAGTTAAATTTAACATTTATAATTATTTTTGACCGTCATACAATTAATAATGATAAAATTCAATACATTTTTATTTTTTTTTTGCAGTTTTATAATTAAAATTTAAATTAAACATACTAATTTTTCTTTGCTTTCAACTTATCCAAACAGATTTACTTTCTACTATAATTCTTTTCATTATTTTCCTTTTCCACCAACTCAGATTCTTTATCAACATCCAAAAAGCAGATAAAGGCCAAATTACATTGGCTATTCTGTAGAAGTGAAGGACAAGAACAAACAACCCAAAACAAACTACAAAAAGCTTTTTGTTAATATATCTTTGTATGCCCACCCATGTTTATCCAAGAATGCTTCAACTGCTTGCTTTATGGCTAGGTTTGGTATTAGCTGTGATGGAGTAAGAGGATCTCTAGTGACTGGATCAAACATACCCACCTAATTTTAGACAAATTAAAAGCCTGTAATACCTTGAATAACAAAATATTTAATCTCAAGGATGTCACATACAAATCAATTTACCTTCTCAAGATGATCAATGATTACTGTCTTCTCGTATGTAAGGCCACTTGGGGTAATGACAGGATCACAAAAAATATCAAGTGTGATTCTACAGCACAGATAATCTGGCACCTAAAATAATTGACAAATAATGTATTCCCAGGATAAATAATATAGACATTTGCAAAGGATCTATAAAGTTACAAGAACGATAAGACAAAAGATGAGAGCTGTATGTACCTCGGTAGGCATGTCATTTTCTGCAACTTTATCAAACACTCTTCCTAAAGCCTCTAATTGTTCTAAATGGGCAGTATCATCTTCTACAAATCCTTCTATGTGGGGGACTTCGAGAAAATGTTTTTCCTTTAGAGCATACTCACAAGCTTCTCTGACAATAACTCAGCATGATAATTATCATTCTCTAACCAACAAATAAACTACAGTACAAAGAAGCCAAGTATTAACTAATGACCCATAGTTATATAGGTCCAATAATCACCAGGAGAACATACTTCAAGCACTGTAGTTCCCATGATCGCTTAGTATATGAATGTTCCCACTCTAGGTATTTTGCTTTTGCAAGCTCCTGCCATATTTCCTCTACCATATGGCCCTTAGGATGGGAACCTCTATCAAGATCCAAAGCCTGTTAATGACCGTAACCAATGAGAAACTAGTCATGCATAAAAAAAAGAAAAAAAAAATCCATGTGAACCAAAAATTAATGTTTGTGGCTTTTTTTTTTTCATTTTGATTGTTAAAGTTATATTTAAATAGAACTTGCTGGGAAATTTGGATCTGGTGAGTCATGAGCTAACCCCTATACGAGACTTAACACTACCTCTAACCTAAAACTTTAAAGTAACAAGTTTGTAGGTGTTTCTTTTTATATATTGATCTTTATAAGTATTATATAACTATTTAAATTTAAAAACAAAATATCTGTCTTGCCCTGTTTTCCCTTCCCCTTTAGTTATATGCAAAAATAATAGTTATTTATCTTAAAGCACGAACAAGTGGCATCAATGGAGAATGAATACAGACCTTTTTCAATTCTAAGATTCCTTCAGCAAACTCCTGTCTCTGTACCAATGAAAGACCTAACATATAGTGGGCCTGAATTAGCAAAAGAAAGATAAGCAGGAGTTAATTCTGAAAAAGTATATTATTAAAACAATAGTAAGATACAAATAAGGTGTAATGCAATGCAAAAAACTGATATGCAATGCAAAAAACTGATATAAAAACTCCTGTAAAATAATACCACCAGTGCTTGTAATAAACTCTAGACAACTCTTCCACAAACTAATACAAAATATCCAATTAAATTCGTTCATAAAAGAATATGAATCCAAAGGGAACAATAATGGAAACGTGTGTATAGATTTGGCCAATATTAAACTTAGCTCTACATATTCCTAACTACCTCAATATAATATTATTCTTATTTTTTTCATCTACCATAAAATGGAAAAACCGGGGAGGACAAAACCAGGGAAGCGATCATAAACAGGACAATGTAGAAGGAAAAGAGACGAGAAAAAGAAAAAAAAAACCAAGATCAACGCAAAAACAAATGTAGTCTGGGCTATCGCATCTGTACAAATTTGTCATAAGTCTCTCTTTTTCATATGGTTTGCATCTCTTTTGGAGAGACATGACATATACATTTGGATTCTATCGAAGTATTTCAACTTCAAAACATATGGAAGTAGAAAACAACCTCACTCAATCAACTTTCAGTTTCAAAACTATGTATAGGTTGGACATCCAACAAGTTTAACAAATTATATGATAAATGCAATCTTTCACAACTTATATCATTGATGTAAAGAGCAAAAATAACTGTAATCAATGTCCATATCCCTTATTCAATATAAAGGTTTACAACATGGCAAGATCTTTGAAAGTCGAATTAAACATAACTCAACTCTATAAAACTAAATTATTAGGAGAAGTTTGCACTCATTTGTATATTATAACTTGATTGCATTTCTAGTCAATGTGGAATATTGAACATAGCTTCTCATTCCAAGAACTGAACATCTCGAGTGTAAGACAAGATATTTGTGAGTTGTCCGCCTTTCAATAGCAAGTAACACAATAAAACCAACAAATTGTCAAAATAAACTTTCAAACCAAATTACAAAGTGAGATGAAATCTAATTCAATACTACAAAACAAGGATGTAAGATGAAGTTTCCACCACTTATATATTTTGACGCGATATCTCCAACCCAATGCATCTTACATGTTCCATCAAACAATTACATGAAAATAACAAGTAAATGACAAATACCTTAACCAAATTGTTGTCAAGCTTCATAGCTTGACGAGAGTCTTCCTCAACTCTGGTCCAATCACTGCAAGCACCAAAATTAAACATGGTACTTACAAAACAAAAAGAAAAATTCCACACAAAATAAAGTAAAGTAAACAAATATTTTAGTTCCTGCAAATGTACCTCATTCTCAATTTAAATACCACATCAAAGTTCAACTCTTAAATATACAAACTCATTTCACTTATTTTGCTTTTTGTAGTAGGGACTAACTCGAGAAGAGTTCCAATGAAATAATTCAAGAATTCAGTCGAACAAACTATCACTCTAATCAAACAAAATATCAATAATAGAAAAAGAGGATTTGGGTTTAACTTTATCCCATAGAAAAACAGTTTATGAGGTGAAAGTTACTATCCATTTATGCACTATTTTCAAACTAGAACTCTAGTGCTGATGCCATTTTAGAATGTAGGTTTCAACCTGACGAAATCTTATAAAGCTTACTTTTTTTCATCTATACACCGAATTTTAACACTACGTCTTGTTGAAGGGGGGCTTTTTTTTCAATAATAATAATGAAAAAATGAAGTGAGAAAACAAAACATGTTAGGGTTCCAAAAATCATACTTGCGCTTGAGATGGCAGAGAGCGCGGTTGGTCCAATACACCGGAACATCGGGGCATAGTGCAATTGCCTTGAAATGAAACGAGATAAGAGATAAATGAATAAGCAAGAAAAGCAGCAAAAGTTACAAACATGAAAACATGCAGCAACCCAAAATCCCTGAAAAAAACAAAAGCAGACCTCAGTGTAAGCGTCGATGGAAGCTCCAAAACGCTCTTTCTTGAAGTAGTTGTTGCCGTCCACTCGAAGCTGCTCCGCTTGTTTTGCCACAGACGACAAATACTCTACATTTGGAGGCATTGTTCTTTGTTTCTTCCTTCCTTTTCCTCTCTGCAACACAGTGTTTAAGTGCGTTGTGGGAGTGTAACACGGTGCAGTGGGAGAGGAATGGACATTGGAGGGGGCAGAGGAAGAAGTAAATGTGTTAAAGAGTCTTGCGTGAAGTTGACGAGTGTGTAATTACGAGACACTGTTTAATTTGTTTGGCCACTAAATCCACCTCCTTCAATGTGGTAACGCTTACTACTTTCCAAAGGCTTGTACTTGCACTTCGTATCGTCAACACTGCTTTTCAGAAAAAAAAAAAAAGGAAATTTCATCTATCAAGACAAACACTGTCTTTTACGTAATTATATATATTGTTTATAATTTTAGTGTTAAGAGTCTTTTTATTCCACTATTTTTAAGTTAATTTTAATATCTTTATGTTCTGATCCAAATTTATTGAGATAATATAATATTAATTATAAATTTGAGGTATTATAGTTTGAAATTTCATCGAGACTTAAAAAAAATGACGATGTGATATTATTTAACGTAACAAAATATCTTTTATTATTTTTAATTAATTACGGTTTACTTTTTAAAAAACATAATGACTTAATATTTTTTTAATTAAATTGATATTAAAAAAATGAAAATGTGATAATGTGTTACATGTCATCAAAATATTTTTCATGTCATGTAATCTCCTTAACCGTGCTTATATTTTCTTATTTGATTAAAATAAATAAATTGTACTTAAAAACTTTAAAAATAGTAAGATGCTATTGAAATTAACAAAAATAAGCTAGTGAGAATAACATCTATAATGAATTATGTGTAAGAAAGATAGAAAGAAACAAGGGAGAAATTGGTGTTAAATTTTTTTATAAAACCAACACAATCCCCCTTCCCGCATTTCCATTTTTCCTTTCTTCATTCTCTCTCCATCTCTCTAACTCTCTTCCTTCTCTTCCAATTTTCATTTATTTTATAATCTGATCGGACCACATTTTAGTTGAGGAGTTAAAGAACATTTCTACCCAATCAGATTTTCAAACATAATAAGTTCATTTTTGCACTAAAGATCCTTTGTTTTCTGTTTTTTCTTAGGTTTTAGTCATCAATCTTGGTAGGGTCATTTGAGAAGAGTAATCCTCTCAACTTATTCTAATATATACTGAATTTTTTGTTATGTTTGGATAACTTGCATTAGGTCATTAAATCTTGAAGCTTATCCAGACTGGAATGATAAAATTTTAGAGGTTGCTTGGAAAGCAAACAATTAAGGTAAGAGAAGTTAACTTTAATTTTTAATAGAACCATGAGCTAGAAGATCCGTATATGGAGGGGACGTGGTCCCAATATTCAATTTCTTTTGCAGGAATGTTGTGTTTTTATATATTGTGTTGTTCATATATATATTATTTATACTTGTAGAAATATCAGATTTTGATGGTTTAGTATTTAAATGTTGTTTTATTTATGTTAAATAGTTTTTAATGTTGTGGATCGTGTTTTGAATTATACTGTATGGTGAAAATGGTATTGAATTCATACATTTGGGATAATGTATGGACTGATGTTTGTTATGTATTGAGTATTGATGCCTGTGGTAAGAAACTGATGGGGGAGTTCATGCATACCGTGACATATGAGATGCATGACTTGGGTTGTATTGAACTTACCCTTATCATTTCTCTTGGATTCGCTGGTAATCTTTGGATCAGGTGTTAGTTTTTGGTAGAACTTACTTAATACGAGTCTTCTGGAAGATGTCATTTGTTATTATGTTTGTTGAATATCCTAGATGTGTAGATCCATGTGAGATATAAGTGATTGCTTTGTGTTGGGATTTGAAGAAGATTGAATTGAGAAATTGATCCATGTAATTTGGTTTTCTCTTTTGATTTAATTGTGTATATTATAAAAATTTATTTTCACTAGCTACCTTTGCTTTTCATGTTGTATTGTGAACTGCGATGATTGTACTATATGTACACGAGCAGATGATCATACAAGTGTTGGATGTTCTTGAGGGCTTTAGAATGTTATATTGAACCTTATATTGTAAATATTTGTATTTTTATATGTCCTAACCATGTATTAGGAATGTTTTGAAAAACTTTAAGCTTGTATAGAAATATGTAGGACCTGTATTGTAATAGTTAGATGTATTTTTGGAGTGTTACATTTAATGGTATCAGAGAGGTTCATCCTTAGGATAACCTGAGGGTAGTGGGTTTATTATGTTTCTCATGCGTGTAGATTTTTGTTTAAGTTTAGCCTCAAGACTTAGTTAAAAGTTTCTAATAAGGTGTTTGACAAAGTTGTTTTCTTGGAATCTTGTTTGTGTTTGAGTCAAATTAGTTGTCATGAATAAAAATGAAAGCATTAAGAATGAAAAGAATCTTGATACAGGGGTGAGGGTGAACACTCATGAATAGATCAAGATGATTTTCTATCTTAATTATAAATATTTAGAATACATTTTAGAGACAAGTCTTGATTGGTTTTGTACCTATTTTGTGTGAGTATTTTTTTTAAGTTAATTTGTCTTAAGGATGTAGTTGGAAATTTTTAGTAATTTCTAACTCAATTCTTTATGTGCTTAGTAGATGGCACATAGACCACCCACTCCTCCTCCACCAGTAGATATGCCCAACTTAGTCGGACAATAGAGATGATGGCAACAACCTTGCAACATCAGAGTGTTGTTATGACACAACAGCATCAGGCTGCCCTTCATCAATTAGAAACAACTAGATTAACAGCAGAAGCGTCTTAACTTCATCAACAACCCCATACCTTTAGTCTGGAGGATTTTCTAAGACACAATCCATCCAAATTTAATGGGAAGGTAAATCCAAATGAAACAGATCAGTGGGTGAGAGACATAGAAAGAATCTTTGAAGCTACTCAATGCAATAAAAAAAGTTATATTATGCCATCTATATGCTTATTTGAAGAAGCTGAGTTTCGGTGCATAGGTATAAAGCAAATGATGGAGGATAGAGAAGAAATTGTCACTTGGGAGAGTTTCAAAGTAAGATTCTTGGAGGAGTATTTTCCTAATAGTGTCAGATATGCAAAAGAAGTTGAATTCATGCAGCTGGAACAAGGAAATATTTCAATCACTGAATATGCTACTAGGTTCAAACACCTAGCTAGATTCTACACCCAGACCATGACTAAGGCTTGGAGATGTAGAAAATTTGAGTTTGGGTTGAAGCAAGAGCTTAAAGAAGTGGTGATTCCTATGTCCATTAGAGATTTCCCTGCTCTATGGAGAAAGCAAAAATAGTGGAGAGTTTGAAAAGTAGTAGCAGACTTGCTAAGCCTCAAGTGGGAGGACCTTCTAAAAGCATGCCTAAATATGAAGATAGAAAGAAAGAAATCTTATTTCATACCTCAATCTTATAGGAGCGAAAGACCCAGTTCTTAATCACCACCTAGTTTCAAATGTTTTAGATGCAGTTGGCCATATGTTAGATTTTGCCCTCATCCAATGTCAAATGTGACATGTGATAGATGTCACAGGTATGGTCATGCAACAAAAGATTGTCGTGTCCAATTGGGAGCTCCAAATTCTGCCGAAGTGCAACAAGTACAATAGAATAATAATAAAAAACCTAGAGCTGTTGGCAGAGTTTTTGCCATTAGTGGAGTTGAAGCTTCGCAGTCTGATAGCCTTGTTAGAGGTATTTGTTATATCCTTGGAACACAGTTATTTGTATTGTTTGACTCTGGGGCAACCCATTCTTTTATATCTTTTGATTGTGCTAAGAAACTTAAGTTTCCAGTATGAGAATTAGAATTTGAGTTGGTGGCATCTACACCAACATAAGGTATTATAGTAACTTCTTCCATGTGTGTCGAGTATCCAGTGATTATACATGGGTAGAGATACAAAATCAACATGATTTGTATACCTCTAAAAGATTCAGAGGTTATATTGGGAATGGATTGGTTGTCTGCTAATCATATCCTTATAGATTATGGTAAGAAGAAATTAATTTTCCCTAAATTAGAAGGAATGCAGGTTATCTCAACTCAGTAATTTGAGAGAGAGATACAAGAAGGCGCATAATGTTTTGTGCTCCTGGCTTGTTTTGTAGTTACTGATAAAGTACAAAAAGATATATGTTTGTAGTTTAGGAGTTTATGGATGTATTTCCTGATGAGATTCTTGGACTTCCACCTAAAAGAGAGATAGAGTTTGCAATAGACTTGATTCCTAGAGCAGGCCCTGTGTCAATTTCTCCATGCCGAATGGCACTAGTGGAGTTAGCTGAATTGAAGAAACAACTAGAAGACTTATTGGAGAAACAATTCATTCGACCTAGTGTCTCTCCATGGGGAGCTCCAGTGCTATTACTGAAGAAGAAGGGTGATTCCTCACGTCTATGCATAGATTATAGGCCATTAAACAAGTTAACAATCAAGAATAAATATCCTCTTCCTAGAATTGACGATCTGATGGATCAGTTGCATGGGGCAGTTGTCTTTTCTAAGAGATATATTTGCGCTCGGGTTATCACCAAATTTTAGTGAAAGCGAAAGATGTTCAAATGTCTGCTTTTAGATCAAGGTATGGTCACTATGAATTTCTGGTTATGCCATTTGGTGTGACCAATGCTCCAACTATCTTCATGGATTATATGAATCGAATCTTCAGACCTTTTCTTGATAAGTTTGTGGTAGTGTTCATAGATGATATCTTGATTTATTTTGGTACAAGGGAAGAACATGCAGAACATTTTCTTGAACATTTTGAGAAAAACAATTATATGCTAACTTTCAAAATGTGACTTCTGGATGTCAAAAATACAATTTTTAGGACATGTTATCTCTGCACAGGAAATATCAGTAGATCCTTCTAAAGTGGAGGTTGTACTTCAGTGGGAACATCTTAAAACTGTTACAGAAATTATAAGTTTAGTGGGGTTAGCAGGATATTACAGGAGATTTATAGAATTTTTTTTCTAAAATAGTTTCTCCTTTGACCCAATTGACTAGAAAGGATCATCCTTTTGCATGGACTGAACAATGTGAGAGAAGCTTTAAAGAGTTGAAAAGAAGGTTGACTAACACTCCTGTATTGACGATCCTTGATACCAATCAGCATTTTGAAGTTTTTTGTGATGCTTCCTATTAGGATTGTGTTGTGTTCTAATGTAGAATAAGAAAGTTATTGCCTAAGCTTCTCGTCAGTTGAAGGTGCATGAAAGAAACTATCCAACTCATGATCTAGAATTGACAACAATTATCTTTGCTTTAAAAATATGCAGAAAATTTCTTTATGGAGTTAGTTTTAATGTGTTCAGTTTTTTTTTATCTGCAATAAAAAATAAATAAATGTGAACCACTTCAGGGGTGGTTCAACCCTTATACAAACATAAAATACCTAAGACACTCCATCTCAACACTCACACCGCCAGACGCCTAGAATTACTAAACAATCCTAACTCAACCCATACAAACTGAGCTAAAAGATCATAAACGTTTGAAGTATTTATTTGATCAAAAGGAGCTTAATATGAGGTAGAGGAGGTGGATTGAATTTTTGAAAGACTATTATTTTCAACTAATATACCATCTTGGAAAGGCAAATGTTGTTGCAGATGCGTTGAGTCGTAAAAAAATACAAATGTCGTCGCTTATGATTAGAGAGCTAGCATTGATTGAGAATTTCAAGAGTATGAATTTGGAGGTTTCCATGTCTTCAAATTGCATTAGTTGTAATACACTTGTTATAACTAATTAATTTCTAGAGAGGGTGAAAGAGAAACAATTGGAAGATTAAAAAATTAAGAACTTCATGGGCTTATTAAATACTAACAAAGATAAAGACTTTTCTTTAGGAGTGTATAGTATTTTGAGATTCAAAAATAGAATATGCATACCAGAGCATAATGAACTAAAGCAAACAGTGTTATCTGAAGGTCATAAAAGCAAACTCAGTTTACATACAAGAATGACCAAGATGTATCAAGATCTCAAGAAGTCTTATTGGTGGCATGGCATGAAGAATGAAGTAGCCAAGTTTGTAGCTGCTTGCTGGACTTGTCAGAAATAAAAAATTGAACATCAACGACCAGGAGGCATGTTAACTCAGTTAGACATTCCAATGTGGAAGTGGGACAACATCTCAATGGATTTTGTTACCCACTTACCACGTACTTTGCAGAAACATGACTCTGTTTGGGTCATAGTGGATAGGTTGACAAAGACGACAAACTTTCCACCTATAAATTTGAGAATCTTTATGCAGAAGTTGGCCTAGATTTACATAGATGAAATAGTCAGATTGCATGGTGTACCCTCCAGCATAATATCAGATGGAGATCCCATATTCACCTCTAGATTTCGGAAAACACTTCAGGAATCTTTGGGAACCAGACTCAGACTCAGTTAGCATACCATCCTCAGACTAATGGAAAATCAGAGAGAACTATCCAATCCTTAAAGGATTTGCTTATGACTTGTGTGTTAGATCATTTGGGCAGTTAGGATGAAATTCTACCTTTGGTAGAGTTCACTTACAATAATAATTACCAAGCTAGCATATGAATGACTCCTTTTGAGGCATTGTATGGAAGAAAGTGTAGGACACCTCTGTGTTGGTTTCAGGATGGTGAAAGTGTGTTAATTGGACTAGAATTAATACAACAAACCAATGAGAAAGTCAAAATGATTCAAGAAAGATTAAAAACATCTCTCAGCAGGAAAAATTCTTATGCAGATCAGAGAAGAAGACCTTTATAATTCTCTACGGGTGAGCATGTCTTTTTGAGAGTTATACCATTCGCTAGTGTAGGAAGAGCAATCAAATCCAAGAAATTGACTCCTAAGTTCATAGGACCCTATCAAATTCTCAGGAGAATAGGTTCTGTGGCTTATGAAAATGCTTTGCCTCTTACTTTAGCTAACATTCACAATATTTTCCATGTATCCCAGCTACGAAAGTGCATACTTGAGGCCAACCACATTCTAGAGTCTGATTCATTACAGGTGAAAGAAAATATGTCATTTAAAGTGAAGCCAATCAGAATTCTAGATTCACAAGTTAAACAACTTTGTGGAAGAAGTATTCTCATGGTGAAAGTTGTTAGAATATATGGCCTTAAACGAGAGGGGGGGTGAATTGTTTAAGAGGGATTTTCGCAAACTTTTAAGCCTTAAATGAAATTACTTCGAGAATACCTTGATTGAGAAATCAGTTTTTCAAAAAACAAAGCTAAAAGCATAGCACCAGTAAAACAATCGGTTGTTTCGCAGAAACAATCGGTTGTTTATACCAGTAAACAAATATCAAAACTGAATTTAAAGAGTTAGGGATAGAGAGAATGCACACAGATGTTTATACTGGTTCACTCTAAACCCAGAGCTACATCCAGTCTTCTCAGAAACCACTGAGGAATTCCACTAAGCAATCAAACCTAGATCACTTACACCACAACCAAGAAAGTGACCTTGATCCCCTCAAGAAACACACTTCTCTTGGCCAACACACCAACACTAAGAATGCTGATCTTGATCCCCTCAAGAACACACAACACTTCTCAGCAACCACACAAAGATTCTTGTTTAACAGAATACAAGGATTACACTTGTTACAGAAGCAAATCTGAAATCAATACAAGCAGAAATCCTATCTCACACTCTTTGATCAATCTCAATCTCTAAGCAATCTCAATTCTTTTAAAAACTCAAAAACTTGTGTTAAAAATCTTATTACTCAAATCTGTTTTTCTGAATATATTCAAAGATATTGTTTGTTATCAAATCTTAACAAACTTATTCATTGCATTTAAAAGATTGGTCAAAGCATTAAAGACTGGAGCGTAAATAGTTAGAATCATTTAAAGCTCAGTCAAAGCTAAAACCATTTTTCTGTTATGGTACCAAAACAAACGATCGGTTGTTTCCTCGAATCAATCGGTTGTTTTGGTTTTAACAGTTCAACCATTTAAAAAACAGTTTTCAATCTTTTCTAAAAACATCTAAGTATAAAACAATCGGTTGTTTCGACAAAACAATCGGTTGTTTTTCACTTAGTTTGAAAAACACTTTTTCTTTTAAAAAGATTGAGAATGCCTATGCTTTGGATTCAATCAAGAGTGGATTACATAACCAATCTACCCCAGATCCTATCTAGGACAACTTAGCAACAGCAAACACAGCCAAGCCTTCAACATCCTTCAAAGGGTTTGGATTCTTCAAAGGTTGAACACCACTTGGTTCAACAAAAGTATTGTGGGATCTCATCTCTGGAGATTCCACTTGGGAAATTGAAGAAGAGATACGAGCCTCATACCCTAATCTCTTTTCTTGTAAGTTCATTTTCGAAGATGAAAATTTTTGTAGTTGGAATAATGTAACAACGTGATTTTTTTTTTAAAACCAACAACCCCCCCCCCCCCCCCCCCCCCCCCCCCCTCATTCACACAATTCCTTTTTTTCTTTCTTCCTTCTCTTTCCATCTCTCTAACTCTCTTCCTTCTCTCTTAATCTCCTCTCCCAATTTTCATCTATTTTATAATCTGATCAGACCACATTGTAGTTGAGGAGTTAAGGAGCATTTCTCCCAAACAGAGTAAGTTCACTTTTGCTCTAAAGATCCTTTGTTCTCTGTTTTTCCTTAGGTTTTAGTCATCAATCTTGGTAGGGTCAGTTGAGAAGAGTAATTCTCTCAACTTATTCTACTATATACTGAATTTTTGTTTGTATAACTTGCATTAGGCCATTAAATCTTGAAGCTTATCGAGACTGGGAGGATAAAATTCTAGAGGTTGCTTGGAAAGCAAGCAATTAAGGTAAGGGAAGCTAACTTTAATTTTTAATAGAACCCTAGGCTAGAAGATCTAGATTGGAGGGGACGTGGTCCCAATATTCAATTTCTTTTGCAGGGATGTTATGTTTTTATATATTGTGTTGTTTGTATATATATTATTTAAACTTGTAGAAATATCAGATTTTGATGGTTTAGTATTTAAGTGCTGTTTTTTTATGTTAAATAGAGTTTTTAATGTTGTAGATCGCGTTTTTAATTATACAGTATGGTGAAAATGGTATGAAATTTAATTCATACATTTGGGATAATGTATAAACTGATGTTTGTTGTGTAATAAGTATTGATGCCTATGTGGTAACAAAGATCTCCGAGCTTCACTGATGATATAAGTCACATAGACTAAGATATCAGGTCGTGAGAAGTTGATGGGGGAGTTCATGCATACCGTGACATATGAGATGCACGACTTGGGTTATATTGAACTTACCCTAATCCTTTCTCTTGGATTCGCTGGTAATCTTTGGATCAGGTGTTAGTCTCTGGTAGGACTTACTTAATACGAGTCTTCCGAAAGACGTCATTTGTTATTATGTTTGTTGAATATCCTGGATGTGTAAATCCACGTGAGATCTATGTGATTGCTTTATGTTGGAATTTGAAGAAGATTGAATAATTGAGAAATTGATCCATGTAATTTGGTTTTCTCTTTTGATTTAATTGTGTATATTATAAAAAATTATTTTCATAGCTTACCCTTACTATGTTGTGAACTGCGATGATGTACTATATGTACACGAGCACATGATCATACAGGTGTTGGAGGTTCTGGAGGGCTTTAGGATGTTCTATTGAACCTTATATTGTAAAAATTTATATTTGTATTCCTAACAATATATTAGAAATGTTTTTGAAAAACTCTAAACTTATATAGAAATATGTAGAACCTATATTGTAATAGTTAAATGTATTTTTTGGGTGTTACATAGGTGATAAAATAAGTTATGTAATTGAGAGAGATTTATTATATTATTGTGAAAATGTATTATGTGGATAAAGATATTTTAATTTTATTAAAAAAGATGATAACACGATGTAATATAACTTTTGGTATGGCTATAAGTTTATATGTTTGTGATATTGTGGTAGTGAGAGGTGTATCAACAAAATTTTATCACTAAAGTATGGATTAAAGGATTTAGTTTATTTGAATTTGAAGTAAAAGATTTACTTTTGAATATAGTGAGAAACCTAATCTCTAAAGTTTGCCTTAAAAAAATATGCACAAGACTTTTGTTTGTCTCATCGCAAGAATTTAAGAACAATTTTTAAGTATCAAATAAGACTCTTAACTCTTTGGGTTTGTAAAAGATTTATTTCGAGAGAAACAAATGCAGCGTTGTATTTATCGACGAAGAATAAACTTACAGCTTGATTGTTATGTTTTCATTTTAGTACAAGTTCAACTATTAAAGAATTATTACAAAGCATATGTCTCATATCTCACATAAAAGTCTATAATAATTTCAAGGCTTATTTTTAGTTACGAATTTTTATTTTTACTTCATTGAAATGTTATGGTTGAAAAATTATTTTAGGTATATTTTTTGATCAAGAGTATTTCAGTGTGATTGTTAAGGCTTATAAAAAGTGTTATAGATTGAACGAGTTTGTTCACGACAAACACTCTAATGTATAAGTTATAGTTATTTGTTATGTTAATGATTTTGTTGTCCTAGATCTTAATCAACATTATTTACCCTTTAAATTTCGTATTTTCTCTAACGAGCCTTCATGAATAGGTATTTCAACATTTATGCTTAAAATCTCGAATTGTTTCTTTTAATATCTATAAGTTGTTTTCGAATATAATAACAGACCTGTCCAATTGGTTGTATTCCCTTAAAACAAACGGTCAGGATAAATGCCAGTACATTTGTGCTCTAGAGTCGAGTCAAGTGGTGTGGACATTTAGATCAAATTCATTCCATTATGCTAAGGTTTGGATAATTACTATACACTTAGAGTCCCATAGCGTAGGCATTGGTTATATCATTCTATTATTTTCAATTCATCTATATAGACATTTGCATATATCATATGCAACAATACATATGAATTATTTCAATTGGTAATTCTATGTGTTATAATGGAAAGTCCAACAACTTATTACTTAAACTTTTTTAGTTTCTCAAAGATGTTAATAAGATTCTAAAAATTTCTTCATAATAGCAAATGAAATGCTTTATGGTGAAACCTAATTTGCCTAAGCTTTTATCAACAATAGATCTAAAACCTGAAATTTTCTTGGTTGAATGTATTTAATTTCACCTATTCTCTTGATAGTCTCAAACCTCTTTCATCCATAATATTATCCAAACTAGCACATCACGCAATTATGTTTTGATTTTTTTTTATAGAAAAAATACATACTTGTTGGTTGAGAAACTTGAATTAACACAAAACATTTGTTCCATATATTAAGCAAAAGGGTGTCTCATTTGTAGTTGATTACGTGTTGTATGTATGACCATAGCTGGTGGGAAAGCGCTTCTACCACAATGTGTTCGTTTAATCTAATCTTCTTTTCAACCTACGTAGCAAAACTCTATTAGCGACCTCCACTCATGTATTTGTTTGTAGATGCTCAACTTATGCAAATATCTACTAGATATCGAGTTCTACACGTAGCTCTTTTACCTGCCTGCTAGCAAACTATGTTCCAATGTTTATGATTGTTATTCATGGAACCCCGAACCTACACACTATAGTCTTCCATATAAATGACTGCAACGGGTTCAACTTCAATCCCTTTTGTAAAATACTTCACCTATAATTAGGTACTTCATTTGTCGAATTATATGTGGAAAAAGATCCAAAATGTCTAAGCATCATTTATCAAAAGGCTCAAACGAGATAATTGAATGTAGTTTCTCTAAGGGAGAAACTTGTACATTTGCATGTTGCTAGCACTTATCACATAATTTTACATATTGTTGACAATCCTCCCTCATGATCGGCTAGTAATAACCAGCTTGTAACACTTTCTTTGCTAAAACATGTTCATTAATATGCCTCCACATATGCCTTTGTGAAGCTCCATTACTTTCATCCGTCACACATCGTAATAACAGATTGGAGAATCCTCGTTTGTACAAAGTGTCATTAAGCAATACATATCGAGCAACATTTTTGTGAAACACAGCTCATTCACTTTCCTTTATTGGTTCAACCCCTTCTTTTAAATACAACACTTATGACAACATCCATGATTACAAAATGTTTTTGAATAATGACCTAATTGTGGATCTTGCACTTGGTAACTCTTAGTAACTTTCCTAATAACCAATTGAGAGTCACTTCGAACCGCCAACATCTTGACAATCATCTCATTAGCCAAATTCATACCTACTAATAATGCTTTATATTTTTCTTGATTATTTCTTGCCTTGAAAGCAAATCTTAGGGATTGTTCTATCATAACCCCATTTGGACCTTCTAATATAACTCTTGCTCTACTACCTTTAAGCTTTGACTCTACTTAGGTTCACCTCGGTAGGTGGTGTTAACTCAGCAACAAAGTTGGTCAGTACTTGGGCTTTAATGGCTCCTCACATTTCATAGTTGACATCATATTTGGATAACTCAACAACCCAATTCATCATCCTTCCCGCTAAATTAGGCTCCTGGAGGATTTGTTGTATTGGTAGATCTCTTTTAATGACTATGATATAACTTTTGTTCTCGCTAGTTGACTCGCTCGCCGGTTGACTCAAACAACAATCATTGTCCCTCCTATCTCCTCCTGAGAATCAAACTTCCTTGGTTGAAGAATCTCTCACCTGCAAAGACAAAGGGCGCCTTGACGGCCGTTTGCACTTTGACGCTCAAGTCAGTACTAGGGCAAAGAAACACTAAGTGTATAAAGTAGTTTCAGTTTTAGAAAATGTGTACCTTGCTAGGGTTCTTAGCACCCTTTATATAGGTTGAAACTAGGGTTTACCTTTGTTCCGTTACCCATGTCTAGGGTTCTTGGGAGAATGTCCCTACGCCGCTATTACACAATCTCAGCGTAATCTGGCACATGGAACTTCCCTTAACTAGAGTGCAACGACTAACATAATGGCCATCTGGGTACCAACTTGTGCACCAAATCTCAGGGACCATCTGTTCTGCGGGTGCCCTAAGTATTCACGTGCCATGCATGCAACTTCCTTCGGAAACCCTAACCCTAATGGGCCTTAGTGCCTCCAGGGACTATTTACTCATGTCGCGCCTGAATGTGCTATACACACCACTTGCATGGATACCTCGTGTCTTAGAACTTCCTCTCATATATGATGTTTTAACTGGTAACTAGTATAATTCTGGGACCCACCTCACGTGGCCCAATATAACGGCCACTGACGTCCGATCTCTCCCTTTGCTGGCGAGGTCCGATGTCGATTCCCGACATCGATGTCTATGTTACCAATGTCCGAAGACTGACCAACACCCTGATATGTGTATCTGGGGACCACCTTACGTGGCCCATCTTTACTATCAGGCACCGGTGTGCGATGTCTGAGGTCTGACACTGGAGTCGATGTCCGAGGACTAGTCTGTACACAAGCCCCCCAAGTCTCGAGCTGTAAATTGTTCAGCGAAGAGACTATGTGATGGCTCTAGGCGACCTACGTGGCACTGGGTGACGGGATGTGAACAGTACACCGAAGTGACGTCTCATCATACATTTTAAATCAGTGTACACGTGGCAAGATCAACGACTATCACTTGTTGGCGCTTGCGCTTCTTCGTATACAGTTTAAACCTTTAAACCCTTACGCTCTCTTTACTGTTTCATTAATTTCACTTAAACAAATTCCCAAGCATTTCTTTCGTTCGAAACACTCTCTCTTCCTCTTTCAAAACTCATACCTTCGAACCCTACTTGATCAAAGGTATGATCTTTACTCGTTGTTTGCTATTGCTTTATGATTCCGCTACCCATAACATGCTATAACTATTCTGGGACTGTTTATGTTTTCCGCATTTTAGGTTTTCTGCACTTTATATTTTCTGCACTTCGCTGTGAGTCTCTATTTTTTGGGTTCACTGAGTTACGCCATCGCCTTCTTCTGAACCTTCGTTTTTTTCCTTTCTCTTCTTCCTTTTTTGCTTTCTTCGAGATGGCCAGAACCAAAACAACACCGAACCCTCCTCCTTCTGTTAACTATCAAGCCCTCTATCGATGGGCTTCTGAAGCCCTTTTGGCTGAGACTTCCCAATTGAACTCCCACAAGGACATAGACACGTACAAACAAGGTGAATCCCACAACAAATTCCATGTCTTCAGGAAGAAACTCGACGTATACCTGAAGGTCCTACCTTGCAGGAAAGGAGTGTTAAAATATATGGCCTTAAACAAGAGGGGGGGGGGGTGAATTGTTTATAAGAGATTTTCGCAAACTTTGAAGGTATAATGAAAATCAATGCTGAATTATAGAGAAAAGAATCAAGGAAACAAATGCCTAAAACTGTTTTAAGATGATATAAAAAAAAACAATCGGTTGTTTTTATCAGCAGTTAATAAAAACAACTTAAAACAGATATATGTGAGATCAGGGAAACAAAAAAACACAAAAACAAATTTATACTGGTTCACTCTTACACCAAGAGCTACATCCAGTCCCCAAAAACCACTGGGTAATCCATTACGCAATCAAAACTAGATTACAAACATCACACACCAAAGTAGTGACCTTAAACCCCTCAAGAAGCACACTTTATTTGGCAAACCACATCAATAGTGTTGATCTTGAACACCTCAAGAACACACAACACTCCTTGGCAACACAACTACAAAAATACAGTAATCAAGGAAGAAGGGAATAGAATACATCTGGGTATTACAAAGCTTAAAGTTCAGAATTACAACTCAATCCTATTCCACACACTTAAGAATGATCCAAAGCTCTTTCAAATCTTGGAAAAACTATTTTGATAAACTCTTTCTCTTACTCCAAGATTAGGAGTGTAAAACCACCTTTATATAGACCCACCAAGTGGTCAAAAGCATTTAATAAAGGAGCCAAGTTAGTTAGGATCATTTAAAACATATTAAAACTGCTTAACAAAATTCTGTTAAGGTTTTCAGGAAAACAATCGATTGTTTTGTCGAAACAATCGGTTGAATTGATTTGACAACAAAGTCAAGCTTTTCAAAACCTTTTTCAAAAACTGCTAAGGTTAAACAACTTGTTGTTTCGAAATTTCAACCTGTTGAAACTACTAAGTAAAACAACCTGTTGATATTTCAACAACATTTTAGAAAACTCATCTTTTCAAAAGGTTAAATATTCAAATGAACTTGGATAATCTTAAGGAGTGAATTAACAAGTTTCAAACAATTAGAAAACACACACTCCCAGCAACAAGGTCTTCAAGCTTTCCTCTTGGATTTGGAGACATCAAAGCATCTTGTTCAACAAGGAGTCCCCATATGCGCTGATGATCGGGTGGATCCTGACAAGCCTTTCTTCTTTATGTACACTACCATTTTCAAGCGGCCTAGACTCCGCCTTCCCTTCTCGAGGTTCGAATTGGCTCTCCTCACAGAGATCAACATGGCTCCTGCCCAGCTGCACCCTAACAGCTGGGCCTTTGTGCGGGCCTTCACAATTCTCTACGATCACCTTGGCCAGCCACCCTCCGTGGACGTCTTCCCCTATTTTTTCAAGGCGAAGAATCCGGGGAAGAAGCTGTGGTTAAGCTTCAACGGTATGGCGGGGAGAGTCCTCCTGACTCTCTTTCAGCAATCTTATAGGGGTTTCTAAAAGAAGTTCTTGAAGATATGCTGCAGCATCCACGATCCTACCCTACTAGATGGCTTCCCACTTTACTGGGTAGAGAAACCGAGAGTCAAGAAACCCAGAAGTCTTGAGGACTTGACTCCTTCTGATTGTGAGACGTGTCGGCTTCTCTCAAGCTTGGGCGTGGTGTTTGACACGGCTGAGCTGATCAAGCTCGAGTTTTGCGCCAAAGCCCTTAAGAGATACATTGGTACTTTTACCATTTCTGCCTCATATTTGTCTCTTCCTTTATCTGTTCATTGTTGTTAATTGCACATTGTGTGGAGTCAGCTTCTTATGCTTTGTTGTTTTTATGTAGACATGACCCATAACGAGGAGAAGAAAAACAAGTTGGTTGAGTTGCTTGCCAAGCGCAGGGCTGTTGCTGTCGGCGTGGGTACTTCAACCCCTGCAAACCCTCCTCCCCCTGCTACGTCTGGTCCAAACTCCTTTGAACAAGCCCCTGGTGACAATAGGCTAAAGGGGGTGGTCGTGGCCGCTGGCACAGAAGACGAGGATACCTCATCGGACCTCGTCTTTAAGAGGAAAAGAGTGGGCGATGTTGAGGCACCGCCACATTATGCTTCTGATAGCCATGCACCATCTTTTAGGGACAACCCTCCGAGCGCCTCCTCCTCTCGCAACCTTATCGTGCATGAAGGCGGGGAGGAGAGGGCTCCTGAAGGTCACCAGATGCCTCCTGTCGCTGAGCTCCCAGCCATCCTCTAACAAGCTCTTAAATACTTCCAAAACAAAGAGGTGGTGGACAGCCTGAGCGAGGAACCCTTTCAAGGTCGCGTGGCTCAAGGTCTCGGGGAGTATCTTATTGCATCCAGCCTCTCTCTGTCCTAGGTGCAAAACTTGTAGGCTGGGATGGCGAAGCTGAGGGATGAATTGGCTCTCAAGGCCAAGGTCTCCTCCACATGTGAAGCCGCCTTAAATAAAGAGCTGATGAGCCTTCGACAATCTGAGAAGGAAGCCAAGAGGCTTCTCTTCGAGAAGTATCAGGAGGCTCTTCAGTCTGAGTCGAAGATCCTACCTCTCTGCAACAAAGTGATTGATCTAGAGGAGAAGGTAGAGGAGGCGCAGGCCAAGATGGCCAAGTTGGAGGAGAGGGCCACTCAACGCGAGGTCCAACTGGGCCAAGTGGAGGGGGAGCTCGCTCAAAAGGTCGAACTCTTCAGGAAAACAGAAGAAGAGCTCACCAACGATGTCGTCGATGCTTATGGCGTGGGGTGTCAAGATGCCATGGCTCAGTTTTCCAGCGTGCATCCTGAGGTGGATCTTTCCCCATTCGCGGAGACGAAGTGGGTCGTTGATGGGCAGCTCGTGCCCAGAGAGTAACTTCTTCTGGTTTGTAATTTAACTTCTTGATGAACATTTTGTACCTCATATATATATATATATGCTTTATTTATATAATTTGCCTTTCTTCGCATTACTTCCACGTCTGAGTTGTTATCGGTATGTCTTGTCAAACTTGCTAACAACATCTTCAACATAGATTTTCCTCTTAAGTAGCGCGCTTCACTCCACCTGCTTTAACTTCTCTCGACCTTTATTGTCTTTAAGGCACTGGTGACATGTGCACAAACCCTTAAACGACCTTATCTTTGTCGTACGAGGATAAGGAAAATCCCTTCCTACTGTTTTTGACCTTCGTCTTGCAAGATAAGGGAAAAGACTTCTTGACGATTCCACCCTTGCCTTTGAGGACAAAGGAGATGTCTCAGTAGTGATACTGGTGAACTGAGTTGTCCTCTACCTTGACTTACAAGCAAAAAGGGAGTTGGCTTTTTGACCTCGACCTTGCTTTAGGTGAGCAAGAGAGGATTTAACTGTTGAACCATACTGTTCGACCTTGGCATTCCCAAAGGAGGCTCACTGAGGAACCATACTATTCCCAGTCTTGGTGTTTCTAATCTAAGGGAACGGTTCGTAACTGACGTCGTCCTCGCCCATGGGGTAAGGGAGGATTTAACTGTCGAACCATATTCTTCGACCTTGGCGTTCCCAAGCAAGAGGGAAGCTCACTGAGGAACCATACTATTCCCAATCTTGGTGTTTCGAACCCAAGTGAACAGTTCGTAACTGACCTCGTCCTCGCCACTTAGGGCAGGGGAGGATTTAACTGTCGAACCATATTGTTCGACCTTGGCGTTCCCACACAAGAGGGAGGCTCACTGAGGAACCATACTATTCCCAATCTTGGTGTTTCTAACCCAAGTGAACGGTTTATAACTGACCTCGTCCTCGCCACTTAAGGCAAGGGAGGATTTAGTTGTCGAACCATGTTGTTCGACCTTGGAGTTCCCACGCAAGAGGGAGGCTCACTGAAGAACCATATTATTATCAATCTTGGTGTTTCTAACCCAAGTGAACGGTTCGTAACTGACCTCATCCTTGTTGAACGAAGTCAAGGGACATGTCTAATTAACTAACCGCAACCTTGTGTATGAAGTCAAGGGACAGGTTTTTAATAACTAACCGCAACCTTGTTGTATGAAGTCAATGGATAGGTTTTTAATGGTTGAACCATACTATTCTCAGCCTTGGTGAACTCACACAAGAGGGAGGCTCACTGAGGAACCGTACTATTCCCAATCTTGGTGTATCGATCTAAGGGAAAGGTTCATTAACTGCACTGCACAATATACTTCTTAACTGAATAACTAAAATTTTATTGGGTGACCTCGTTAAAAAACACTTATAAGGGAAAAAAAGTGTCTCCTAAAACTATGTACAATGCAAACAACTTAATTGAAATAAAACTTAAGGTTGGTCGCGTTCCAAGTACGAGGGATAGCCCCACCTTCTAATGTCTCAAGCTTGTATGCTCCATTCCCAAGGGCCTCTGTCCCTTTGAAAGGACCAGTCCACTTGGGGGACAACTTGTTCTCTAGCTGGTATGGGTGGACCTTACGCATCACCAGGTCGGCGACCTGGAATTGCCGAGGTCTCAGCTTGGAGCTATATTTGTACTCCAGATTTCTCTTCAAGGCTTCAGCCTTGATCCTTCGTTCCTCCCTTACTTTGTCCAGTAGGTTAAGGTTCACCTTTCTCTCTTCATTGGACTCTTCGACCACGAAGTTTTGGAAATGTGGCGAGTTCTCCTGAATTTCTACTGGAATCATCGCGTCTGAACCATACACCAAGCTAAAAGGTGTTTCTCTGGTTGTGGACTAGGGAGTAGTGTGGTAAGCCCACACAATTCTAGGAACTTCTTCTGGCCAGGTCCCTTTGGCTTTATCTAGTCTTCTCTTCAGACTTCTGAGCAGAACTAGGTTGGCAGACTCGACCTGCCCGTTCGTCTGGGGTGTTCGATCGATGCGAATACCTGCTTTATTCCCAGCTCTGTACATAGTTTGCCCAACTGTTGACTTGCAAATTGGGTACCATTATCAGACACCAACCGTTTTGGAATTCCAAAGCGGCATACTATGTTTTTCCACTCAAAGTGTTGGATCTTGTGGGCTCTGATTTGTGCTACTGGCTCAGCCTCTATCCACTTTGTGAAGTATTCTATGTTAACCACGAGGTACTTCATCTGCTGCACTGCTAAAGGGAAAGGCCCCAGAATGTCGATCCCCCAAGTATGAAATGGCCATGGGCTATAGATCGACCTAAGCTCCTCTAGAGGCGGTTTGTGCCAGTCAGCGTGTTGTTGGCACTGCTTGCACCACTGTGCATACCCCGTGCAATCTTCCCTCATGGTAAACCTGCGACAACCTTTCCCACAACAACTGGGTACACACTTATATTGGGCGTTTTTAACGTCTTCTGCGTTAATGACCGATGACTCCTACTCGCCCCTTCCCAGGTGTTGATCTGTTGGGCTTCTGCCATATTGTCTGTGGTAGTTCGAGGTGTCCTCAGGGTTTCCTGAATGACGGTCATCTGTCTGCCCCCTTGTTCGAACTGGCTAGCTTTGCAAGCAAGTCTGCTCGGGCATTCTGTTCTCTGGGTACGTGGACTAATAACTCAAACACCTCAAACATCTCCATCAGAACCTGGACGTACTCTAGATATGCGACCATCTGAGGATCCTTAGCCTGGTATTCCCCCATGACCTGACCTGTGACTAACAAGGAGTCACTCTTCACCAACAAACCTTTCGCACACATCTCCTTAGCCAGCAACATTCCAGCGATCAGGGCCTCAAACTCTGCCTGGTTGTTACTGGCCTTGAAAGCGAACTGCAGGGCCTGCTCAATTAGCAACCCATTTGGTCCTTCCAAGATGACACCAGCCTCGCTACCCTGTTGGTTGGAGGAACCGTCTGCAGAGAGTATCCATCTGAAACTTGCTCCTTCTTGGTGCGTGGCTGCCAAGGAGAGCTCTACCACGAAGTCAGCATAAACTTGGCCTTTAATAGGGCCTCTGGACTCATACTGTACATCAAACTCTGATAGCTCTACTGCCCATCGCACCATCCTTCCTGCCACATTCGGTTTCTGTAAGACATTGTGAATGGGAAGGTGTGTCATCACTATTACGGTGAAGCTCTGGAAGTAGTGGCGAAGTCTTCGCGCTGAGAACACTACTGCTAAAGCTGTTTTCTCTATGGCCTGGTATCTTACCTCTTGCCCTTGCAACACTTTGCTGACAAAGTAAATTGGCTTCTGCACCTGGTCCTGCTCTTGCAGCAGAACTGAAATGATCTCATTTTCTGTAACCGCGAAGTATAGACGAAGTGGAGTACCCAGTTGTGGCTTGCACAACACTGGTGGACTGACCAGATACTCCTTCAGCTTTAGGAATGCCTCTTCGCATTCTCTGATCCATACGAACCTGTTATTTCTCTTCAGGCACTGGAAATAAGGATGCCCCTTATCTCCTCCTGCTAATACGAATCTAGACAGAGTGGCCATGCGCCCTGTCAACTGCTGCACCTCCTTAACTGAGATCGGGCTTCTCATTGCTATTATCACAGTGCACTTCTCAGAATTCGCCTCTATCCAACGTTCAGTGAGTAGGAACCCCAAGAACTTGCTTGCTTCTACCTCGAACACACACTTCTCTGGGTTCAGCTTTAACCTGTACTTCGCTATTGATGACTATTTACGGCAAGTGCACCACGTTTGTCAGAAGTAATAATTGTCCCTAAGGACGGATATCGATCCCACAAGGAACAGTAAATTATCAAGTACAATATTCGCTAAATATAACAGCATAACAATAAAAAGAGTTTATAAGTGATTGTGTTGGCACTGATCAATAATAAAACAAACAAAGAATTAGTTTCTTCAATTGGAAAAATAGGTATTAGGTTTCATCTATCGCACTCTCATGTATTTTGATTAGCATGTTAATATTGAGTTCTTTGATTGAAATTGATACCCGTAGAAAATTCATTTATATCGATCTCTCGCATATAAAATCCTTAAGAATGTTTCCTAAATATCGATCTCTCGCATATTTATAAAAACAACTTAGAATCACACTCAGACGTTAATGACAATTAACATTTCAAGTCTATCATTAACACTCAAATATGCTAAGTATTGATGTTTAGGTCCAAACCCTAAAAATACCTCTCGGTCAGATTTAAGATTCTCAATTTGTCACGGAAAGTTAAAAGTAAAACAACAATACCAATAATCAATCAAGAACTGAATATTAATATATAAGATATCACCTCAATACATAAGAGTTTGAGCAGATTACTCCCAATCTCAAAGGGTAGAATTAGTTACGCATACTTCTAGCACCTTTCATTCTCCCAATTGGTTACAATTTACTCTATGGTGTTTTCCTCTCAATCTGGCACACTAGGGTTGAGCCTCTAACCCTCTATTTATCCTAGTTTTCTAGGGTTAGGTTGCTTCCTGTGTCCCGCTAATGGGCTAAATGATAAAACATAAAAAAGGCCCAATCTTTCTTTGCATCTTTTTTATCATTCGGGACCTTCCGGGTTTATCTTTTTAGCTCAAATTATTCTCCTTTATTCCAAATCTTCAATCTTCCCTAGAAATCTGTAATTAACACCAAATTTGGGAATAAAATGCTCTTATTCAAATAAAGCTCATAAAAATGTAAAAAAGTATAAATTCATAAATTAGGGATTATTTTATATGTAAATTAGCAATAAATTCTTATAAGTGCCTATATTTTAATATGAAATATTACTGAAATTAGGCATTTATCACTCTCCTTAGAATCTTGCTTGTCCTCAAGCAAAGTAAATGAATATATTTGAATTTAAATATCAAACAACTTAATTCACTAAACAACAGATCAAATTAGAAACTTATAATGCTTCCATATTCAAATATAGAAAAATATAGACACAATCAACTTCCATGATCAAATCAAAACAAACAAATGACAATTCATCCAGGAATATATTCTCATATGCTCACAGATAAGTGTTTCTCTCTATTTTCACTGAATCATAACAAATCACAGTTGCTTTTCATTTCATCTTCAAATCACAAACATATTAGAAACATGAATCTTGAGGTCTTTTCCAGGGTTCTAATGAGGTTGGGCTTCCAAAAATATTGGTTTTTCTTAGATAACAAAATGCACATCTTAAAGAAGAAGAACATACCTACAATTCAATTATAGAGAACATATATGTTATCTAATTACCACTTTCTTTCGATGTCACCTTTTTCCTCATTTTCTTTCTGTCTTTTCATGATTTTCATGATTTTTTTTCTTTCTTTTCTATTTATTTTTCTTCTTTTGTTTCTCTTTCTTTTTTTTTTCTTTTTTTTCAATAATAGGAAAAAATTCTTCCTATTTACAACTTTTTGAACTTTCACAATAAGAACCAACCATTCCCTTTTCTATATGTATTGCATCTATGTTCTCCTTCCTTAGACTTGCTAAAGGGTAGGAAATTATATCAATAAAGGTTAAGGTGCAATATTAACAAAAAATTTCTTGGCTCAAAAGGGATATATATAAAAAAATGGAATTCTAACAATATACAGGTTGGTTATTTGGCCCTAGGCGTGCCCTAAGTGGTATGGGTGGGGCACACTCATCCACCGCGCGCTCCCCTGCCTGTTGCAAATATCTGTGCAGTTCCTCATTGGTTCTGCGCAAATCTTCATTGTCCGCCTGTGTTGCATGGTGACATTGTCCCCTCCAGGGAGCACGACACCTGAGGCCGCAACAGATCCTTGCCTCGTACTCCTCATATCGCTGGTAAACTCTTAACACGATCACAAGTGGGACCTTGTTTTATCGGGCGGGGCACCAAATGTTGTCGCTGGTTGACTCGCTCGCCGGTTGACTCAAACAGTAGTGTCTATCCCTCCTATCTCTGCCTGAGAATCGAACTTCCTTTGGTTGAAGAATCTCTCACCTTCAAAGACAAAGGGCTTCTTGACGATCGTTTGCACTCCGACGCTCTAGTCAGTATTAGGGCAAAAGAAACACTAAGTGTATAAAGTAGTTTCAGTCTTAGAAACTGTGTACATTGTTAGGGTTCTTAGCACCCTTTATATAGGTTGAAACTAGGGTTTACCTTTGTTCCGTTACCCATGTCTAGGGTTCTTTAGAGAATGTCCTTGCGCTGCTATTACACAATCTTAATGTAATCTAGCGCATGGAACTTCCCTTAACTAGAGTGCAACGAATAACAAAATGGTCGCCTGGGTACCAACTTGTGCACCAAATCTCTGGGGTCATCTGTTCTGCGGGTGCCTTAAGTATTCACGTGTCATGCATGCAGTTTCCTTTGGAAACCTTAACCCTAATGGGCCTTAGCGCCTCCAATGACTGTTTACTTGTGTCGCGCCTGAATGCGCTATACACACCACTTGCATGGATCTCTCGTGTCTTGGGACTTCCTCTCATATCTAATATTTTAACTGGTAACTAGTATAATTCTGGGACCCACCTCATGTGGCCCAATATAACGACCACCGACGTCCGATCTCTCCTTCTGCTGGCGAGGTCCGATGTCAATTCCTGACGTTGATGTCTATGGTACCGATGTCCAAAGACTGACCAACACCTTGATATGTGTATCTGGGGCCTACCTTACGTGGCCCATCTTTACTATCAGACACTGGTGTGCGATGTCTGAGGTTTGTCACTGGAGTCGATGTCCGAGAGCTGGTCGGTACAACTTTGAAAGTAACGACGAAGTCATCTTACCTTGACTATCATTTTCAGTGCAACTTATTCCATCTTCTAATACTGCTCAGAGAATGTCTTCAAATGTTTGTCTTAAGAACGATCGCACCAAAACAAAGCATCATTCAAAGATGTCTTCCTTTTTTAGTAAAATCTACAATATTTGCCAACTCTCTTGATACAAGTTATTTTCAACTCTAGCTCAACTATTTGTCTTGCATAATGTGCACTTTTACCATTATTTGGTGTAAACGATTATGCTACTAAGGAAGATAAGTATTGTTAGCTATTAGAAAGATTGAGTGAGTAAGAGAAGAGAAATTAATGCTCCTCCAGACATTTAATGCTTCTCAACATAAAAGTTCATAAGATGATAACAAAAGAAGGATAAGAAAATCAAGAAAGCTCAAGGCTACTCAACGACTAGAAAAGGGAATGCAACAAAAATTTTCTTTAAGGCTACATAAATACATCAAAGAGAAAAACAAGAAGAATAGTCATGATTTTCAAGTGCTAAAACTCTACTAAAATCTTCATGTGCCCTAAAAGCTTTGTAAGAATACAATTTGTGTTCATTCTAGCAAACTAGTAGAGAGAGCTTAAACATTGTATATGTTAAAATGCATTACTCTCTATAGTGAGAGAAAACCATGATTTGTTGATCACTCACATTCAATAATTATCTTGAGCCAATAGTGGCTTATGAAAGAATATTGCATTGTGCCAGGAGTGACTTGAGAAAGAATATTGTATTCAACTAGAGTGACTTATGAAAGAATATCGTATTGAGTTAGGAGTGGCATGGGAAAGACTAAGGCTTGATCCGTGTTGATAAGATCTTGGGCCCATTAAAGTAAGTTGATTCTCATTCTTCTTGTATTCTTTTGACCATAACACTAGTTGTTGGTCCTTTCGAAAAGGTTTTTCCATGACTAAGAAATGTGGGACTATTGAGTGTATCGAAACAAGTCCAAGTCGAGGTCTAAGGGGAATGAGGTTAGTCTTTAGAACCAATTTTCCACGCCCCCCTTTTCCAAGCCCCTTGGTCGAGGGCTAAAAGAATAATGATTCATCTTTGGAACCATTTTTAAATTCCCTCAAATGGTGTCAATGTTGTGACCTTAAGTCCATTAAGATAACATTGTTATAGTTAATCACCGCATTGTATTTTCCGTTTTGGAGCTCGAAATTCCATTATGGTTTTGTCGTTAAAAGGTACATAGTTAGGTTAAAGGAGGAAGGTGTATTTAAATTGTCATTGGTCTCGACTCATTAAGTAATGTGAGACTATTGAGTATACTGAAATAAGCCCCTAGTCGAGGTTTAAGGGGAAAAGGGTTAATCACTTTTCCATTTACCCTAGTCAAGAGTTAAGGAGAATGAGGGTCCATCTTTGGAATCACTTTTCCATTCCCTTCAGTCGAGGACTAACAAAATGATGGTTCATCTTTGGAATCACTTTTCCATTTCCATAGATGGTATCAATTTCGTGAACTCAAATTCATTGAGGTAACATCGTTAGAGTTAATTACCACATCGAGGTATTCTGTGCTTTGGAGCTTCATCACTTTTTTTGTCCTTAAAAGGCCCCTTGAGGGTTAATGGAGGAAGACATATTTAAATTTCCCTTCCTTTACCTTGAGACCTAGGTGATGTGAGACTATTGGACTTACTTGAACAAGAATCCCAATCGAAGTGTAAGGGGAACGAAGATTCATCTTTGGAACTTTTTCCATTCTCCCCAGTTGAGGGTTAAGTGAATGAGGATTTATCTTTATAACCACTTTTTCATTACATTAGGTAACGAAGCTCCATCTTTGGAACCTTTTTTTTTGTCCCTACAGGTGGGGCCAAAGTTATGACCACAAGTTCGTTAAGATAACATCGTTAGAGTCAATCAACACATATGAGGTATTGCCTACTTTTGAGTTAAGCACTTTATAACAATCTTATCCTTAAAATACATCTCACAAAATAAAACGAAAATTGCATTCTCGTTCACCCAAAGTATTAAGTTACATTAAGTTCTTTTAAGAACTCTTAAAGTATTCTAGTATCATCAAACACTAATAGTAAGAGAATACTTCACTATTTGACGTCACTCTTGGCAAACACAAGTAAACAAGTAATTCTTAACTATTTTTTCTTAATCTCTCTATAACTAAGAACTCTAAATATTCGTTATAGTCACTTCTAACTAAAAGTAAACAAAAAGAATAACTCTCGTAGGAAGAGGATATACAATAAAGGCCTTACAAGGGTGTACTTCAAAAAAAATGAAGCATATGTGAATGTTTCTCTTCCACCAGTACAAAACACTAAGGTACATATAATTATAGGGTTTACAAGTTTTATTGTAAAGTATAATGTCTTAGGTATCTCATACGTGTCTCCATTTTATATATTTGCTCAAAATATGAATCTTAAAGAGCAATCTTCATATGATATCTTCGTTGTAATTTTGATTTTATATATCTTTAATTTTATTGAGCAAAATTACTAAAATTAGTTTGAGTGAACTTACTCGTTTCTTCTTTTGAAAGTGTGCGTTTCCTTTTGCTCATATGCTTAATTAAAAAAATGGAAATTGTGTACAAATGTAATATATATATATATATATATATATATATATATATATATATATATATGTTGGCTTGGGCTCACTTCCTATGTGGAGGTCCACTCCAATATTAACTTTTACGGTTTTTTCGAACACAGAGACAGTCGTCAGCAGAAAAGTAGAGAGAGAGAAAAGAGTGAGAGAAAGGAGAAAAGAGAGAAAGTTTCGCCCAGCAACTTCCGACCGCCACCGACGCTTTGTTCACCGTTGGATCGGGCTGAAATTTTGTCAGCAGGTTCATCCTTTGTGTGACTTCAATCTAACAGTTCGGATCTTGAATAAGTTTTTTGAGTAGAGAGAAATTCATCTAACACTGCAGCAACATTCTCATCTAACACTGTTGTTGATGTTTCGTCCACCGTTGGATCAGGCTGAATTTTTGTCAACAGGTTCTTACCTCGTAGTTCTTCAGTTGGACCGTTCAGATTGTTCAACAGTCACCGGAACAATGACATATAGGCCACATATGGTAACTGCAGTTTGTGAATTTTTCAGGTTTCTTGTTCTCTGTTGTATTGCTATTTGGATGGTTATTAAGCATAATTTGTACTCTGATTTGAGACTCTCTTGTAACCATAAGACTGGCTTGTGCCCGTGGTTTTTACTTCTCACATTGAAAAGGTTGTCCACGTTAAAATTCATGTGTCTTCCTGACGTGTGTTTTTGTTGCTGCCATTATTTGTTATTGCTCCTCACAGATTCTTGCAAGTTGGAGAAATTTTTATCCGCTACTTATTGCTCTTGTTGAGATATTATTTTTATTGTGTTGAATTTCCCATCAGAGTGGTATCAGAGCTCCTTGGTTGGAGCTATTTGACTGCTTGAATGATGGAGGCGAACACAAATTAGATGGTCTGTCTGAACGACACTAACTATTACTTATGGAAGGGAAAAATGAAGGATATGTTATTTGTGAAGAAATTGCATCTTCCTATGTTTGCTACTGAAAATCCAGAAGACAAGACTGGTGAGGAATGGAAGTTTGAGCATTAACAGGTTTGTGGTTTTATTCGTCAGTATGTTGAAGACAATGTTTATAATCACATTGCTAATGAGGAACATGCAAAATCATTGTGGAAGAAGATTGAGACTTTGTATGCTTCTAGTACAGGAAACAATAAATTATATTTGTTGAATTCCTTGATGAATTTGAGGTACAAGGAGGGGATTTCTATTTCATATCACTTAAATGACTTTCAAGGGCTCCGAGAGCAATTGTCACAAATGAGCATCAAATTTGATGATGAAGTGTTGGGATTATGGCTACTGAATATTCTACCAGACTCTTGGGAAACATTTCGGGTTTCAATTACAAACTCATCTCCTAATGGTATTGTCTCCTTGGAAAATGTTAAGAGTAGTGTTCTTAATGAGGAGATGAGAAGGAAGGCTCATGGTACTTCATCTCATTCTGAGGTACTTGTCACTGAAAATAAGGGGAGAAGTCAGAAAAAGGAACCGAAAGGGAGTAAACAGAACAACAGAAGTAAGTCCAAGTCTAGATACAAAAATGTGGAGTGTCATTATTGCCACAAAACATGGCACATTCAGAGAAATTGTTTTCTTTGGAAAAAGGAGAACAAGGATAAGAAAGGGAAGCAAAAGGAGAATCATCATGACAATGATGATCGTGTTACTACTGCTATTTGTGATGACGATCTTATTATTCTCCGTGACCATGATTCTGTTAATCTTGTATCAGATGAGAGCATGTGGATAATTGACAGTGGTGCTACACTGCATGGTACACCAAGGAAGGAGTTCTTCACATCTTACACTTCTGGTGATTTTGGAGTGTTGAAGATGGGTAATGATGGTGTGACTAAGGTAGTTGGTATTGGTGATGTTTGCTTGAAAACCAATATGGGAATGCAGTTGTTGCTTATAGGAGTCAAACATGCTCCATATATCCGCTTTAATTTTATCCGCTTTATGAAAATCACTTTGGTTCAGGAAAGTGGAAACTCTCTAGAGGTAATCTAATTGTGGTCAAAGAGGAGAGAATTAGTAAACTGTATTGGACAAAAGCATTGGTTGCTAAAGATAGTGTGAACACTATGGATATGGATGTTTCTTTGTGGCACCAAAGGCTTAGTCATATAAGTGAGAATGGGCTGAATTGTGTAGCTAAGAAGGATGTGCTTTCGGATTGAGAAGAGTGTAAAGTTGGAGAAATGTTTTCATTGCATGGCTGGTAAGCAGACCAGAGTATCCTTGAAGAAGCATCCTCCCTCAAAGAAGTCAAAGTTGCTTGAATTGGTGCATTCTGATGTTTGTGGCCCATTGAAGGTAAAGTCATTTACTAGTGCACTTTATTTTGTTACCTTTATTGATGATTGTTTCAGGAAGCTTTGGGTTTATGCTTTGAAGACAAAGGACCAAGTTCTAGAGAAATTCAAAGAATTTCATGTTTTGGTTGAGAGACAGTCAGGCAAGAAGCTGAAATGCATTCGTACTCACAATGGTGATGAGTATTGCGGATCGTTCGATGTTTATTGCAAGCAATACGGTATTAAACATGAAAAGACTCCTCCTAAAACTCCTTAGTTGAAAGGATGAACATAACATTGATCAAAAGAGTTAGGTGTATGCTTTCTGAAGCAAAGTTGCCTAAGCATTTTTGGGGTGATGCATTGTACACTGCAATGCATGTTATTAATTTGAGTCCTGCAGTTGCTTTGAATGGTGAGGTTCCAGACAAGATTTGGTTTGGCATGAATGTCAGGTATGATCATTTGCGAGTCTTCAGTTGTAAAGCATATGTGCATGTTCTAAAGGATGAGGGATCCAAGTTGGATGCGAAGAAAAGGCAGTGCATCTTTATTAGTTATGGTCAAGATGAATTTGGCTACAAGTTCTTTGATCCTGTTGAGAGGAAGTCAATTAGAAGCCGTGATGTGAAGTTCATGGAAGATCAAACCATTGAAGATATTGACAGGATAGAGAAGACGACATCTAAGATAGATAATAGATTGTCTAATGTTGATCCAGTTTGAATGCCTCTACGTGATTTGGATACTATTGAGAATAATGTTCAGAATGATGAGCAACATGATGATGTTGATGATCAACAACTTGGAGATGGTTTTGATGTTCCTATTGATGACGTTGAAGAGGAACATGGGATGTCACAAGATGAAGATCTTGGTGATGCTCCTAAACCACCTCAAGTTCAAATTCGGAGGTCTAATATGCAAAGGGAACCATCTACCAGGTATTCTTCTGATGACTATGTTACCTTGATAGATGAAGGAGAATTTGAGTGTTATATTGAGGCCATAGAGAGTGAGAAAAAGAAAAAGTGGTTGGATGCAATGCAAGATTAAATGAAGTCTCTGTATGATAATCACACTTTTGACTTGGTGAAATTGCCAAAAGGCAAGAAGGCTCTGGAAAACAGGTGGATTTATAGGGTAAAGCAAGAAAGCAATTCTACATCTCCAAGGTATAAAGCCAGATTGGTGGTGAAAGGTTTTAGACAAAAAAAAAAGGGCATTGATTTCAATGAGATTTTTTCTCCTGTGGTGAAGATGTCATCCATTAGAATTGTGCTGAGTTTGGCTACTACTCTTGATTTAGAGGTAGAGCAAATGGATGTTAAAACTGCTTTCCTTCATGGTGATTTGGAGGAAGAGATTTACATGAAGCAACCTGATGGTTTTCTTATTGAAGGCAAGGAAGATCATGTGTGGAGGCTGAGAAAAAGTTTATATGGCTTGAAGCAGGTTCCGCGTCAATGGTACAAGAAGTTTGAGTTTGTTATGTGTGATCATGGCTACAAGAAGACTACTTCTGATCATTGTGTATTTGTTAAAAGGTTTGCTAATAATGATTTCATTATCCTGTTGTTGTTTGACGACATGCTTATTGTTGAAAAGATATTTCCATGATCAACAGGTTGAAGAAGCAATTGAGTCAGTCATTTGCTATGAAAGACATGAGAGCTACTGAAAAAATTCTTGGTATAAGAATCATGCGTGATAGGCAAGAGAATAAGCTTTGGTTGTCACAAGAGCACTATGTTAAAAGAGTGCTACAGAGGTTCCAGATGGAAAATGCTAAGGCAGTAAGCACTCCTCTTGCTACTCATTTTAAATTGAGTGGAAAACAAAGTCCTTCTAATGAAACTGAAAAATCATATATGCAACGGGTTCCTTATGCATATGTTGTGGTTAGGTTGATGTGTGCAATGGTGTGTACAAGACCAGATATTGCACATGTTGTTGGTACTTTTAGTAGATTTTTGACTAATCCAGGTATGGCATAAATTCTAGAAGGTCTACCTCAAGCTTTGTGATTAAATTTGCAGGGGGAGCTATGGCATGGCAATCTAGATTGCAGAAGTGTGTTGCGTTGTCCACTATTGAGGCAGAGTTCATTGTCATTACAGAAGCATGCAAGGAGTTGCTTGGGTGAAGAAATTCCTTAGTTTTGTTCAAGACAAGTATTTGCTATTTTGTGATAGTCAGAGTGTCATCCATCTTGGTAAGAATTCAACTTTCCATTCTAGGTCTAAGCATATTGATGTGAGGTATCATTGGATACGTGATGCTTTGAAAGCTAGGTTACTGGAGTTGGCAAAAGTTCATACAGATGATAAATGTGTCGATATGATGACTAAGACGCTACTGAGAAGCAAATTTGAAACTTGTTGTCAGATTGCCGGTTTGTCGATCATCTCCACATAGCTGTGAGGGGGAGATTTGTTGGGTTGTGGGCACTTCCTATGTGGAGGCCCAGTCCAATATTAACCTTTAGGGTTTTTTCAAACACAGAGACAACCGTCAACAGAAAAGACAGAGAGAGAGAGAGAGAAAAGAGTGTGAGAAAAGAGTAAAGAGAGAAAGTTTCGCCCAGCAACTTCCGGCCGCCACCGACTCTTTGTTCACCGTTGGATCGGGCTGAATTTTTGTCAACAGGTTCATACCTCGTGGTTCTTCAGTTGGACCGTTCGGATTATTCAAAAGTTATCGGAACAGTGACATATAGGCTGCATTCGGTAGCTGCAGTTTTGAGAATTTTCTCAGGTTTCTTGTTCTTTGTTTCATCTATGTTGTATTGCTATTTGGCTGGTTCTTGAATCTATGTTGTGATTTGAGACTCTCTTGTAACCATTGATCATAGTGGAGTTTGATTGACTGGTTTGTGTCCGTGATTTTTACTTCTCACATTCAGAAGGTTTTCCACGTTAAAATTCTTGTATCTTATTGAAGTGTTTTTTTTTGTTGCCATTATTTGTTATTACTCAGAGATTCTTGCAAGTTGGAGAAATTATTATCCACTGTTTATTTGAGATATTATTTTTATTATGTTGAATTTCTCAATCAAATAGAAATAAGTCAATTGTGCTTTTATGAATAATTTCTTTTACAAGTAGAAATAAGTCAAATGTGCTTTAATGAATTTCTTTACTAATTGTGTTATAAACGTTAAACCATTTATTTGACCGTTACACATTTACTATAATCAAATTCTGTAAACAAGAGGTCGTCTAGTCCTCTAAACTATTAGACATTAGATTGTTGAGATATTAATAACCTTCCTCTTTTTTATTATGATGACTATACGCTAAGCTTTGAATTGGTTATTTATACTAAAAAAATATAACATATAAAAAACTTTGTTATTTATAACATGATATAAACATGGTGGCAGATAAAAAAAATATCAGAGCAAATATATATTATATGTAAAGGTATAAGAGCTTATAAAGATGGTAGATATGCATAAGACAACATATTGTAATATTGTATTGAGACTATCACTAGCACAAAATGTATAAACAACTATTTATTTAATGCGGTTTTAGGGTTAGCTGCTGTCATTCAAAACGCGGTGACATTTTTTAAATTAATTTAATTTACGAATGCAGCTATTTGTAATAGCTGCATTATTAAATCAAAACACATGATTTACGAATGCGGCTATTTAAATAGCTGCATTCTTAAATCAATTTTTACCCTAATTTTGAAGCGTGCCACTTACGCTTTCATACTTTCTTTCATTTTGGCACTTCGCGTTTTCTCTTTGTTTCTGCTCTGGTGTTCCTCTCTTTTTCTGCGAGTTTCATTGTGTTCTCGTACCATTGTAAGTTCATTTCGATTCGCTCTCTTTCTTCTTCACCAATGGTTTATAAATTTTTTTCGTTTCACTTATTTGTTTGTTTTCTTGCATTGGCGAAGGGTTTATAATTTTTTTTCGTTTCACTAATTTTGAAGCGCGCCACTTACGCTTTCATACTTTCTTTCTTTTTGGCGCTTCGCGTTTTCTCTTTGTTTCTGCTCTGGTGTTCCTCTCTTTTTCTGCGAGTTTCATTGTGTTCTCGTACCATTGTAAGTTTGTTTCAATTTGCTCTCTTTCTTCTTCACCAATGGTTTATAAATTTTTTTCGTTTCACTTATTTGTTTGCTTTCTTGCATTGGCGAAGGGTTATCTGATGCTTCATTTTTTCTTTTGTTTATGCTCTCGTGCTTACTTTCGTTTTCTACGAGCCTTCATTGTCTTCTCTGTGTCATTGTAAGTTCGTTTCGAGTTCTCTTCTTTGTACCATTGGTTTATATATATATTTTTTCGTTTCTCTCATCTATTTCTTTTCTTGTATTGACGAAGGTTACCACTGTTTCATTGTCTGCTGTTTGGGTTATTGCTATACCATATCTACTTCATTGTTGCTGCTGCCACCACAATTGCTGCCTTAGGGTTTAGGGTTTTAATTTTTTTAAAAATAATTAAATAAGAATGCGGCTAAATAGTCGCACTTGTAAATCTCCGATTTAAGAATGCGTATTGATCAAGTGCGACTATATAGCCGCCCTTATAAATGTAAAATAGCCGCATTCGTCTTTCTGCACTAGTATATAAAGAAACAACATTGATAAACACAATTTTACTAACAATTTAAAGTTTTAATTATTTTTAATTATTATTTGAATGTAATCATATATAAATATATTATTTTAATTAGGATTCATCTAATTGGGTTTATTTGAGTTTTAATTTTTATTTATGTTAATCTTATATTTTAATCGCAATAAACAGTCTAATATTTCCCAAAGTAGACGATTTAACTAGACAATTTAGTGGTTACATGGAGTAGACGGTCTGAAGGAAGCGTCTACCACTGTGTGGGCCTGATCAAGCAAAAGTCCAAGTAACTTCTCTCAATTGAAACGAGAAAGAAAATATGAGTTAAAGAATTAGAGAATAAAATCTATAATATCTCAGAGATAAAATTGAAAGCAAATCCTTTTCAAAATTGTGAAGAAATAGAATCACAACAAAATCTGAATTTTCTAGAAAGTTGGAAACTAAGAAATTTGTAAAGAATATATGGGACACATTATATTTTTGAAATCCTTAGAGACTAAAACCTTTAAAAGCAATGCAAGACTCAAGGAGAAATGAGAGTTTGACACAACGAAACACATTTGAAAAAAAAGAGCATCATAGTTTTCTTAGTTTTCTCTTTTTTATTCTTTGTATTTCTTACGTCTTGACTATGCTAGGAAGGATAAACTCCTTTGAGTTGATTCTCTTGTAATTTCATAATGAATTATGATGTTCTATGCAATTAAAATGTTATGCTTCAATTATCTGACTGCATTGGACAATTTTGTCTCTTTGAGTTTTAATTTCATTTTTGAGAATTGTTTTTGAATGCATATTGATGATTCAATTTTTTCTTTAATTGAACTCTTGTTTAGTTTGCATTATTCTGAACAATATTTTGGACGCAAGATTCAAAAAAGTAAAAGATTAAAAACCTTACGAGTGTTTTACATGGAGATGAGTAAGGTACTGAATAAATTTGTGGATGTATGCTTCATTAATTCGATTCCACTATTTTAGCTTATGCATGTTTGGTCAATTCAATTCTTTTTGGATGATTGAATGCATGATGAAGAATGCATTGTTGAAAAAGCTTGAGAGTCAACTTGGTTCCTTTACTATTTTATAAATGTCTATTTTAATTTTGTGCATAACAATCTTAAACCATTTTTTATCTTTATTGTTATTTCTAATCCTTATGAATTACAAATAAGTTATGACATCTAATTGACTAAATTTGTTATTGGATTCGTTGGAGATGGCTTGGGGTCATCTGACTTTTTCTATACTATCATCTCTTTTGTGTTAGGGTTTAACATTGCATTAGAATGTTTCTACTGAAATCGTTTTAATTTGATTGCTAAACAACAACTATCAAACATATTATACAGTAAATGAAATTTAAAAGCTTGTAGAATTTATCTCCCTTTTGTCATTAGTAACAAAGGGTTTGAATGAAGGTCTACCATCATGGTTGTGGTTTTTGGGTAAGAGGTTGTTCTATTTATTGGGGTGGTGTAGGTTAAGATTGAGGTTGGTTTATTACTTATGGTCAAGTGATGGCCTTTAGAAGCTTTGACATGGACATTTATAGTTGAAAGGAAAAGGTGGAAGTTACCAAGTCAATGATTGCATTTTGATGTTGTTCAAGATCTAAGATAAAAACTTTCTATATCTTCTCTTTGTAGTTGCATGACATCTTTGACTATGAGTTGGACATTGTCAATAATGATAGCAATTTAAGAGGCAATGCTAATAGGTACAATTGGTATGAGAATGCTCTTATAAGGATGGTTGGTCCTAAATTTCCTTCACTTAAAGGTCACAAATGGTGTTGGAAGTAACAACTTCTTCCTTTGCTTTTGCTTTGCTACTTTCACAATAGTTGTAGCAAGATCATAGTTTGTCTCCTTTGTCAACATTGATCAAGTACTCGATGTTAAACTAAATGATTTCTTGCTTTGTACGATTGAAAATGTTGACTATGATCTTGTCTTTAGTGATTGACGCATAAATGTTAGTTCTTGCATAGAAAGGTGACTTTTTAGACAGGTTGAAGAGGTCAACTTGCAAGGAGTAATTTCTCTTCTAGTTAAAGACAATGATTATCATTTTTTTTTTATAAAAGTTACATTTTCATATGTTCAAGAGAAAATCATTAAGCTTTGTTTTTTTTAAAAGACACCAAGGGTAAAGAGATTCAAAATTGAAACTCAACATTTACAAACTTTTCACCTTCTAATATAATATGTTTATGTTATTCATGTGATGAAATTAGACCATTTAATGGTCTTATAACCCTTAAACTCTCTTTATGATGGATAAGGCATAAACACCATATAACAAGAAAATATATTAATTAATCATTCTTTAACAAATTTCTTGCCAAATTGAATTCATATGCGTATCAATCATTGTTCTACAAGGGATTTTGTAAAACCATCATCGTACACATTACAATCTTGCAATTGGTTCTTTATCCATAAAGATTGTGAACACTAACTAGAAATTGATATGTAATTAACTTATGCTAAAGATAAATGAATTTTTCCCTACTTTTTACTTGTCCATGGAACTAAATTTCGTCCCATTAAGTGACATCTTTCACTAGTGTTCTTCCTTTCTATCTTATCTCCCACATAATTTGTGTTCTAATATATTGTTAACTTGAAAGTTTCTTTCTCCTTTAAGCATAAGCTAAGATTAGTAATACACATAAGATAACAAAAAAAATTCTCTTAACTATTGTTATGTGTACTTCCTTCGGATCACCTTAAAAAAAGAGAACATAAAGGTAGACCAAACATAATATTTGGTCTTAACGTTGTTAGTCATAGAAGAGAACCAATCATTTTTGTTTGTAAACAATGTTGACTATTTCCTTAGAGTCACTTTTTGTTCCAAAAGAGGTTGTTAGATGCATTGGTATCTTCATTTCTTTAACATCATCTAATTTAAACTTCTTTAGAATCTTTTTGATGTACTTCATTTGGTGTATGTAAATGAAGTTGTTTACTTGTTTAATTTGCAAACCCAAAAAGAATCTCACTTTTCTAATCATGATAATCTCAAACTCATTCTACACTAGTTGGAGAATTTCTCACACAAAAGATTCACTAGTAGTATCAAATATAATATTGCCTACATAAATTTAAATAATAATAAAATCAAAGAAGTAGTCTTTGCGGAACAAAGTTATGTCTACTTCTCCTCTTGTAAAATCATTTGTTTTTGTAATAAAGGAACTTAAATGTCCATACCAAGTTTGCTTTAAACCATAAAAGGTTTTATTTAGTTTAAAAATATGGTTTAGAAATGTAGCACTCGAAAACCTAAATGATTGTTGTACATAGATGTATTCTTTGATTAGAATATTGAAGAATACACTTTTTTTTACCTCCATTTGATATAACTTCTTTTTATTGTAGGAAATAAATGAAAGAAAAATTTGTATTGTCCTCTAGTCTTGCAACATGAAGGTTGTTGTACATAGACTTATTCTTTTATTAGAACATTGAGGAATGCTCTTTTCTACGTCCACTTACCCTATAGTCTTATAACATGAGTATAAGCTTCATTGTACTCCATACCTTCCTATTGTGACTAACATTTGACTACAAATCTAACCTTATTTCTCACAAACTTAGCTTCTTTATTGAGCTTGTTTCTAAAAACTCACACTCCTATTATAGACTTGTTTGTTTGCATACTTACAAGCTTTCATTCATCATTCTTGAATATAATCTAGTTCTTTTTATATAACCTTCTTTTAGCTCTTGTTGTTTTATGCTTAGTTGACCTTCTTTGGTTGTATATTGGAAATGAAGGTTGATTGATCTTGATGGAATGATGATATTATTTAGACCTTCTTTTAGGTCACTTATGATAACTTCTATTGGGTGATTCTTTATTATGTGTGAGTTTTGTCCATTTGGTTATCGTTCTTACTATTAAATCGTCTTCTGGGCCTACAAACATTTCCTTTTTGTATTGAGGTGTTTTCTTATTTTTTGTGCTTTCCTACAAATTAATTTATGAAAAAAATAATCATTTGGTTTTATTAAAGGATACGGATACCAGAGTTATAGAAAGATCCTAATATTAATTGGGTGTCTTTTCTAATTATCAGTTGTTTCTCTTTATAGAGGTGAATAACCTTTATTTTGTCTTGTGTGTTATGATTCTAGTATTTAATTATTAATTCTTTTCCTCTTTAGTTAAACCTAGAATGAGTGTACTACTTGTATATATTCAGACCATTTGTTTTGATTTGAATAACAAGAAAGAAGAGATATTCATTCTCATATCCTTTGTCTTCAGTTTACTCTTTTGTTTATCTCTGTTCTATTTTGTAATATGGTATCAGAGCTCTGATTAGAGCTTTGGTTGCTACATTTATCTATGGGTGAAGTTGTTGATCCCTCCCAAGATCTTTGTTCACCTTACCATGTTAGTTTATCAGATAATTCATCCTTGAATAGAGTTTACTCTCTCATTACACAACTAGAGAGACAAGTTTTTGGTGATCAATCCAAGGCAATGATTGCTACTAGCAAAGGAGGTTATAATAACAATGCTACGACCTATGGCATGGGTGGTGGATATGGAAGAGGAAGTTATGGAGGAGGATATACTTCCAAAATTTGCAGTTATTGTGGAAAGACAGGGCATACCATTGATACATGTTATAAAAAGTGTGGTTTTCCACCTTATTTCAAATTTAAAAATCAGAACCATCATCAAAGTCATGCAGCCTTTCACAATACAAATTTTAACAATAATGAGCAGAATCATGAAGGTTCAAAGTCAGAAGTGGAGTCTCAACAAATTGGTTTTACTCTTGAGCAGTATCAAACATTGTTAGCTCTTTTACAACAGGTCAAATCCAGTGACAATGTTTCTAGTCAAGTCTCTGTTATTCCTTCCAACATGACAACACAAACTGGTAATAACTCTAATTCTTCTTCTAGTTCTTGGATTATTGATAGTGGTGCTACTGATTACATTTGTTCATCCTTAACTTACTTCACTTCGTATCATCAAATTGATCCTATTTATGTCAAATTACCAAATGGAAATCAAGTCATTGCCAATTATTCTGGAAGTGTTTTTCTCAATCAAAATCATGTCATAAACAATGTTTTGTATATTCCTTGCTTCACTTTTAATCTTCTTTCAGTAACAAAATTGGTTGCTAGACTATCTTGTGTTCTTACCTTTGATTCTAATGGTTGTCACATTCAAGACAAAAACTCCTTGAAAATAATTGGTTCTGCTAAGATGCAAGATAGACTTTATATACTCAGGATCCCATCTTACCAGAAATTTCAAATTAAACCCCTTGAATCTACACACATCATCAATACTGTTAATATCAGTGCTAGTGATCTAGAAACCCTTGGGCATTTTCGATTAGGTCATATTTCAAATAAATGTATTGATGTTATCAAGAATAAATTTCCTTTTGTTAAATATAAAAAATATTTTGTTTGTGATGTTTGTCATTTTGCAAAGCAAAAAAGACTTTCTTTTCCTATTAGTACATCTAAATCGGAAAAATGTTTTGATTTGATTCATGTAGATATTTGGGGACCATACTCAATACCATCAATTCATGGCCATAAATATTTCTTGACCATAGTTGATGACTATTCGAGGTACACATGGATTTTTCTTTTGAAACAAAAATCTGAAGTTGTTAAGGTTTTGGAACATTTTGTTATTTTTGTTCAAACACAGTTTGAGACAACAATAAAAATAATAAGAAGTGATAATGGAACTAAGTTTGTCATGACTAATTTTTTTGTCAGTAAAGGAATAATACATCAAACATCATGTGTCAATACTCCACAACAAAATAGTATAGTTGAAAGGAAACATGGTCATTTATTAGATGTAGCAAGAGCTCTTATTATACAATCTCATTTACCCAAAATTTATTGGTCATATTCTGTGATACATGTTGCGCATATTATAAACATGCTTCCCAACCTGTTTTAAACTATTCTTCTCCTCATGAAATGCTTTTCAAAACTGATGCAGATTTTAATGGATTAAAAATGTTTGGTTCTTTATGTTATGCTATCACTTTGTCAACAAATAGAAGAAAATTTGATCCAAGAGCATCAAAATGTGTTTTTATTGGTTGTCCAAGGGGGACAAAAGGATATATTTTGTTGAATATTCAATCAAGAGAAATTTTTGTGTCTAGGAATGTTGTCTTTTATGAACATATTTTTCCATACCAAAGGGTTCAAAATACTACTAATGAAACTAACAGTCCCGATATTGATGATCAAATTTTGTTTGCTGAAGATCAATCTGTCTTAAGTCAGCCATCACAAGTCATTCTTGAACCTTCTGATAATACACCTTGTTATAATGTTGAAAATAGCAGTGATAATAATTGTGAGTCACAAATTGAGGTTTCAGACGTAGATTGTTCCCATATAGACCAAAACCTCAATGAAAATCATGATATAAAACAAAGTTATGAATCAGATCCATCTGTCCGAATGAGCACAAGAATAAAAAGACCACCTGAGTATTTAAAGGATTATCATTGTAATCTTAATGTTTCCAGTACATCTTCAAGAGTTAAATATCCTTTGAATTCTGTTTTGTCTTATAGCAATTTATCACCTTCTTACAAATCTTTTGTTATGTCTCTTTCTTCACATGTTGAGCCAAACACTTATTCTGAAGCTGTGAAACATGACTGTTGGAGGAAAGTTATACAATGTGAGATATCTGCTTTAGAGTCAAATCAAACTTGGGAGACTGCTCTTCTACCTAAGAACAAAGCTGCCATAGGTTGCAAATGGGTATTCAAAATAAAATATAAGGCTGATGGGACAATTGAAAGGTATAAAGCAAGGTTAGTGGCAAAGGGATATACACAAACAGAAGACATTGACTACCTTGATACTTTCTCTCTAGTAGCAAAGATGACCACCATAAGGTTGCTTCTTTCTTTAGCTTCTATTTATAATTGGGAATTGAAACAATTAGACATAAACAATGCCTTTTTACATGGAGATTTGAAAGAAGATATATACATGGTTGCTCCTCCTAGATTGACTTCTATTCCACCAGGAAAAATTTGTAAACTAAAAAAGGCTTTATATGGTCTTAAGCAAGCTAACAGAGAATGGTTTGCCAAACTGTCATCATTTTTGCTTTCTATGGGATATACTCAATCTATGAATGATCATTCCTTGTTCATTAATTCTTCTGAAGGATCTTTTACAGCATTATTGTTATATGTGGATGATATAATATTGACAGGAAATGATAAAGAAAAGATTGCTCGAATCAAACAAGCCTTGGATCAGACATTCAAGATTAAAGATCTTGGGAATTTAAGATATTTTCTTGGTCTAGAAGTAGCAAGAAGTAAGACAAGAATAATGGTAAATCAAAGGAAATATGCATTGGAATTATTAACAGATGCAGGTCTTTTAGCCTGCAAACCTGCACCCACTCCTATTGATAATATGAGAAATTCTCTTCTACTAGAAGTGTTCCTTTCACAGATATTCAAGCCTACAGAAGATTGATTGGAAGACTTATGTATCTCACCAATACCCGACCTGACATAACATTTTCTGTGCAACAACTTTCTCAATTTCTTGCTAAGCCTACAATTGCTCACTATAATGTAGCGATTAGAATTCTCAGATATATCAAAGGGGCTCCAAGTCTTGGTCTATTTTTCTCTTCCACTACCTCTGTTCATCTGAAAGCCTTTTGTGATAGTGATTGGGGCACCTGTAGTGATTCAAGACAATCAGTGACTGGTTTTAGTGTGTATCTTGGGAATTCTCTCATATCTTGGAAATCAGAGAAGCAAGGAATAATATCAAAGAGTTCTTGTGAAGCTGAATACAGGGCAATGGCCACAGTTACATGTGAAATTCAATGGCTAACTTATCTTCTTCAAGATTTCAAAGTTCCTTTTAAGCAACCATCTCTTTTATACTGTGACAATGACTCAACAAGATACATTGCAGCAAATTCAGTGTTTCACGAGCATACAAAACATATAGAAATAGATTGTCACGTGGTCCGGGAAAAATTAAAGAAGGGTCTCATCCATTTGTTTCTCATTTCCACCACCGAGCAACTGACTGATATTTATACCAAAGCTTTAAGTCCTCAATCTTTTAAGAATATTTGTTCCAAGTTGGGTCTCATCAATATTTGCTCCCCAGCTTGTGGCGGGGTATTAAAGGATACGGATACCAGAGTTATAGTAGGATCCTAATATTAATTGTATGTCTTTTCTAATTATCAGTTGTTTCTCTTTATAGAGGTGAATAACCTTTATTTTGTCTTGTGTGTTATGATTCTAGTATTTAATTATTAATTCTTTTCCTCTTTAGTTAAACCTAGAATGAGTGTACTGCTTGATATATTCAGACCATTTGTTTTGATTTGAATAACATGTAAGAAGAGATATTCATTCTCATATCCTTTGTCTTCGTCTTCAGTTTACTTTTTTTTTCATCTCTGTTCTCTTTTGTTCATCTCTGTTTTATTTTGTAATAGGTTTCGATAATTTCCTATTAGAATTATAGTCATTGAATCTTGCATGAATGACTTCTTCAACAATAAATATTCTAGAGTTATAGATTTTGCAAGCCTAAAATATTTCATAATATTCAAGCAAGATATTACTTATTGAATCAATTTTTCCAAAACTTTTCTTGGTATTTAAGATAAACAATAAAATCCAAAAGGATGAAAATAAGATATGTTTAATATTTTACCTTTCCACAGTTCATAAACAGTTCAAAATAAAATCTATTTTACAAAATAACAAGTCATATCGACTACTTTAACCCATAAATGTTTAGGGCATAAGTTTATCATTTGAACTATTTTTTGTAAAGATTTAAACTCTAAAAATTTATTTCTTTTCTCCACAACATTTTGGTTTAAGTATTATTGAAGTTGAAAATTTATGGTTAATGTCATGTTTTTCTCAAAATGCTTGAACATTTTTATTTTCAAATTCACTTCCATGATCATTTCTAATTAGGACAATAAACATTTTTTTTTACATTTTTATTTTCAAACTCACTTTCATAATCATTTCTAACTAGAACAATAGATAAATATTTTTTATTTATTTTGAACATGTTTACAAAATTTACAGAAGATTTTGAAAGTTTTGTAGGTTAAGAATTGCAAAATTTCTTTATTATATACATTATGAATATTAAGTTATCTAATCAAATTTACTTATTGAAAATTCTCTAATTACACAATTTCACAAACTTAGTTTATATAATTAATATATATTTTAAACACACGTAAACCAATATTTTAACATGAAATTAGTTTAATATTTAATTATATTTATTAATTGTAAACAAGAGATCATTTAATATTATAAACTATTAATGGATAATTGGAGCAAATCGATCCATGGAAGACCTGCTAATTGGGACAAATCAATTCTTGAATGATCTCATTTAATTTTAATGATATTTACGGGAATAACGACTAATCATTAGCGAGGAGCAATGTTGAAAGGAAATAGGAGGAGACATTTTTCTCATTAAACTCTTTAACGAGAACAAAGATAAATGCTACAATTTAATAGGATTGTGAGGTTATACCGATTTTGATAAATGAAATAAAAAATTAATTAAAACTTTTGAGATCAAACGGTGGTAAAAAAAAAAAAACTGCTTCAAACTAAACACAAAAGAAAGGGTCATAACTCATACGTTTCTAAAATTTAAGATTAGAAAAAAAATGAGTTGTTTACAAAGCAAGATTAATGGACAACCCGTTTAAATTTCTAGCATTTAATACTTAAATTATAAACTGTGAATAAAACACTAAAAATCGTATCCAACAAATCCTAACTATTTGTTATTAATAATTGTAGTTAAAACAATAAAAAATCTAAATACCTAATTTAGTGGAATTATAAGTTGACTAGATTTCTTTAGTACATCTTTTATTGAATAAATTTTTTAGTACATCTTTTAATTGAATAAATTTTTTAGTAAATAAAAATAATTTTTATTTAATGAAATAAATAATTGAATAGTTTTTCTTTATTTCAAAATAATTAAGTAATTTATTTTTTTTAAAAGTAGCAATTATATAATTTTTTTGATATTATTTTTATTAAATTATATTATTTTTAATTATTTATTTGCAAAATAATAAAATTACAAAAATAATAAAACTATAAAAGTAATAAAATTACAAAAGTAATAAAATTATAAAAATCATAAAATTGTATATGGTTTAATATAATGAAAATGTGAATACATATTTGCAAATTGTAACTAAAAAGAAATACAATTGTTAAAGCCCTAAACGCTAAACTAAAATATAGAAAATTTTCTGGAAGCTAAAATTTGAGCGGGAAATGCACCTTTGAGAGCTTTCATAAATTGTATAGATTGCAAATAAAGAATTGTTCTAATCCTATTTCTAGCTTTTATGATTTGCCATTGGAATGTTTAACCGTATCATGCTTTTCAGTTTTGGATTTGAATTTTTGATTCATTGTTTGCTTGATAATTACTGAGAATGTAAATTTCTCAGATCATTAAACTAGAATTTCAGGAAGAGACTCTGCCATTATAGTGGATATGGTGATGATGTTCTGCCCCTCACGTATGATCCTTATGAATTATCTAATCCATAAAAACTTCAACTGGAAAAGTTCACAACTTGCTTACAGATTCTCCTCTTCCCTCGCTTTTGTACAATACCCATTTGGTTCATGTGCAAAACATGAAGAGAAGTCCTCATTTTCCAACCCACTTGGGTTCTTACGTGATTACAAGTTTTCAGGGAAGCACAGTGTTAGGAACACGGAAATCTTCCATGCCCATTTGCTTAAAACTTGTGATTTACAATCCGATATCTTCTCGATGAACTCTTTGCTCGATTGGTACTGCAAATCTGATGACATGTTTATTGCCTACAAGCTGTTTGATACAATTGCTCTTCCAAATCTTGTTTCTTGGAATATCATGATTTCAGGTTATGACCATAATTCAATGTTTGAGAAGTCATTGGAGATGTTTCGTAGAATGCATTTTCGTGGTGTTGAGCCTGATGAGTTTAGCTATGGAAGTGTTCTTTCAGCCTGTAGTGCTCTGCGAGCTCCAATATTTGGCAAGCAAGTTTATTCACTTGTAACGAAGAATGGCTTTCTTTCCAGTGGTTACGTTCAGACTCGAATGGTGGATTTGTTTTCAAAAAATTGCAACTTTAAGGAGGCTTTAAGGTTTTTCTATGATGCTTCGCGTGATAATGTGGCATGTTGGAATGCTATTATTTCCGTGGCAATTAAAAGTGGAGAAAGCTGGGTTGCTTTGAACCTTTTTCGCCAAATGCACCATGCATCTGTTATGCCAAATAGTTATACATTTCCAAGCCTTTTAATAGCCTGTGGTGCTCTTAAAGAGTTGCATATTGGGAGAGGAGTTCATGGGCGGGCAATCAAATGTGGTGCAACAGATGTCTTTGTGGAGACTTCTATTGTTGATTTCTATGCAAAATTTGGATGTATGAGTGAAGCTTTTAGTCAATTTTCCCAAATGCAAGTTCACAATGTGGTCTCCTGGACTGCAATCATTTCTGGATTTGTGCAAGAGGATGATATTATTTTTGCACTAAAGCTTTTCAAAAATATGAGAGCAATAGGGCAGGAAATAAATAGCTATACTGTCACTAGTGTACTTTCTGCATGTGCTAAACCTGGGATGATTAAGGAGGCAGGCGAAATGCATTCGTTGGTATTAAAATTAGGAATGAATTTGGATCCTAAGGTTGGAGCTGCTTTGATCCATATGTATGCAAAAGTAGGAGAACTTGGACTTTCCGAGTTAGCCTTTAGTGAGATTAAAAATATAAAGGATCAGTGCACATGGGCAGCCATGTTGTATTCTTTTGCACAGAACCTAAATTCTAAAAGGGCAGTTGAGTTATTCCTTTTAATGTTAGGAGAAGGCGTGAAACCTGATGAGTATTGCATTAGTAGTGTGTTAAGTATTATGAACTGCTTATGTCTAGGGTCACAGATAAATGGTTACGCTTTGAAGTCTGGGTTGGTTGCTGATGTTTCTGTTGGCTGTTCACTTTTAACAATGTACTCAAAGTGTGGTTGTTTAGAAGAATCTTATAAAGTTTTTCAGCAAATTCCTGTCAAAGACAATGTTTCATGGTCCTCCATGATTTCTGGTTTTGCAGAGCATGGGTGTGCATATCGATCTCTTCAGCTATTTAAAGAAATGCTATATCAAGAAATTGAACCTGATAACATAACCTTAACCTCCGCTCTAGCTGCATGTTCTGATCTTTGTTTCTTAAAGACAGGTAAAGAAATTCATGGTTATGCTTTCCGTTTAGGAATAGGAACAAACATAGTTATTGGTGGAGCACTTGTAAACATGTATTCAAAATGTGGAAGCTTGAACTTAGCAAGGACAGTGTTTGATATGCTGCCACAAAAGGATGCGTTTGCTCTTTCTTCCTTGGTTTCGGGTTATGCTCAAAAGGGTCTAATTGAAGAGTCACTTTCGTTATTCTGTGATATGTGCCAAACTGATATAACAGTTGATGCCTTCACAATTTCATCCATTCTTGGGGCTGCTGCAGTTTTGTATCGGTCAGACATTGGAGCACAACTTCACGCTTACGTTGAAAAATTGGGCTTACAAGCAGATGTATCTATTGGTAGTTCACTAGTGACAATGTACTCAAAATGTGGAAGTATCGAGGATTGTCAGAAAGCATTTGTTGACGCTGAGAAGCCTGATCTTATAGGTTGGACATCCATCATAGTGAGCTATGCTCAACATGGTAAGGGTGCAGAGGCTTTGGCTGCTTATGAACTTATGAGAAAAGAAGGCGTCCAACCTGATGCAGTTACTTTTGTTGGGATTCTGTTAGCATGTAGTCATAGTGGGCTGGTTGAAGAAGCCTTCTTTTATCTCAATTCAATGTGTCAAGACTACAATATTAAGCCAGGTTATCGTCATTATGCTTGTCTTGTTGATCTTCTTGGTCGATCAGGTAGACTGAGGGAGGCTGAAAGTTTCATTAACAAAATGCTTGTTGAGCCCGATGCTTTAATATGGGGAACTTTGCTTGCTGCTTGCAAGGTCCATGGTGATTTTGAGCTTGGCCAGCTAGCAGCCAAAAAGATATTGGAATTGGGGCCAAGTGATGCTGGAGTGTATGTGTCATTTTCAAATATCTGTGCAGATGTAGGACAGTGGGAAGAAGTCACAAAGATTAGAAACTCATTGAAGAGAACAGGGATGAAGAAGGAGCTAGGTTGGAGCCTTTTGTGAAGAGCTATGAATATTATGTCATGATTGGTGACTCTTAATTGCTACTAAACTGGTCTGTTGAATTCCTTACATAAACATGTGGGAAAAAAATGGTGAGTTTGACATCTGAAGACTAGAATGACCATTCTGGATGATGCTAGATGCACAGTTTTCATCTTAAGAAATGTCAAAATATACTGATACAGCCATAATGTTATATTCAATTGCAAGTACTTTTACAATCCAGATGCATAGATATGCAAGGAAACACAACTTGGCATTTGTATCCCATTTTATGGCCACATTGAACCGACTTTTTGCACTTGGGAGGCATCATATGCAAAATGATCAAATTGTTGTGCAAAACTGCTATGTTGTAACATTGCCTGGAGAGTTTCTATGGTGCATAATGCAGGTGAAATGATATTAAGCATACGGTTAGAATATTAGGATTCTTATCTAACTGTTTTAGGATTGCTGTTCTTATCTGCAGTAGTCAATTTTCCATGAACATACGCTTTAAGTTTTCATTGATTATTATGTGGGCCTACGGGGTATAATGGTTTTGTTGCTTGTATAACTTGCAGGTGGAATTGCAAGGTCAGATAGCTTCACTGATTGGATTTTGGGTTTAAAATTATCCCATGATTTTGGTGCTTATTAATGTGACAGTCATTAAGTAATTGGTGATTATTAGGCGCAATGCTAATGGCACTAAGGAGCATGATGGAAACACTTTCAAGGTACCAAAATTACCAACTGCATTAAGTTCATATAAAAACTTCGATATGAATACGATCTCGGGAATTCATCTAGATTTGGTAAATTTTTCAGCTGTTCCACTGAAGAGCTACGAACCTTAAATACTATAGGAAAATCATATCAAATGTAAAAACTGTAGGAAAGATCTTTTGTGTAGCTTTTACTTAGCTCATAACTAGTTAGTCCTTGTATATTTTGCAGGCCTACTTGCAACTATTTGTGACCCTAGCAGGGCCTAAAAGCCTTGATTCCTATATGCTAATGATGCTATGCTGGTGGCTGTTCTGCTGTGCCACCCAGGAATCTCCTGCTACATTGCCTGAAAGATTGCAACTTCTAATGAAGAGATTGTTGTTGTAGTGTGGGTGCAAGTCTAGCAACTGCAAAAATCTTACAAAATTTTGCACCCATAGGATGCATCAAATTTATAGTGATTTGTTGGGATCCCCAAATGTTGTTCATCTTGTTTCCATAATTGTCATGAAATAAAGAAGAACTAAAAATGAAAAGACCAAGAACAACTCATCTTTGAAGAACCTATGCTCATGATACCAAATGATGGCAAATTCATGAAACTCTTCTTAGAATCATGTGAAAGATGGTGCGGAAGCCATGGATGTGTATGTGCAAGATCCTCCTAGGAGCTATGGTGATCTTGAAGGTGCATGATATGTATGGAAGTAGGGAGGTTCGGCCAGCCCTATGGTAAGTGAGGAAGATGAAGATTAGAGCCTAGAAACTAGGTAGAAGCAAAGCATGACACAATGTTGGCAGCATAACTTTACTCACAATGATCTTGCAATACATGAGGTTGGCTCCTCCTTTTATAGGCTAAGGAGGACCAGATTTGATGACCTAAATGCTACACAAATGTAAGCCAAATGAAATGTAAATGTGAAGCACATGGGTGCACATGGTCCTTTATTAGTAAAGGCTTCTAGAAACCTTTAGCTAATCAAGGTTAATGCTTCCTTAATTCTAATGTGCAGAAAATTAAACAATTGTCCACATGGTTATGCTATTTACACCTCATTTAAAGCTAAACTACACTTGATGGGCCTTCACGGAATATGTGCTATTAGGCCTTTTTTCCATTCATAGCTTGATCCAAGTCTTCTTGTTCTAGACGCTCTTGGCTTGGTCTTAGACGCTCCTAGCTTGATATGCTCCTAGCTTGGTCTTAGATGCTCCTAGCTTGGTCTTAGACGCTCCTAGCTTGGTCTTAGACGCTCTTAGCTTGATCTTTAGACGCTCCTAGCTTGGTCTAGATGCTCTTGCCTTGGGGTCTAGACGTTCTTGACTTGGCTCTTGCCTTTCATGGAAGGGTGTACTTGGCCCTCTTCCATCAGATGCTATCTCAACGAACTAGAGGTCAGGACAAAATTTATTTAGATTTTTTTCAAATTCATTTAAAATAGATTAAATCCATTTTGTTAATTAGATTAAATTTCATGTGGGATCGACCTGATATGGAATCAACTCAACTCAACCCCAGTCGACTGACTCGAGCTGTCTTAGGCCAACTTAGCTCAACTCGACCTAGCCCAGACCGACTTGGCTCAGCCTAGCCCGAACCGACTAAGCTTAACTTGGGCCATTCCAACTTGGCTCAACCTGGACCTGGGTTTAATTGGCTCGTCCTACGCTCAGGTCGACTTGACTCGACTTAGGTGTGGGCCGACTCGGTACAACCTGGGCCTGGGCTGACTTAACTCGACTTGGGCTCGAGTTGACTCAGCTTGACATGGACCCACGCCAACTCGACTTCACCTACGTCTCGACCTAGGCTCGGACCAACATGACTCAGCCGAGTCGAGTCAGCTCGACATGGACTCGGACCAACTCAAAATCGAACCCAAAACACATGTTGAATAATTCAAAAATTTATCCCATCTATATTTTATCCAAATTCAATTAAATAAATTATACTTAAAATTTAAAAATATGAATTTGAAATAAATCCATTTAAATGGATTTAAAAGTAATATAAATTTAAATAAGTATGAATTGGATTTTGCAATTTGAATTTTGATTTATTTATCATCATCTTTACGAGAAGACCTGTATATGTTACAAAGTGGTTACTTCACTCATAACTTGTGGGATGTGTCTATCGTGTTTCGATCAATAATTACTTGCATGTGCAAAATTCTGTCACGCACACTGTTATAAACAATAATTTCTTAAAACTAAAACAATTGTTTATATAAAGAACTCTTTAATTTGAAAAAACTTATACGTACACGACTCTTATTAAAATATTACTTTTATTAATAAAATACTCATCGGAAAATTAACTTCAATTAGAGATGCTTCAAGGAGTGAAGTTGATTGATACTTGCGTTTGTGTTCAGAGAAAAGCATGGAGTCTTTGATATCACAATTTTGAGCTAAAGAATATTAGCATAAAAAAGATAGAAATGTCTTTTTTTAGTAAATCTTTAAAAATATATAACCGATAAATTACAAATTTGACTGTACATATAAGCACATGCATAAAAGAAAAATAATGCATGTAAAAAAAACATCTGACATAACCCTTATACTCCATAGTTGAGTAGTTGAGAATTTTTGAGTTCGGTTTAAAACAATGGTTAAAAAATCCCAACTACCCAATTTTTGAACTTGAGTGTTACATCAAATAATTTTTATGCGCATACATTATTCTTCTGAATGAAAATAGAAACTTATAAGTTACAACAGATGAATAATCCATTTAACTTTTACTTGAACAAAAATTTCCATTCTTGCTTTCCTGGCTCATGTCAGATGGCAGTAACTGCTTCCGAATACGCGCTGCAAGCTGAGAAACTTTCTCATCATCTAAATTAACGCGTCGCCTTAGCAAACTCTAAAATCAAGGAATTATGTTTTTTATTAGTACTCCCATAACATCGTTATAATATCACATATCCATATCCCATCAAACTTTGAAAGGGAAATGAAATTTTACCTCAGAAGCCCATAAACAATCGTATGCTTTACGAGGAATTATGTGAATATGTGTCTGGAAAGCACGTTTTATAGCAAAATTAGCTACATTTCAAAACTTGCCAAGTTTCGAGACCCAAGTAAATGTATGTTCCACAAAAGTGCAAGTGACATTATAGAAGATCTAAAATCTTACATGATATATTACTTGACCAGCAGCTGCCCCATTGTTGACCAACAGGTTGAATGAACCTGCAGGAATTCAAAACATCCTATGAAACTACATGGCGTGAGATTATATAATATTATGTAGAACTATCAAAAGAGTAGATGATAAACAGATCTGATACGAAAACAACAACATGCAAGGTAATTATAATTTTCCCCAAACAAATAACAATAATAAAAGTCTGATATCTTTCATTGAAAATTGGTAAACTTCTAAAGATTCATAGCCTTGTGAGGTATCCATACAAAGGGTGAGTTTGTTTGAGTTTTTTTTTTTTAGAAAGAAAATCATTTTTTAATAGAAAAAAACATTTTTTTTTATGTTTGTTTAAACTTTGTTAAAGAAGCAGAAGTCAAGAAAAAGCTAGTGCAGAATCGGTTTTCAAAAACACGGAAAGACATGTTTGATGAAAGAACAAAGCTTTTTACAATTATATCCAAACATAAGTAATTTCTGTTTTTGTCAGAATCACTTATTCTTCATCACTTTTTTTAAAAGCATTTTATTTGTAATCTTAAACAACTCACTCAATATCTACCAGCAGGGTTTTCAATTGAATTTTTTTAAATCTATGCCATATAAGAGAACAAAACATAGTAGAGTTCAGATAAATGTACAAGTATTGAAGTACATACTGCAGCCCGTAGCCTTCATGATTGCATTGCTAATGAAGGGAACTTTTGAAAACATTGCAGCTACCACCTGTATCATCGCCAATCAGGCTAGGTAAATAAGAGCTTTGCTACACGTTTGACAAAAATGAAATAAATCAATCAGGCCCGACACCTTTCACTTAATTAACTAGAGAGAGCTGACCTATCAAAACATAACCAATTAAGTTTCAAGACAGGTATGTACAAATTCATATTTGTAACGAGGAGCATTTTGGGTAAATAAACAGGAGCATTTTGTCTCAATTGCACTTCACAGAAGGACTTTCCTCGTGGAGAAAGAGTTTATTATCGACTTAAAATTATAGAGTAAAGTCAGTAAAGAAGTTACAAAATAATAAAGTAAATCTTCTTGTACCTATTGAAAATTACTTACTGATGGAGGAGTAGCATCCAGTGAAGGAAAATGAGATTTTGGGATAATGAGGGAGTGCCTACAAAACACAACGTAGAAGTGAGAAGTAGATAAACAAAAAACACCGTGCAGTATAGTTGAAAAAGTAAATGGAATTGAATTGTTAACTTTTAGGCAAAGATGATTACCAGATCAAACACTTTGCCATTGACAAACTAAGAAATTATCCAACAATCATCATATTTAACCATGGCATTCAAATATTGTTTCAGAATTCCTCTAAAAAAACAAAAGTTTAAGTCACTTTTCTTCCAAATTGAATTGCACCGTTAAGAATATTTTGTTCTAAAATGCATCACCAGAAGAAGAAAAAGGCTGCATAGCAATTTTGTAATTAACTTGAAATAAAAACCTCCCACTTTTTTACTTTTCTTCCCTTTTTTCCTTTCCCCTCAGCCAAAATCTCTATCCCTACTCTGTTCTTCAAATTTTTGTTCACAGATTCTATACTTGTATTGTATCACATACCCCATTAACCTAATGCTTTAAATTTTTGTTTCTCTTCCTCTAATTCTTCATTCTCTCATTTTCTCCTCTTAGAAAACAACGCAAGAAGTAGTCATTGCAACCCCAGTGTTTTTTTTTTTTGTAGACTTGAGGTTGGAAACAGAGGGAATTGTGCAATGCAAACTAGATGTATCTATCAGTGCCTAACTTGATCTCATGTTATTAATTTGGTATAAAACAAGTAAATAATAATATTTGCATATTTTCCGGGGTCCATGTTAGAATCTCATAGTCATTACTACAGATAACGTCCTAAGAACATCTAGTCATGAATAAGGATATTTTAAAATTTCCAAGAGAAAAAGAGCTATTCATTTGATGGATCATCCTGTATACAGAAAGGGTTATCAATAAGATGAAGCCATGCCCCACATCATGAGACCATATAATGTGATTGAGTAAAGAATTATCCATTAGATGATATCGCCCTAGGGAGGCATCGTCATTGGAGGATATGGCCATCAATGAGATGAAAACTTCCAGGTTTGGTTGTCACAACTGTGAATAGTGTAATATTAAAAAAACCTACAACTTTACCTTTTTGGAAATGGTTATATTTCATCATCAACTTTACATATTATTTTATGCTTGCTAAATAAACAAAATTATCTTTACAATTATTAAGTTATAAATTCCTAAATACTTATCCATGTGCATATTTTATTTATTTTGTTTATATTATATTCACCTTCATTTCACTAGATTTTTCTTACTCATTCCCTAAAAGGAACCACTAGTACCTCGTTGTCGTTTCCTTTTCCAATTAACTTAACTTTGGTTATTATGATTCCCTCCATGAAACTGAATGACTGACCTCTTTTATTTTTTTTAATCAGATTACGAGATAGTTCAGTACAAGGTTAGTTGGACTTGTAGTTCTCCCCATTAACTTTGGGTAGGTCTCCTGTTTTCTTGGGAATCTGACACTGCATCTGTAGGAGATTACTTTTTGGAAATTATCTTGGGTTGTACTAGATCTTTTAATTCTACAAACGCTATATTTGTTGTTTCTTGTTGTTGTTCGTTGGTGGTTGTTGGCATGTTGTGAGTGTGCGTGTGTGTGTTATTTACCATATGCTATCATTTTTGGGATGCTAATATTAGAGGGGAAACTATTGAAATTTTCAGCAAATCTAAAACACAATTTTTGGGATATTATTTTGCTTTATGTATTATGGTAGATTGGCTTACCAGGCTAAGTAGTTTTCGTGTTAACTTAGATTGTGCACCAGAATGACTTCAAAATTGCATTTGTGATGTAAAGGAAATGCAATGGAAAAGGATTGAAGACATCAAATATTGACTAATAGAAGCAATATTGATATTCAATGTCACAACTCAAATATAAAACTGAAAAGACATGCTCCTTATTCTCAAGTTGTGATGTGTGTAAATATTACATGCCCATAAAATAGTGAAATAACAAAAATACAATGCCTTATGATATACCTATATGGAATTGCACCTTGAGACATATGACACCTTACCCATGACTCAGCGGACTTGTATCCAGTATGCATAGGCACATGTCATCTTCATAAAGCTGTTGGTTTGACAAAATATAAAGAAAAGTCAAAGTTATGAGAAAACATGTTTGAAGAATATATTGATTATAACAATTTATAAACACAATATTTCACTCCATCAATTAAGCATTTATTTATGATTTCTTAGCACATATAAAGTTTGCACCATAAGGCTTAGCTATTACTTTTCATTTTTTTTAAGCAACATAGACCTTATCAAACTCTATTTGTCCATGTTTTGACAACAAAATGAGCCAGTGAACACATTGAGTGCTGTTCATGTATGTTTAACCAACACAGTGATTCACTGAGTTGTGGCTTAGCAGCTTTAGTAAATGCAGAATCATTTATAACACGTGGGAGAAACAAAACCACCACACTAATGAAGTTGGAAACCTCATTTTACACTAATCTGCTCCAGCCTTTTAAGATTCATAACATCAAACTGCTCCTTAAACAATAATTACGTCACTAACTAAAATCAATTCATTGCAAGGAACCAGTAACTTTGGAGTTTTGACCACTGCAATCCCGCAAACAAAATCGATGGCATTAACTCCGTAGATTCTGAAAAACTTTCAACGAGGATTTATTCTCAAACACTAATCGTTGACCGCAGTTTCCAAAAAAATAAAAACAGCCTGTACCTTCAAAGCTGGTGATTGGCCACGAATAATGTTGCAGAAAACGCAATCGTTTATCAGAGAGCGGTTTTGGGTGTCGGAATCAGCGGCGCAGACGGAAGGCGAAAGAAGTGGAGCGGGAGGATCCGGAGGAAACCGGGTGGGGTTAAGATGGGCGCAGAAAACGGCAAGCCGTCTTGCCTGAACGGACATGGTGGCGTGGGTTTATGAATGAAGAAAAAGGCTAAGCGTGTTCTATGAGTGGTGTTTGAAACTGGAGAGAAGAAAATGCAAAGAAACGAACATGATGGGGTTTGAGCTGGTGTGGCTTATCCACACGCGGGGACGATAGATGTGTTGTGGTGCCTCAATGGTCATTGGTCAAACCATTCTCCCTCCTCCTATCTCCAATGTCAATGTCTTTCTTACATTTCACATCACCCTCAACAACAACAAAACTATTATTTAATCCTATTTTTATTTTTATTTTAAATATTTATGTAAATTTAAAACTATTCTCATATAGTATCTAATTATAGTCTTAAAAGAAAGATATATGCTAATAATAAAGAAAAAAATGTATAATATAAATTAGTGAATATTAACATTGTTTTACTAACTCAATATTCTTAAATATATCACTCGTTATTATATCTATTTATATTTTTATATTTTTATGTATGACATTTTCGTCACAATAAAAATATGATATAATATGTTTTTTTTTTCTAATGCTTGAAGAGAAAATGAAGAATCTAGAATGTTCACCCTTTCGAATTACCATCAATCTATTTGTTTTCCTTTCTTAAAATAAAATCTTATTATTTTTTAAGAAAACATTTAATTTGAATTTTTTTTTCTCTTATAATGTTATTGTTGTTTAATTTCATTTTAAATTGGTTGTTATGGGAAGTTTATAGATTATATATTTCAAAATTTATTTTTTTTAAAATGAAATACAGTATGAATTGTGCAATCTGAAAAGTATTTATAGATCTGAAATTATATTTTTTATTGCATAATCTAGAATATAGTTTAAAAAGTTGAAAATATTATAAATTGTGCCCTATTCATTTTTAAAAAATACCACTTGTATTGTTTAATTCAAATATTCTAAATTGCATAATTTGAAATGTATTTTTCAAAAGCTAAATACATTGTGGTTTATGCAATTTGGAAGGTATTTCAATATCTGATATCACATTTTGAATAGCATAATCTAGAATGTATTTCATTTTTAAAAAATATATTCCAGATTGTGTAATCTAAAATATTGTTTAAAAATACATGTATTAAATTTTCTTTGGGTGATTTTTGAAATTATTAATTTGTATAATATATGAATTATTTTAATAAGCAAAGTTATAGTTAGGACAAGAGGTAATAATATAGACCTACGATGTCGATTCGTAGGAGAGATCATGAACCAGTTCCTCACCAAAACAGATTTCTCGGAGGACTTGTTGATGATACATTTATACTAGTCAATTATGTTGATCATATTGCCTTCAGACTATGGTAAGGTGAGGTGAGGCAAGAAAGAAAGACTACACTTAATTGTGATATTTGGATTTGTGGTATTCTTTGTACTTACAAACACCCATATATTTTTTATGTTAGGATCGAAGGAAATTGAAGTTGGTCTCCTATGGTCGGAAGTTAAATAAACTTGGGATCCCTTATTGGTAGATCGAGGTTGAGGTGTCTAACTTTGGCTTGTTGTTTACGTACAACATTAGTTATGGGATGATTAATAACGAATTGATATATTACTTTTTGGAGAGGTGGCACCAAGACACCAACAATTTCCACCTTCATATTGGTGAGATGACGATCACCCTGGATGATGTCTCGACACTACTTCATATCCATATTGTGGGACAGTTATGCACATATGTGATAGCTGTCGTTTTGCTGTCAAATTTATATGATTCTAGCGTAGACTTGTCTAACACTAGAGAGATGATAATATAGTTGTGGTCAGATGACCCCAAGTCGTCTCCCAACGAATCCAATAGTAATTTCAGTGAATAGAATTCAAAACCTATCTGCAAACAATGAAAATTAGCAATAATGGTAAAGAAACAGGGGTTGTGATCGTTTAGCAAGAAAATATAAATGATGATTTGAATCAGTAAAGAATGCAGATTGACTCCCAAGTTCTTCCACCAATGAATTCATCACAGGCTCTCTAAAGATTATTCTTTTCTCAATCCTCAGCAAAGCTAAACTAGATTGAACATGCGCCAAACCTAATTCAACTGAAGCTCACCAGTAAAGCATGCATCTACCGGTTTAATCAATACCCACTTTGTTCCATGCGTATACTCCATGGGAATGCTTATCTCCTCTCTCTTGAATCATGCGCCCAAGAAATTAATTAGAACAATGCGAACTAACTAAGAAACCAAAGTTTAAGATAAAGAAGACTCTCAATCATACGTTCAAGTACAACCTCTCACAAAAACTAGTTTTCCAGGAGATTAGACAATAAAAACAACTGCTATAGAGAATTAAAAATAGAAACTTTTATTGATCAAAACCTCAGAACTCAATGGGGAATCACAAAGGAATTAACCAAAAGGTTTAGCTTTCCATGCGGAGGCAAAAGAATTACAAATAAGAAAAGAAACTAAGAAAACCCTATGAAGCCCCCTCTTTTCTCCTTGATGCTTGTGTCCTTTTATAGGCTTTTCTGCTCCAAGGATCTTGGGAAAATATTGCAGTTTAGATTTTATAAACAGTTTCCACTTTCCATAATTCTTTTTATTTTGCAGAAGATTTGCTTCCAATTCTGTTTCTAGAATCTAGTAGCTTTTATTTTCTCTTTCTTCTCCTCAGAATTTGTTTTCCGTTTTGATTCAAAGAAGCAACTTGGACTTTTGCATATTTGGCCCATTCACAAGGGTAGATGCTTCAAATCATTTACCCTAAAAACACAAAATTAACAATAATAATATATAAGGCCCAAATAAACCCAATTATAAGAATATTAATTAAAACAATGGATTTATTTATTATTATAGTCCAATAATCTATGATTAAGGCTATTGAGTGTGAATAAATATATGCTCATCAAATACCCCCACACTTATCCTCTTTGCACTCCTGGGAAAAACACTCTACAAATATTTAGAAAGCTAAAAGGAAAAATAATGAAAACTAAAATGCAGCAAACCAGAACAACTATATCAGCATGATACATTTTCAAGACAATCAAGGAATCAAAACCAGCGTGAATGGAATCCTATGAATTGAACTACAAGTAGGTAATCGAATTCAAAGGTGAATCAAAATTTGATATGCTCTCTAACTCTCAAGTGTTTAGGTTTGTATTTACACTCAGCACCCATGCAGACAAACACTACCATATGCTTAGCAGGACTCTAATATTCACAACCATTGAAAAATATGCAATCAAAGATCAAGAGGACTTTATAAGGGATGTAATGGGGCTAAGGTAAAGGTAGGTAAAAGTGGGAAAATAGGCTTAAAAACCATAGAAAAACAAAGGAGCAATGAAGGATAAGTCTAAAAACAAGTGTAAGTATTATCGCAACTCAACTCCTCTTTTTATTTCAAGATATAATTTTTTTTTCATATAGTAGATAGTCAATCCAATGTATTAGAAGATCTACTCTTATTTTGTTTATTTTGCTTTGCTTTTCTTTTTCTTGTTGTATTCTTTTTTTCTATCTTTTTTTTTTTAAACTGAAGAGGTAAACTATGAAAATGACATACACCCCCACACTTATTCAAAAATCTATTCCCAAATAATTTCAAAGCTCCTTTATCTTCTAAGGTAGGGACAAACATGGTTTTTCTTGTTTTGAGGCTTGTAATGAGGGTTAAAAATAAGAAAAAGGTTATAGGCTCAAGGGGCTAACAAATGGATTATCATAAAGGTAGGCTAATATGGCTAGTGGGTTAATTTAAACAAAGAATGCCTCTATCATATCAGTTCATGCACATAAATTACAGTTGTAAAACAAAGAATCAAGCTAAGTTATAGAGTATAAGCAGACACAAGTGAAAACACACTAAAAAGAATATTAGACAATCTGTCAATGAAGCTCAAAATCTCACCTGGGACAGTTTATCACAAAAGATTCAACTCTAAATTTCTCATAACCAACTTATTTTTCAAAACTTTTCTAAGAAATCCACACAACAAAGATCAAGAAACTCAAAATTTATCTAGAAACATGCATAATGCTTGTATTAAATGCTCTAAATGTTTGCTAGAAGAAAACAAAAAATATTAAGGAATTTTTATTTGAAAGCAAACCAAGTAAACTCCCAGGAAAGAGAGGTGAGTCACAAATGGACAAACTTAAATACCAAGTCTTTCCTAGCCAGAGTCTTCCCTGGATCACTTTTCAAAATATTTTTTTTTTAAAATAAAAAAAAAACATAAATAATGAGTAAAAGAAAATGTAAAAAAATAAAAATAAAAAAAAATAAAAGAGTAAAACAAATCCTAACTACAATTCTCCCCCCACACTTAAATCATACATTGTCCTCAATGTAAAAACAATTAATATATGTGTATGATAAAAGTAAGGGAAGAAATAATCCCTCCTCAAGCTTGAGGGTAATTGGGGTGCTGCAAGGTAATCTCTTCCACCGTCTTGTCTTGAGGAATCTCATGAAAGAGCTTTAGACAGTGTCCATTCACCTTAAATGTATTGGTAGACGTTAGACTCTGCAATTCTACAACACCATGAGGGTGGACATGGGTGACCAAAAACGGTCCAATCCATCTTGAACGCAACTTTCCAGGCATGAGCTTTAATCTGGAGTTGAACATTAACACACGCTGGCCGACAACAAACTCCTTTCCAGTGATGAAGTGGTCATGTAGATGCTTGGTCCTTTCCTTGTAGAATTTGGAGTTCTCATATGCCTCCAAACGGATCTCGTCCAACTCTTGCAGCTGAAGTTTTCTCTGCTCTCCTGCCTTGTCATAATCCATGTTGCATGTCCTTATTGCCCAGTAAGCTCTGTGCTCGATCTCCACAGGTAGATGACAAGCTTTTCCAAAGACAACCCTAAAGGGAGACATCCCAATAGGTGCTTTATAGGCTGTACGATGGGCCCAAAGAGCATCGTCTAAACGTTTACTCCAGTCTTTCCTTGTTGGCTTAACCATCTTCTCCAAAATGCGTTTTATTTCTCTATTAGAGACCTCAGCTTGACCATTTGTTTGTGGATGATATGGTGTGGACGCTCTATGGATCACCCCATATTTCCGAAATAGGACATCGAGTATCCTGTTGCAAAAATGTGTGCCTTGGTCACTGATGATGGCTTTAGGAATCCCAAATCTGCAGAAGATGTTAGATCGAATAAAAGCTGCAACAACATGGGAATCATTAGTTCTTGTGGCTATTGCCTCCACCCATTTGGAGACATAGTCCACAGCAAGAAGGATATAAGTGAATCCAAAAGAAATAGGGAAGGGACCCATGAAATCAATACCCCACACATCAAAGACTTCACAAAATAGCATGGGTTGCTGGGGCATCTGTTGTCTTTGGGAGATGGCAGTGCCTGCTCTTTGACACCTCTCGCATGTGGATGAGACGGTCCATGCATCTTTAAAAATGGTTGGCCAAAAGAACCCACAATCCAGTACCTTTCTTGCAGTACGTTGTGCAGCCAAGTGTCCTCCAACAGATGAAGCATGACAAAAATTTAGCACAGATGGGATCTCTTGGTCAGGAATGCATCTGCGTATGATCTAATCACTGCAGAAACGCCATAAGTATGGGTCATCCCAGACATAGTATTTGGCATCGCTCTTGAGTTTGTCTCTCTGTGCCTTAGTTGCCAATAATGGAAAAACAGAAACAACAAGGTAGTTCACTATGTCAGCGTACCAAGGTATAAGTTCAGATGTGCTAGATAATCTAGAATATGCATTAGATGCTCTGGTTGGACCGTTTACTGATTCCGTTATAAGAAGAAGATGCTCATCTGGGAAATCATCATGGATGGGCTCTGCATCTTGTTCCTTCTCAATTCGACTAAGGTGATCTGCAACATGATTACATGCCCCACTCCTATCTTTAATCTCCAAGTCAAATTCTTGGAGCAGCAACATCCACCTAATCAACCTTGGTTTTGAGTCAGTCTTCTTTAAGAGATATTTCAGGGCAGCATGATCAGTAAAAACAACCACCTTGGATCCTAGGAGATACGATCTGAACTTATCTAAGGAAAAGGCAATAGCCAACAACTCCTTTTCCGTGGTGGTGTAGTTAGACTGAGCAGCGTCTAAAGTTCTAGAGGCATAATAGATCACATGTGACAAACCATCTACTCGTTGTGCAAGGACAGCTCCAAGTGCATAATTTGAGGCATCACACATGATCTCAAAAGGGAGTGTCCAATTAGGAGTTTTTATAATTGGAGGTGTCACAAGTGCTGCTTTAAGGGCATCAAATGCCTCTCTGCATCTTTCTCCAAAATCAAACAATACATCCTTCTGTAGCAAGTTAGATAAAGGTAATGCTATTTTGCTGAAATTCTTGATGAATCGTCTATAGAATCCTGCATGACCAAGAAAAGACCTAACCTCCCTCACAGAAGAGGGATAAGGTAGTTGTGAGATAACATTCAGTTTAGCAGGATCTACCTGAATACCTTTCTCAGAGATAATGTGACCCAAAACTGTACCTTGTGTAACCATAAAATGACACTTCTCATAACTTAATACTAAGTCATTCTCAATGCATTTATCAAGTACTTTGACCAGGTTAGCCAAACAATCATCAAAAGAAGAACCATACAGGCTAAAATCATTCATAAAAAATTTCTATGCAATGCTCAATTAAATCAGAAAATATGCTCATCATGCATCGTTGAAACATTCCTGGAGCATTACATAGGCCAAATGGCATCCTTCTATATGCAAAGGTTCCAAATGGGCAAGTAAAAGTGGTCTTGTGTTGGTCCTCTGGTGCTATACATATCTGAAAATATCCAGAGAAACCATCCAAGAAACAATAATGCGTTTTACCTGCTAGACGTTCCAACATTTGATCAATGAAAGGAAGAGGAAAGTGGTCCTTCCGGGTGGCTTGATTCAAGCGTCTGTAGTCAATACAAACTCTCCAACTGTTCTGCACTCTAGTAGGAATAAGTTCATCATGCTCGTTCTTTATCACTGTTATCCCAGATTTCTTGGGAACAACCTGAATCGGACTCACCCAAGTGCTGTCAGAGATAGGGTATATGATACCAGCTTGTAGCAGCTTAGTGACCTCCTTCTTCACCACATCAAGAATCTGGGGATTAAGCCTGCGTTGAGGTTGTCTCACAGGTTTTGTCCCTTCTTCTAGTAGAATTCTATGCATACAAATAGAAGGGCTGATACCTGGAATGTCTGTCAGCGTCCAACCAATGGCTTTCTTGTGCTCTCTAATCACCTGCAACAGTTTCTGCTCTTGTTCATCAGTTAGAGAAGTAGAAATAATCACTGGAAGTTGCTCCCCTTTTTCCAAATAGGCATACTTAAGATGATCCGGAAGTGGCTTCAGTTCAAGTGATGGCGGTTGGATGATGGATGGTACTGGTCTAGTGCTAAGAGAAACCTTCGCAACCTGCAATTCTTCATGGTTGATATCATCTGATGTTGCTAAGTGTGAATCAACAACATCTACATCAGTTACAAAACCGAGAAAATCAAACACATTATCATCCACAATATCATCTAAAATGTCAATATGATACACAAAGTGATCTTCAATTGGGTGTTTCATAGCGTCTAGGATATTGAACTGGACTAAATTGTCTCCAAACTCCATAGTCAGTGTGCCTGCATGAACATCAATCTTGGTGTGGGCTGTCTTCAAGAAAGGTCTGCCCAAGATGATGGTTGTTGAACCAGAATTTGAATCTTCTCCACCCATGTCCAAAATGTAGAAATCTGCAGGAAAAACAAGTTTATTTACTTGAATAAGGACGTCTTCAATAAGCCCTGCAGGTTGGACTGTGCTTCTATTAGCGAGCTGAATGACTATGCCTGTGGGTTTAAGAGGACCAATAGACAAAGAAGTAAACACAGATAAAGGCATAACATTTATAGATGCTCCCAAGTCAAGCATCGCATTTTCAAATAGGTTATTGCCTATTACGCAAGGAATGGTGAAAGTGCCTGAGTCTTTGCATTTTTCAGGAATTGTTACCGCAGGCTTTTCAATGAGAGCAGAAACATTCCTTCCCATGTTTACCTTTTCGTTCCCTTTAAGACGCCTTTTATGTGTGCATAGATCCTTCAAAAACTTTGCATATTTAGGAATCTGTTTAATAGCGTCTAGCAGAGGAATATTCACCTCAACCTTTCTGAATGTCTCGAGAATCTCCTTGTCAGTTTTTTCCATTTTTCTGCTCGTCTGAACAACTCTTTGTGGAAAAGGAAGAGGAATAGATGGTCTATCGAGACTAACATTTTCTCCTTGTATATCAACTTCATGAGACGGTCTAGGAGGAGCATCCATGTCATTATTCCTTGTGTTGACCCTTCTTTGATCATCATTTTCTGGAGGAGTAGTAATGTTGGAGGTGTTAGACGATCTCAGTTGATCGTCTACTTTGGTGGATTTTTGCACAGGTGCTTGCAACTGTGTACCACTTCTCAGAGTGATGGCACTAACATTATGTGGATTGATGGCTGTCTGGGAGGGAAGCTTATCAGACCCTTTGGAATTCATCTCATTCATACGAGTGGCTAACTGACCAATCTGATTTTCCAAGTTATGAATGCTTACCTCTGTTCTCTGTACTCTTTCATCTGTTCTTTGTACTATTTCACTTGTTCTCTGTTGGAATTGCGTATTAACTTCAGCCATGTGCTTTATTACATCCTCTAGAGAAGATCCACCTTTTTCTGATACAAAAGTTGGTGGTGGGGATGGTTGTTGCTGTGAGTTACCCCATCTAAGATTCGGATGATTCCTCCAACCTGGATTATACTTATTGGTGGACAAATCATGGTTGAATGGTTGCTGAGGTGGGTTAGATAGTCTACTATTGAAGGGAAAACTAGTAGACTGTCTACCACTATTAAAGATGTTTGCAGCATAAGCTTGAGGACATTCAACATTGTTTCCTCCTTCAACTTCTTGAAGAGTGGGGCAAGCATCAGTGGCATGGTTAGCGGTGCAAATTCCACATACCCTTGCAACCATCTGAGGCATAGTTAGTTGCTTCATCATGGATGTGAGATCGTCTAGTTGTACCTTCATCTGAGCATGATCAGCTGCATAATTGGTTGTCATCTCATGAACTCCACGAACAGGTGTTGCAGAGTTGCTACGTGTTTGGAATTGTTGATTGTTAGAAGCCATGATCTCAATCAATTGTCTTGCAGCGGCTGGTGTCTTGTCAACTAGAGCTCCTCCACTAGCAACATCTATCATTTGTCTATCAATAGCTATCAGACCCTCGTAAAAATATTGTATTAGAAGTTGTTCGTGAATCTGATGGTATGGACAACTTGTACAAAGCCTCTTGAATCTCTCCCAGTATTCATAGAGACTTTCTCTATCTTGTTGCCTGATCCCGCATATTTCCTTCCTTATTGATGTGACTCTGGATGCTGGAAAGAATTTTTCAAGGAACACTCTTTTCAACCCTTCCCAATTAGTCACTGATCCTGCCGGCAAATAATATAGCCAATCTTTAGTTGCATCTTGGAGTGAAAAAGGGAATGCTTTAAGCTTGATGTGCTCCTCTGTGACCTCAGCTGGCGTCATGGTGGTGCACACTGTGTGAAACTCCTTAAGATGTTTATGCGGGTCTTCACCTGCAAGGCCATGAAATTTAGGCAGCAAGTGTATCAAACCAGATTTAAGCTCACATTGCTCATCTGGGTATTGGATACACATAGTTTGGAAGGAAACATCTGGAGCAGCAAGTTCTCTAAGGGTCCGTTCGTCCATAATTCCAGAGTTAGGGCTTCCGACAGTAGTTGGTGATGAACTAGAAGACGAGGTTGTACTAGACATGTATTTCAATTGAATATTCTATTAGACCTATCAGAGCAAAATCTTTTTTTTTTTTTTTAAAAAAAGGAAACAACCCAAGTCAACTCCCAGGAAAGAGAGGTGAGTCACAAATGGACAAACTTAAATACCAAGTCTTTCCTAGCCAGAGTCTTCCTTGAATTGCTTTCAATTTTTTTTTTTAAAGAAAAACAAAGAGTAGCAACGGAAGTGTCTACCCTAAATGCAAGATTCTAAAAAAACTAATGTAATTGCTACACTTAATGCTTAAAAAAAATGACAAGGAAAAAAAATGTAAAAATGAATAAATAGGGAAAATAAAAAGATCAATAATAAAAATAAAACAGAAACAGAAATAAATAAAGAATGACAAAAAAAAACTAAAAACAGAATATATATAGATAAAGAAAATAAAAACAAACAAAATAAAGATAAAAGATATAGGAGACAAAATCAAATCAAATAAAAAAAAACAAAATAAAGATAAAAGATATAAGAAAATAAAATCAAAACAAATCAAAACAAAATAAAGATACAAGATATAAAGAAAGAAAATATAAAACAAATCAAAACAAAATAAAGATAGGAGATATAAGAGATAAAATAAATAAAAAAAAGATGTTCTGAATATTATATTTTTTTAATTTTTAATTTTTCCTTTTTTTTTTATTTTTTTCGTTTATAAAAAAAATAAGAAAAAAAAAAGTTGAATATTAGATTTTTTAGTTTTAATTTTTTTTTGTTTTTTAGGGTGTACTAAATAAATAAAAACTAATAAGAAGAAAACAAAATTTAAATATGCAAAAAAAATAAAATTAGGAAGGAAAAAAAAATAAAAAAAATTATACAGATAAGAAGAAAAACCTGATAACCAAAATCAAATTGGAATCCCCGGCAACGACGCCAAATTTGATAGCTATCGTTTTGCTGTCAAATTTATATGATTCTAGCGTAGACTTGTCTAACACTAGAGAGATGATAATATAGTTGTGGTCAGATGACCCCAAGTCGTCTCCCAACGAATCCAATAGTAATTTCAGTGAATAGAATTCAAAACCTATCTGCAAACAATGAAAATTAGCAATAATGGTAAAGAAACAGGGGTTGTGATCGTTTAGCAAGAAAATATAAATGATGATTTGAATCAGTAAAGAATGCAGATTGACTCCCAAGTTCTTCCACCAATGAATTCTTCACAGGCTCTCTAAAGATTATTCTTTTCTCAATCCTCAGCAGAGCTAAACTAGATTGAACATGCGCCAAACCTAATTCAACTGAAGCTCACCAGTAAAGCATGCGTCTACCGGTTTAATCAATACCCACTTTGTTCCATGCGTATACTCCATGGGAATGCTTATCTCCTCTCTCTTGAATCATGCGCCCAAGAAATTAATTAGAACAATACGAACTAACTAAGAAACCAAAGTTTAAGATAAGGAAGACTCTCAATCATGCGTTCAAGTACAACCTCTCACAATAACTAGTTTTCCAGGAGATTATACAATAATAACAACTGCTATAGAGAATTTAAAATAGAAACTTTTATTGATCAAAACCTCAGAACTCAATGGGGAATCACAAAGGAATTAACCAAAAGGTTTAGCTTTCCATGCGGAGGCAAAAGAATTACAAATAAGAAAAGAAACTAAGAAAACCCTATGAAGCCCCCTCTTTTCTCCTTGATGCTTGTGTCCTTTTATAGGCTTTTCTGCTCCAAGGATCTTGGGAAAATATTGCAGTTTATATTTTGTAAACAGTTTCCACTTTCCTTAATTCTTTTTATTTTGCAGAAGATTTGCTTCCAATTCTGTTTCTGGAATCTTGTAGCTTTTATTTTCTCTTTCTTCTCCTCAGAATTTGTTTTCTGTTTTGATTCAAAGAAGCAACTTGGACTTTTGCATATTTGGCCCATTCACAAGGGTAGATGCTTCAGATCATTTACCCTAAAAACACAAAATTAACAATAATAATATATATGGCCCAAATAAACCCAATTATAAGAATATTAATTAAAACAATGGATTTATTTATTATTATAGTCCAATAATTTATGATTAAGGCTATTGAGTGTGAATAAATATATGCTCATTCACCCATATATTTTTTATGTTAGGATTGAAGGAAATTGAAGTTGGTCTCCTATGGTCGGAAGTTAAATAAACTTGGGATCCCTTATTGGTAGATCGAGGTTGAGGTGTCTAACTTTGGCTTGTTGTTTACGTGCAACATTAGTTATGGGATGATTAATAACGAATTGATATATTACTTTTTGGAGAGGTGGCACCAAGACACCAACAATTTCCACCTTCATGTTTGTGAGATGACGATCACCCTGGATGATGTCTCGACACTACTTCATTTGTGGGACAGTTATGCACATATGTAACATTGGATTCCATTGCAACTACAATAACATTGGTTGAGTTGATAGGTTTGGACATGAGTGATGTCATGGTAGAGATGAGGTAGTGTCATGACGCATACGTAAGGCTTAGTTAGCTCTATGAGGTGTATGAAGAGTGTTGTGTCCACCGGATATGGGATTGTGATGCAATGACTTATTTGTTGCATCTTGTGGGATGCATAATTTTGCTGCCAAAAGGGTAACATCAATAAGTGTGTTGTACTTGCAACTCTTCGGTGATTTATGAATGTGTGGTGGATATTCATAGGGAGCTAGTGACTATTTTACGGAAAGTGTATCGTGTCATAAGTAATAAATTTCTCCCTAAAGACGGATATCGAACCCATAAGGAGTAGTTGAATTCTCAAGTATAATATTTAGTAAATAGAAAACAATATGTAAAAGTTTGTTGGAAAAGGTTGTTTGAATTTGCAATAATGTAAATAAAGCAAAGTAAAAATATTTGTGTGATTCAATTGGAAAAATTGGGATTGGGGTTCATCCTTCTCACTCATTTGTATTTACAAAAGATTATAATATTCAGTCTTGATTGATATTGATGCACATATAAAAATCATTATATTGATTCCTCGCATACAAAATTAAGAGAGTCTCCTAAATATCGATTCCTCATATATTTATAAAAACTCCTTATCATTACAAACAGATGTTATAAACCAATTAATGTTTCAAATAGCATTCAAATATGTTAATCATTACATTTAGGTCAGATTCTTAGAAATGTTATAATATATGACCTTAAACAAGAGGGGGGGTGAATTGTTTATAAGAGATTTTCGAAAACTTTTGAAGGTTTAATGAAACTCAGTGAAGAAATCCAGAAGAGGAACAAAGTTAGCCAAGAACACAATTTGTTTTAAAGAGAAACACAGAAAAACAATCGGTTGTTTCTTCGATTCAATCTGTTGTTTGTACCCGTAAAATTATAAACAACTTAAAGACAGAATTTAAAAGAGATCAGAAAAAGAGAAATGCACACAAGCAGTTTATACTGGTTCACTCTTACAACAAGAGCTACATCTAGTTCCCAAAATCCACTGGGTAATCCACTAAGCAATCAAACTAGATTACAAACACCACACACCAAAGTAGTGACCTTGAACCCCTCAAGAAATACACTACCTTTGGCAAACAACACCAAGAGTATTGATCTTGAACATCTCAAGAACACACAACACTCATTGGCAAAACAACAACAGAAATACAGAAGATTGAGAAAAGGATTACACCTGATCAAAGTACAACTGAAACGAATACAATTGCAATCCTATTTCACTCTCACTTGAAAATCCAAAGCTTAATGTGAATCTTGAAAACTTGAGATCAAATTTGTCAAACTGAATTTCTCAAAACTGTTTCTTACCTTTCAAAAACATATAACAAACTATTTATATTTTCTAAAGATTGGTTAAAACATTTAATGAAGGAGCGTATTAAGTTAGAAAACATTTAAGACAGATTCACCATTCAAAACTGAATTATGTTAGGATTTTCAAAGAAACAATCGGTTGAAAACACGAAACAACCGATTGATTGGGTTTGACAATTAAGTCAACCAAGTCAAACAGCTTTCAACCATTTTCAAAACCTCTAAGAGCAAAACAACCGGTTGATTCAACAAAATAAAAGGTTGTTTTTCACTTAGTTGGAAAAACATCTAATTCAAAAAAGGTTTCAATTCACATCAGTTTTAGATTCAACAAAAGAGTGGATCACACTTTAATCTACCCAAATCCCACCCACACACAACAGCAACACCAGCCTTTCATCAAACACCTTGGATTTGGATTCTTCAAAGCTCTTGATAACTCTTGATCAACAAGAAATACTTTCCAATCATATCTAAGGACCAAAATCATGAATAATTCAAGCTTTGAGAATAAAATGATAATACCAATCATCAATCAATAAATGAAATATTACAGATAAATATCACATCAATACATAAGAGTTTGAAAAGATTACTCCCAATACTAAATGGAAGAATTAGCCACTCATGTTGGCAATTACAAGCATGGAAAGAAAGAAAAGAAGATCCAAGATGTTTCTCCTTGACGATTGCCTCCTTTAGAATTTTCTATCTCTTTCTATTCTCCCAATAATTGTCTAAGATTATGCCTCATGACTCATATTTAACATAGTTGGGCTTGGGCTAAATGACTTCTTGCCTAGGCAAGTTAATACTTGCTTGGGTTAGTTTGACGAGAAAAAAGCCCAACTTCGCTGGAGTAAACTCGCCTAGGAGAGTTCCTATGGAGTGATCTTGCTTGGAAAAGTTTGGGCGAGTTTTGAGTGAGTTTCCAATGTTCCAAATTTCCCTTTTCATCTTGTTTATTATCCTTTAGCCCTTTCATCTCCATTTTGCCCTAGAATCTTGAATTTAACACAAATTTGGAAATAAATCGTTCTTATTCGTATTATAATCACAAAATATATATAAAAAAAGGTTTATATTAATAAATTAAGAGTTGAATTATAGCTATTTTATCAATAAACATCCATAAGTGTTTGTCTTTTAATATGAAATATTATTGAAATATGACATTTATCAGGAGCTACAACATTGACCCACACATATGACTAGCTAGGAGATGTCATTTTTTTCTTAAATGAAGTAGTTGGGTGGTTATTCCACGCTTTAACATGTAAATAAATTAATAATTTATAAAAGTTCCATTTGTTTTTATTTGATAGTATGTAAATAATGTTGTTTTGAAATTGTATATGAGTACTTTTGAAGGATGAGCAAGAGGGGTTTGAATCCCAATTATGAAGAGGTTCATCTACAGGTAGGATGATGATGGAGATCAAGCTCAAGTGGACATGGAGGCCAATCAACAAGATCAAGAAGAGGTAGAGGCGCAAATAGAGGACGCCCATGGAGGTCAAAGCCCACCTCAAAGGCTTACAAGAAGCATGTTCAAAGCTTTAGGAGCTAGGGGACAATTATTTTCTCTTTTTGTAATTTCTTTGGTTGAAGGTGCTTAGAGGGAAACATTAGAAACCTCTATTGTTATAGCATCTTTTAGTCTTTAGTTAGGAGTCTTAGGGGGGGTGTGTTAGTAGATAGGTGTAGGAGTAGAATAGGAGGTGCCAAAGTGAAGGAAGAGGTCACACCTTCCTCATGCATTGTTTATGCTTCCAATAGCAAGATATAGATGATTCTTTGACATTTTATGGAATCAACTTGAGTTGGAGAATGAATAGGCACTTTTAATAGAAATGGATCAATGTTCTATGTTTCAAGAACTCACCAAAACTTGCACCAAACACCAAACTCACATGGAAGACCCATTTCTTGCCAATTGAACCGATTAAATTGAACAAGAAAGTAAATGAACCGATTGAAACTCTAAAGAAAGCAATTGAACCGAACAAAATATGAAAAGGAGCTACTGAACTAAATTAAAACAGTAAGAAATTGAAAAGAACCGAACAAAAATGCAAGAAAAGGAAGATGAACCGAATAAAAGAAACTACACTTGTTTTAGAGTTCATATGGACATGGAAATGGAAGAACTAAATGGAGAAGAGAGGAAACTTATGTGGATGAAGAACTTGATTGATGAACACGCCACTTGAAGTGTGATTGCTCCAAGATAAGTGTGAATTGCCGCCACTTGAGGGAACCAAGGCTCTCAAGATGAGACTAGGAAGAGGAGAAATCAAATCTCACTCACTCAATCAACAAATTGGGAGAGTTTCTTTACTACAAATTCCAAATCTGAATTGTGAATGACCTAAGCCCTCCTTTTATAGGAGCAAGGGCTGGTCATGAAGCTTACAACATAAGCTAACCAAAAGACTCTTCATATGCTACTTACTAATAGCGCCTAAATGAAGCATGAAGAGTACTCTTCTAGAAAATTCTAAACTAATGCCTAAAGATGCTTTTACAAAAGAGGTATCTAAGGTTTCCCTCTAAGCACCTTTCCTAAAAACTATGTATTTAAACATTCTATATTATTTACAAATTTATAAAAGAAACTATAAAGAGAGATATTTAAATGAAGCCTATTCTTGAAAACTTGTAGACTTCTTTGGCTTTAGGCTTGATCCTCTCTTTATTTTATGTCTTCTTTTAATTTTGAAAAGACTAGAAGGAAGAACTTCAAATGTGTAGGTGAATGACCTCTCCCTTCATTAATAAAAGCCTCCTTTATTTGATTCTCATCAGGGGGTGTGTTAGTAGATAGGTGTAGGAGTAGAATAGGAGGTGCCAAAGTGAAGGAAGAGGTCACGCCTTCCTCATGCATTGTTTTAGGCGCCGATTCTAGTAGCTTTTAGGAGGGAGTTTTTGAATTTGTGTAGCTTGCATTTCAGCACCTTAGGCTATAAATAGAGGTGCTCCCTTTGTATTTTTCAAATTTGAATTTAGATTAAAGAAACTATACTCAATTTTTGAGAGAGCATTGGAGAGCTTTTGAGCCTTCTTCTCTAGTCTTATCTTGAAGGATCCATGGTGTCCTCAAGTGGCGGCAGCACACTCATCTAGAAGCAACCATCCTTCTAGTGGCGTGATCATCCAACCTTACATCCATCTTCATGAGCATTCTTTTCTCCTTCCTTCCTTCTCTTTCAATTGTTCAAGTTTAGCTTGTGTTCTTGAGTTTTGGTTCGGTTATTTTATGTTTCCAACAGCTGTTCTTCTTTTCTCTGTTTTTGGTTCGGTGCATTTCTGTTTCCAGCACTCCTTTTCAGTTCACTTGCCTTTTAATTCATTTTTAATCGGTTCAATTCTGTTCTTAGCCATTTCTATTCGGTGCTTTTGATTTTTACCTCTTTTTGTTGGTTCAATTTGACAATATGAGGAACTTCCATGTGAGTTTGGATTTGGTGCTAGTTTTGGTGAGTTCTGGACTTAGAACATTGATCCAATTCTAAGAAAAAGTGTCTAACTATTGTCCAACTCAAGTTGATTCCTAAGAATGTCAAGAATCATTCTCTTCTTTTCTATTGGAATCACATCATGTGGTATCAAGAGTTTAGGTGTGTTCTTGTTTAATTTTTGAGTTGTGTAGCACTTTAATTTCAAGAGCTCTTTCATTTTCTTGCAATTTAAGGTTCTGTTTTAGGCTTATTTGAGTATTGCTTGCTGTTTTAATTTTTGTGCCTATCATATGTTTGAGTATTTTCCTTTTTGGAATCACATACAAGTTTTGTCTTAGTCTTGTTTTTCCATAATTGTCATCACTTCTTGTAGTACTTTTATTGCTTTTGTTGTTTCTTGCTTTAGTGTCATATAATTTTCTGAATTTGATATTGATCCTTTGTGCATTTTCTGTTTTAGATTGAGTTCATACTTGTATTCTAGACCTATACAAGTTCCTATACATCATTTTCCATTATGTCTTTGCTAGTTCATAATTCTGTTTTTCATTCCTATTAGGATTCCTCTGTTTCTGAAAACGTGCTTACTGTTTTTCCTTATTGCAATTGATTTACTCACTGGAAAATTCTGAAATTCTGGATTTGTGTTATTCAAAGTGTTATAAAAGCATAGAAAAAAGAAGTACTCAAAAATTCAAAGTACACAAAAAATGATAAATAAAATAAAAAAAGTGTACAATTCTGCCGAAAAGAATACGGTAATCTGGCAGCGATTTTGAAAAATTTATCTCAATTAATTGGCTTACTATTTTTAAGTAATTCCAGTTCCATTATTGAGTTAACATCTTGAAGTTTCTGTGGTTTAAATTTCATAATCCAGTTCGCTCTATATCATTCCAGTTAAATCAGTGAACATCAAGCACAGTTTGCATAAAAAAAATAAAATTCCAGTAGCTAATTTTTGTTTTCTTCATCTACTCTAGTGCTTTTCTTTAAGTATTCTTTTGTGTGCCTACTTTCTCATTGAGTTCTTTAATTTTCTTGCTTGTCTTTTGTTCATTAATCTTTGAGTTTGTCAAACATCTAGTATTCCTTTTGTTCTAGCCTTTCTTTGCTTATACTTTTTCTTGTTTGTCTTTATTGCTTCATTGGTTTTGTGGTGGTTGACTTTGAGATTGGTGTGCTTGCTTTGACATCTTTCATTTGAGGATTCCAAGGCCTCAAGATCAGATTGGTGCAAGGACATTATTTCTTTGAGAGTGACCTAAATTTTTCTGCCTAAATTCACTTCGGCAGTTTGCATTGAAACACTCACTGTTTTTGCTAATTTTTTTGTTTCTTGACTTGTTTACTGTTTTTGTGTGTTTGCTGTTTTTGAATTACAAATGGCTGGCTTTTCAAGTGATGCATCCTACAAGCAGAATTCTCCTTCCAAAGCTTCAATCCTTGGTGAATTACATGAAGCACAAAGAACCATTAGACGCTTGGAAGAGAAATTGCAAAAGATGGAGGTGCAACAAGCTAGACCATCTCCTTCAATCCATGATGAGCATCATTCACATAGACCTTCAACAAGAGCCTCTTCAAATGATTTTGGCCGTGAAGATGAGCATAGGAGAAGGAGACCTCCACCCCAATTCCATGGACAAAGACATCATCATCAAGGGGAAAGACATCACTACGACAATGGCTTCTATCAAGATGCAAAGTCTAGGCTTCCTTCGATCAAGCTTCCTTGTTTTAATGGCTCTAGTGATCCTAATGTATATTTAGATTGGGAGGCTAAGTGTGAACAAATATTTGAGATCCATGAGATCCAAGATGAGCATAAGCTTAAGCTAGCCACCCTAGAGTTTAGTGATTATGCCATGAAATGGTGGCATGGAATTGTAAAGGACATTATCTATCACAAGGGTCCTCCCGTGGACTCTTGGAACTCTTTAAAGGATCATATGCGCGCTAGGTTTGTGCCCCCACATTTTAGGAAAGACCTCATGTTGAGACTCCAACGGTTTCAACAAGGCACGCTAAATGTGGATGAATATTACAAGGAACTAGAGACGCTTGTGCTTAAAATTGAATTAGAAGAAAGTGAGGAAGCTATGATTGCTAGGTTTGTGAGTGGTCTTAGGAAGGATATTCAAGACATTGTTGAGTTACAAGAGTATTCATCATTGGGCTCTTTAGTTCATCTTGCAATGAAGGTGGAAGCCCAACTTGCTAAGAAAAACTCTTTCAAAAATACTTCCAATGATGGATACTACTCCAAGTCTTGGAGAAACAAAAATTCTTTTTCTAAATTTCCTTCCAAAGACTCTTCTTTCAAACCCAAGGAAACTAAGTCATCTACTTCTAGGCCTAAATCTCCCACTAGAACGTCTAATACTAAATGCTTTAAATGTATGGGTTATGGTCATATAGCTGCAAATTGTCCTTCTAAACGAAGTATGTACATGCATGAGGGCATTGTAGTTAGTGAGCATGATTCGGATTCTCCTAAGCATTCATTGCATTCTCATGCATCTAGTGAGGAAGAGAGCAAATGTCCACTTGAAGGGGATTTGTTAGTTGTGAGAAGACTTCTTGGACAAGTTTCACAACCTTTTGATGAAAGTCAAAGGGAAAATATTTTCCATACAAGATGTCTTATTCAAAACAACATTTGCTCTTTGATAGTGGATGGGGGTAGTTGTGCAAATGTGGCTAGTACAAGAGTAGTAGATAAGCTTGGATTGCCTACTATCTCTCATACAAAGCCCTACAAATTACAATGGCTTAGTGAGGTAGGAGAAATAGTTGTTAATAAACAAGTCCTCATCCATTTCTCAATTGGAAAATACAAAGATGAGGTATTATGTGATGTTGTGCCCATGGAAGCCACTCATGTTCTTTTGGGAAGGCCTTGGCAATTTGATAGAAAAGTTTTACATGATGGCTTTACCAAAAAACTCTCTTTTGAATTCCATGGTCACAAGGTTACTTTAAAATCTCTCTCCAAGAGAAGTCCATGAGGACCAAGTTATCATGAAGAAAAAGAGGGAGAGTGAAAAAGATAAAAAAGATAAAAAAAGATAAGAGTTCTAAGCCTACACTCCTTGTGTCTAGGCGTGAGATTGAAAGGGAAATAGTGGCTCATCATCCTCTTTTTTTAGCCATCCCTAGAACTCTTAATATAGAAGCACTTGTTGATAGTCCTCATTGCTTGGAAAATTTGGTAGAAGAGTTTCAAGATGTGTTTCAAGATCCTCCAAATGGACTTCCACCTTTGAGAGGGATTGAGCACCAAATTGATTTAATACCGGGCTCTTCTTTACCAAACCGTCCAGCATATAGGACCAATCCAAGTGAAACCAAGGAAATTCGCCAACAAGTTGATGCTTTGATTGAGAAAGGGTGGGTTCAAGATAGCATGAGTCCTTGTGCTATGCCTATCATCTTAGTGCCAAAAAAGGATGGCACATGGCGAATGTGTTCCGATTGTAGGGCCATCAATAACATCACAATTAAGTATAGGCATCCCATCCCTAGACTAGATGATTTGTTGGATGAATTACATGGTTCTAAAATCTTTTCAAAGATTGATCTTAAAAGCGGCTACAATCAAATCCGTATCAAACCGGGTGATGAATGGAAGACGGCTTTTAAGTCCAACTTTGGTTTATATGAGTGGTTAGTTATGCCTTTTGGTCTAACTAATGCACCAAGTACCTTCATGCGCCTCATGCATCATGTTCTTAGACCATTCATTGGTAAGTTTGTTGTTGTTTACTTTGATGACATTCTCATTTATAGCTTATCTTTGGATGAACATAGGTTGCATGTTAGGCAAGTTTTAGAAACCCTTAGGAAGGAACATTTGTATGCTAATATTTCTAAATGTATGTTTGCTCTTGATCATATAGAATTCCTAGGGTTTGTTGTGAGTTGCAAAGGGGTCCATGTGGACAAAACAAAGGTGATGGCCATTCAAAATTGGCCTACACCGAAATCTTTGAATGACTTAGCATACCTATGTTAGAGAGCTTTCAACTAAATTGGAGTAAAGCATATGACCGTGTAAGATAGATTGTCTTTCTAGAGTTAACATGAGGCGTGTTAGAATGCACGTTGGCATGAAACAAATTTAACATGTGTTTTGTGAGATCTTCTTAGTAGATGTGAAGTGTAGACGTGGATTTGAGAATATTCCAGTGTAACTTTGCAACATTAATCTGCCTAGTTGAACTTAGCTTGTTGGTAAAGATTTATGTATGTAGTTTATTGTGACAGACAAACCAATATAAATTTTTATGAGTATTTTAACTCTTCCTTATCTAATTTATTTTTGCATTTTACTATCATCTTACTAACCTAATGATGTGAGTTGATTCTATAATTGCACATGTTTTTAGAATTTTCACTTGGATTATGATTTTGATTAACAATAATAGGTGAAACTCAATGAAGATTGTCAATGGACATGAACACTTGGTTAAGTAAGTGTGAAGGTTTTCTTCAAAAGAGTAAGGAGGAAACACAATTAAAAGGATGAATGATGATGAACACGAAAATAAAAGCAAGGTAAGGAAGAGATAATTGACGAAATACAAATAAAAGAAATAGACAAAGCAATAAATAATAATGGCAGAATGGAAAAGAAGACAAAGGAAAAGAGTAAAAAGAAAAAGAAGCTTATGGATATGGATAAAGATGGTGGTGAACCACGCCACTTCGGGGAGGGAGCTCCAAGATGAGTGAGGGGTGAGTCGCCACCTGAAGCAATCTCTGCTCAAGATAAGACTCAGAGAGAAGTTGGAAAACACTCAAGAAATCACCATGACAATGTTTTTTTACTCAAATTTCAATGTGATTTACAAGAGGGGAGACACCTTATTTATAGATATGAGTGCCTTGGAGAGGAAAAGAGGAAGGGTATGGGCGTAAAGCTTCTAAAAATTAGGTCAAATGTGAGCACATGAGAGAGTCTTTTAAAATCTAGGTCAAATGTGAGCACATGGGTGGCACATGGGTGATCTTCTAAAAACTAGGGTTTCTAGAAGCCTAAACTAGCTTATTCTTCTTCTAGTTGGGCAAATGTGAGCCCAACTGATTACAAATTAAAGTTGTCTTAGAAAGACTAGAAGGAAAAATAATTGATATCTGGTCCATGCCTAATTGTTCTTCTCCTGAGGATCTTCTGATAGATGGTGGGGCCCTGTGTCTCCGCCTGAGATGTTTGACCTAGCCTTGAATATTCCTTTGAGCTCGTGGTTAGCTTCTTATAAAATTGGGTCATATCCCCTAAGAAAGAGAGTTATTGTGAGAATATGAATCTAAGAATTTTTATCAAAGTGTGTTTTAAACTAAGTATTTGATTTGCATCTGCATTTGATTGGTAAAATGTAAGAATTATGATATGGTCACTGGTAAAGCAAACATGCAAGTATGCTAATCATGTTATTCAGTTGTGTTACAAAATTTGTGTCTAGTGTGACTGGTTAGACTTTAAAAGTTAAGGATACAACAATCCTTCAAATATGTTTGTTTAACCATAATTGTTATGAGATCTTGAGGATATTTTATCAGAAAAAACTTCTTGAAAAATATTTATGAAGATATATATCTTTTTGAATCTATCTTTCAACAAATCGGCTTAAGTTAAACACTCATCAAGTGCAATCTATCAAATGCTAGAATTACAATATGATCATCAGTAACTAAATATTACATATAAGTAATTTAGTGGAGCTAGTGAGATGATATGACATTTTTAAAAGATGGGTCACAATCTGACTGCTTGATAATCTAAATCATATATTCAAATGATATTTGTGAAAGGTTTTTAAATTTAAATTAAATCATAATTCAACCATCTCTTCTTGTGACTTCCCTATTTTTCACAGGTGCAACTTTAGCTTATAAATTGTGTGCATATCGTCTAGCAAAAGCTTTACCTATTAGATGAAGCAAAAGAGCATGTGTCTTACATGATCTGTCAAACGAATCACATTAGATGAAGCAAAAGCTTTGTCATACGAATCACATTGTGTCTTACATGATCTATTTAAAAACTATCATTTTACATACGAAACATGTTCGTGTTTATATTTTTTTTTAACAAAACTTAATTAAAATCAATAAGGACCTCTTGGACCTTACTCTAAAAATCTCATCATTTTTATGGCACTTAAAACAATAAAGTTTAAATATAAAAATTTCATAAATAAGTTAACATGTTGTAAAATAAAGCACTGTGGTAATTTTGTAATTATGATGTCACATATTACTTTGGTTGTTAAATGAATTGATGTAATAGGGGCATATTGCATTAGTTCTTAAGCAATGATGTAATATGTATGTCAAATACTATAACCCTTCTTTAAAATTGATGTATTATATCTCTATTACATCTATTCATTTAACAATTGATGCAATAAGTTAGATACTACATCAATTTTAAAGCAATCAATGTAATATGTCTCATTGTTAGCGTACACTCCCTTTACTTCCTTTTCATTTTACATCATTCTCTTTTTTTCTAGCGTTTCACTTTTTCGCATCTCTATCATTCTATTGTTGCCTTTTTTTTCCCACTTCTTTTGTTTCTCCATACTCTGTCGTCGTAACTGCCACTTGCAAGTTGTGTGTCGTTGCTACTTTCAAGAATTTATATTCGTCACATTTTCACCTTCAAATTGTTACATCGTCGCCTACATGCAAGGAGTTGCGTCGTGATCACCACCCCGAAGTCCCATTGCACCTTCGCTACCACCTACAAGAAGGAGTTATTGTCACCACCATTCTCCTATCATAACTTTCAAGTAATTATAATATTTATTTTTTATTTTATAGATTAGATCAATGTTAATTATTATTTCAATTATAAATTTTATTATTTAATTGTCATACTTAGGTATTGATTAGTAAATTTTAGATATTAAAAATTAATTTTTCTGGCAAAATATAGTTGTTAAGATTGGTTCAAATTGATTTTAATCACATGTTAGGAAACAAAGGAAAACAATTTCTTTTAAGAAAATCATATACTACATTGATTAAAACTTGAACCAATATAAGAAGGTACATATAACATCGGTTTTTTCACATAATCAATGTTTCACATAATCGAGTTTTTTCTATGTTTGTTGAAGTTTTAACTTATATAGAAAAGTTTTGAGGGTAATATTAATGTGTATATTTTAGGAGATAGGGATCTTATATAAATAACTTTTTACATCAATTAAGATATAAGATAAACGGTTACTACTTTTTTTTATATAGGTGACATTTATATAAATTCTTTAATCGACATAAAGTAAAAAAATAATATTTAGAAAGTTTTTTTAATGATAAATCTATATAGTTTACATTCAATAACTACTAAAAAATTTCAAATGAGATAACTCATTTGGTTTCTCTTACTAAAAGAAGGTTAAGACAAAGATTTAAAATTTAAATAATATGGTGTATATTACAAATATAATTTTTGATGAGGAAATTACAAATATAATGACTTTGTGAATGCATGTAAATTTAGTTGCACTAAACCCAGCTCTCCGTGAGCCACTTCTTTCATCCAATAATGGACTGAAAAAGGCATAAATTAATGTATCATATATCTTGGTAAGCTAAATAAAAAAGTTGATGGAGATGCAAAATATTGGTGGGTAAAAGCAAAGCAAATGCGAAAATAATTAATGACTTTTATAGTAAAATAAGTTAATAAAACTAGGACATTTGTGCGAAACATAGGATATTTATCAGTAATTAGTCTTTGTAAAAAAAATTATTGTATTTATCTAAAGAATCATAGTAGAATTGAATGAATGATATTTAAGCAGAATAAAATAAAAATGCTTTTGAAAAAAGTACTTATTTGAAAAATGCATTTTAAGGAATGTGACGTTGTTGAGAGTGTTCCTTTTTGCATTTTCCTTGTTTGGGTAAACCATTTTCTTAAAATAGCCTCCTCTGGTGTTCAACTTCGAACGTCACTTTTAGATGATTCACGCGTAATCCTCATTCACCCTTCTAGAGCAGCCACGTCGGGTCCACCCTAGCAAACAAACCGGTTTAACACCCAATAAAAACCCGCCACGTCAGCAGAAGAAGGGAACACAGAAGCGCACCCTATAAAAACCTCCCATGAGCAGAAACCAGAATCAAGGTCACCCGAGAGACACCGCAGCGGGTGGTTTCTCTCGGCGTGCCCGCTCACGATGTCCAGCTGTGAGAGCGACAGCAGCAGCGACAACGGAGAGCGGGGGCGGCGAAGGGAGACCCTGGACTTCCAGAACCTGAAGGTGGTGTCGGCGGTGGGACGCGGCGCGAAGGGCGTGGTGTTCCTGGCGCGGGTGGAGGGTGAAGGGAGCGGGGAGTGGATAGCGCTGAAGGTGGTGTCGAGGGAGCTGCTGAGGGTGAAGAACAGGAACGGGGGAAGGTGCAAGAGGGTGTCGTTCGAGAGGCACATACTCCGTCGTCTGCATCACCCGCTATTGCCCAGATTCCGAGGCGCTTTCGACACCGACCAACTCACCGGTTTCGCAATCGATTATTGCCACGGCGGAAACCTCCATTCGCTCCGGATGAAGCAATCGGAGAAGTGTTTCTCCGAAGAAACCGTAAGGTACAACCCACGTCTTTTTCTATTTTTACTTTTCATCTTCAATCCACCTCCTTCTCCAACCTTCACCCTCTGCAAGAAAATGCAACAATTATTTTAATCTGGGTTGCAGACTTAATTGAAATTTTTTTTTTATATTTTCAATCGAAGAAAAAAACAGTTTTGTGCTTTTGTAAGAAATAATTTGGAATTACTTTTAACTAAAAAATATATTTTTATATCATATAAAAATGACTATAAACTTAACTTAATTAACCATCGGAAACAGTTTTAAATAATGTTTTTATGACGATTATATTATCTTATTTATGATTATAATATTATTATGATGATGATGATAACACGTGAACTTTTGTAAAAGGTTTTATGCAGTAGAATTGGTTCTAGTATTGGAGTATTTGCACAAGTTTGGAGTAGTGTATAGGGATTTAAAGCCAGAGAATATCATGATCCAAGAATCAGGTCACATAATGTTAGTGGATTTTGATCTTTCCAAGAAGTTAAATATTAGGTCAACCGAGTCGAGTTGCAACTCATCACCGGGTTCTGGTTCTGAGTCGTCGAGGGAGAAGGATCGGAGGAAGCGGCGATTATCACGATTCAACTGTTACTGTCATTCAGGGATATCCTTGTACGAGTCAGATATGTCGAACCAACTCAGCAGCATCCCAACGCGTCGAAGCATGTCGGACTCGGTGGAGAAGTCCAACTCCTTTGTGGGAACGGAAGATTACGTGGCACCGGAGGTCATCTCCGGAGAAGGACACGACTTCGCCGTTGATTGGTGGTCATTAGGCGTTGTTATGTACGAGATGATTTACGGAGCGACGCCGTTTAAGGGTGCGAATAGGAAAGAAACGTTTCATCGTATCATAACGAAGGAGGCCGATTTATCAGGTGCAACAACGCCTTTGAGGGACTTGATTCAAAGCTTGCTTCACAAGGATCCTAACCGTAGGATCCAGGTAAATGAGATCAAGAACCACCATTTCTTTAAAGGCGTGATGTGGGACACAATCTTGGAAATTTCACGTCCACCTCATATTCCTCAAAATGAGATAAAGGATTCAGTAGGGTTTTCTCAAAAGGATGTAGAATCATTTGTTCATGGAATCTTTTTCCCCAAGAGTAAAGAGGAACCAAAAAACAATGAAAACCAAACCCCAAAGGAGGAAACTAATAAAAATGCCTGGGTTGACAAGTTAAATCAAAATTCTGCCAAAGATGAAAACTTTTTAATTTTTTGATTTCATCTTTTTCTTCACCTCATTTTCCTCATCCTACATCTATATCTTATGTAAAACTTCTGTAAACATTGCTGTTTCTCCCCCCTCTCTCTCTACCTTCTATTCAAAATAAGATTATTATTTAGATAAACTATAGTTAGTTGCAAAAATACTCTCTTCATCAATTGAAGGTATCTCTTGTTTATATCAATCAAATTATTAGTATCTTTGTGAGACACCAATCCTTAAATTCTTACATCTCGTTAAAAAAATAATTATGTCTCAATTACTATAGTTAAATCATTTATTTTTATGTCTCATAAAAATATTCAACTCCTCTTCATAAATAGTTTTTATCTATATCTTTTTTAACAAGGAATATATTACAAAAGTAAAATCATAATAAAAATTATAAAGAAATGTTTATAGAGGAATAATTACACAATACTCACCACATGAATAAAGAAACAAATTGAAGTAAACAACTCAAAATAAGAAGTCTATTAAAATTGCCTCAGTGTAATATTCATTTAAAACTTACTTTAGATGAAAACTAAAGAATATGACTTTTTAAGCAAATTAAAACTATATTAAAATTAATTTTAAATGTTTTCAATATTCAATAAGTTAGTACTAGAAGATATAACATCATATTATACAAACATAATAAAACAAATCATGCATTAGAGGAAAGTAGTCTTCTTCCATCCTAGTCCATATTATACAAACATAATAAAACAAATCATACATTAGAGGAAACTCTTTGTTTCAATAATGGAAAAATTGTTCATAAAAGAGAATGAACACTAATAAAAGAGGATGAACAGTAACATAAGTTATTTGAATCCAGAGATATGTGTGAGGAAGACAATCTTTACGAACAGTGAAAACTATGTCCTTCTCAAATACACAATGTTGCAGAAAAATATTATAAGATTATATTATAAAATAAAAATATTAAGTATATTTATAAATAAAATATAAATATTCTCTATATTTATAATAAAATTAAAAATATTATATATATTAATAAAAGTAAAATAATAATATTATAAAAAATTAAATACATAATTGATTATGTATAGTTTAGTATATAAATTTGATTATATATGATAATAAAATAAATAATAATAATAATAATATAAAACTATTATATATTTATAATAATAAAAAATATTATAAAAATTAATAACATAAATATTTAAATAATGATATATAAAAATAATTTATAAAATAATGATAAAATTATAAATAATAATATTAATTAAAATAATGCTAATAATATAAATTAAATAAAATTATTAAATAAATAAATTATTTTATTTTATTCTATTTATATCAAATATTTAATAATACTATTAATAATAATTATTTATTTAGTAATGATAAAAATAAATTATAATATAATAAAATTAAATATAGTTATTTATATAAATTTTTATTATTATTATTAATTAAAAAAATAAATTAATTATTTTTTTAAAATATAAAAAAAAAAATTGTAATCTTAATCTTTTATTAATTAAAAAATTAAAATTTTAATCACACAAATTACACAAAAATATTTCAGATTTCATCATTCAAATATTTTTATAAACAAGGGTAAATTTGTAAACTTACATTTTACATATTTTAAAAAAATTAAAATTTCTTCACAACCATCACATTACTTACAAATTTCAATAAATTTTCCTCATACATCCACTTTAACATATCCTAATCTAAACACACTCATTTTCTTCACACTTTCCTCTCAAATCTTCACACATCCATTGCCTCAAATCCCCACACATCCTCTTCCCAATCCAAACACACTCTTAATGTTTTAGATTTTGACTTTAAAGGAATATTCAATTTAACATAGTTTATGATTTCCAGAATTAATAAAGTTTATATTGGTAGAAAGCTTAGGAAGCGTATAGTTTTATTAGACGTGATAACTAGCGGGTGGTAATGGGGAAAAAACTCATTATTTTGGTATGCTAACCTGCTTATATCTATGAAGCATAACCCACAATTCGTGCAGGTCAATAACGGGTCAGAGCAGTCCACATAATATTAAAAAAGATGTTTCTTATTACACCCTATCAATTTCAAAAATCGAATTTCAAAAGCCAGTATAATTGTTCTAGATTCGAAAAGGTTGTGGTTATGGAAATGTTATCTATGAATATCTTTTTTTCTCTTTTAAAAATTCATTTAAGGTATTAACTTTTATGTTATGGAAATAAATTTCAAAATTGATAAGATGCAGAAATTTGATGGGGTGCAAGAAGAAACATCTTAATAAAAAACATTGCCTCATCCAAATTTTATTTTCTATATATATTACAAGTGAATTAATATTTGTTTATCTTTGATAAAATTTTAATTTTTTATGCGGGTTGGTCCGTAGAGCAATGGGTCACTCTTATGCGGGGCGGGCTAATAGACTGAGTTTGTTTTATTTAAGCGAAGCGAATTAACCCAACCCGTATTTTGCAAGTCAATGCGGGGTAGGCTAGTACGGACATACCATCCTGCATTGTCACCCCTAATGATAACATTTCTAAAATTACCACTTAAAATATAAAATTCCAAAAAAAATAAGTTTGAGAGAGTGTACCTTGGTCCAGGGCAATTTCTAAAAGAAGATTTGTAAAAGTAGTATATAAATTTGCAACAAACACCAACAAATCCAAAGATTAACATAGATTAAGCATTTATAAAAGATAAAAACATCAATTGTCATTTCCCATTATCTAATATAATCTTATTAGTATATATGAAACATGAAAATAGTGTAAATGATGTGGAAGGAAAGGCCTTGTAAAAAGAACTAACTTTCTAAAAAGAATAAAACTTAAGAGAGTATTTGTAAGAAAGACATACGAGCTTCTTGAAAAATTGTCTAAACTTTCTTAATATATTTTAGAATTCTAAAAAATGTTTGACTTAACATTTTACCTTCTTGTATTTTAAATGCTAAAAAATAATTAATTTATATCACTATAAGAAAATGATTAAATAAAAATTAATTTTAGAGACAAAACATAATTAGTTGCTAAATTGACTAAATTAGATACTATTTTAAAGACTAAAAAAAATTATTGGTATATAAATTAGTTTCTATTATGGATAAATAATTTCTAAATTAGTATCTAATTAGCTACCAATGTTTTACCTACCAACTTTACACTACGAAAAAAATCATTAAATAGTAACCAAATTTAGAAACAAAATATAATTAGTCACTATATTAACTAAATTAGATACTAATTTAGAGACTAAAAAATTATTAGCATCTAATGTGATTTCTATTATTAATAAAATATTATAAAATAATTTTTAAATTGATATCTAAATTAGCTATCAAAATTTTAACTACTAATATTTTAGATTCTAAATTAGTCTCTAAAAGACTAATAGAGACTAATTTAGAACATAAGAAGGTAGTAGCTAAAACCTTGGTAGCTAATAGTTAGAAACAAATTTAGAAACTATTTTGTAAATTTTTATTAATAATAAAAACTACTTTAGATACCAATAGTTTTTTAGTCAATATAGTGACTAATTATTTTGCTCTCTAAAATTAGTTTCTATTTAACAATTTTCTTGTAGTGTTAGAATCAAAATAATTGGTAGCTAATTAGATACCAATTTAAAAACTATTTATCGATAATATAAACTAATTTAGTCTCTAAAATAGTATCTAATTTAGTCAATATAACAACTAATTATTTTTTTATCTAAAATTGGTTTTTATTTTATGATTTTTTAATAGTATATATATGAGAACATTTTAATAAATTATCATGTATAAGTTAATTTTAATTTAGGATAATAAGTATTCATTTAGAAAATTAATTTGAAGAGAATCAGATTAAATTTGAGTTTTTTTCTTTTAAGGAATGTTAAGGCTTCACTTTTCTTCCAGCAATTTTAAATAGTACATTCATGGGAACATAAAAATGAATTAAGTTATATTTTTATATGTTTTTATTGTAGTTGGAATTGTTCGAGCTGCCCAAGCTGTATGAGTTAATTGACCTATTCGTGGAAGGGTTGACAAACGTTCTTGATGAAGATTGAGTAGTGACCACTTGTAAAAAATTATTTGATGCTCAAGTTAGTAAGAACTTAAAGAGATATGAGAGTGTGATTAAATGAGTAAAAAAGTATTGAGTTTAATTTAGTATTCTCTGAAGTTATATTCTTAGGATTTTGGGCCGCTAAAATATCCAATTAAGTGATATTTGTTGTCGGATATTAAGACTAAGAAAAATGAATAAAATCCTTTCATTTATACTCTTCAATGTAAATCCTTTCTCTGTGATGTGTTATCTTCTCCTTTAATCTTAGCCAAATGTGTGGTGGTTGGATGGTCCTCCATCAACTAAGAAACATGCATTGATCTAAGAGTATGAGCTCTTCAGGATGCAATAGGGAGAAATCATAAGTGATGTGCATAAATGATTTACACATATTGTAAAACATCTTATTAGGCTTAGGAAAGACATTTGATAAGGGGGAGCTAAATATCAAAATTTTGAAATTTCTAGGCAGAAGTTGACCGCCTAAGGTAACAACAATATTAGAGTCTAAGGATTTGTCAACCATGACAATTGCTTCTCTGTTTGGAAATGTACCGACCAGTCCTCAGACGTCATTGACTGCTAGTGACGGTGGGCCACGTAAGTTAGGTCCCACAAGCGGCATGCGCCAATGTCTCACAAGCGGCGTGCGCTAGGGTGCCGATGAGTTGTCAGACGTCGATCACCAGGGTGTGCCGATGTGTCCTCGACAACAGAGTGAGGGATGTGACATCGGGCATCGGTGATTCAAAAAACAGAACTGAACCACGAGAGGTGGGTCTTAGAAAACACACCGGTTATCAATAAAATCATCTAGAGTTAAAGGAGAAGCCCTAGGTTACAAAGAGTCCATGCGTGTGGTGTGAATAGCGCATTCAGGCACGACACAAGTAAAGAACCGCTGGAGGCGCTAAGGCCCATTAGGGTTACGTCTCCCAGGGGCAGGCTGCATGCATGGCATGTGAACAGTTAGGTCACCCCAGAACGGATGACCCCAGAGATTAGGTGCACAAGTTGGTACACAAGTGGCCATTCCGTTAGAGGTTGCACTCCAGTAAGGGAGCCTTACACGCTAGATTGCTCTAAGATTGGGTAATAACGACGCTAAGGCATGCCCTCAGAAACCCTAAATGCGGGTAATGAAAATAGCGGAAACCCTAGACTATATAAAGGGTAGTAAGAAACCTCACAAAGGTACGCAATTCTTGACACTAGAATTATTACACACTTTTCTATTTCTTTGCCCCAGTATTGACTTGAGTGTCGGAGTGCAAATGACCTCTAAGGCACCCCTTTGTCTTTGCAGGTACAGAGTGTTTGATCCAAGGAAAGCACGAACCAAGGCAGAGAATTGGGTGTGTGATCGTCGTTAGAGCTACGAAGGCAATTGAGTCAATCGACATGAACAGGAAAGTTAAGAGAGCATGAGCTAGATATGAAAAAACTCAACGAGTAAGAAAGCAATGAAAGAAAGAGCAAAAGCATTGCCTTAAAAATTTGTTGTTCAAAAGAAATACGTAAGTGAATGAGAACCAGAGGAATGCAACTACTTAGAAAACCTGAACCTGCTTGTCATAAAGTTTCTGAGGAAGAGAAGTAAGGACAAACCTTCACGCAAAAATGTGTGTAATTTTCATTCAAATTTTTCTATTTTTACATGCTTTGATCGTAGAAAATAAGGACATGTCATAATTGAATGTTTGAATAATCAAAACAAAGTGAATGCTAGTGATAGGAAATTTGAGAAAGGTAAAACCAATAGAACATAGACTATCTTAGGAACCTCAGACGAATCTCAATCAACCTAAATTAACTTATTTAATCGACCATGGATGAAACATTTATTCCTATAAGATAGTGGATGAGTTTGAACTTAGGATTTAAGTCTCCTTGTATAGTCAATTTGAGTTTGGAGATTGGGTATTCCTAGGTAGTTTATGACCAACGTACATATAATTCGTGTGACCAATTAGAGATCATAATACCTCAAACTATTTAAAAATAATTTTATTATTAAATATTTTTTTACCTTTAAAGTCAGTTGTTAATTATTTATAGGTAAGTAACATTTAACTATTTTTTAGATATTATAGAATCCCTATACTAAGATGAAGTATTGATATACTAATCCCATTAATTAAAATGAATACTTAGGTACTATAATAATATCAAATTAACCACTTAATTATACAATTAACATAAGGATAAGTCTATAACTATCACATGGAAACATACGTTATTCTTATGTATTACCTGGATTAGGAAAGTCGAGAAGCCGACTAATTGTATACCGGCTATTCAACTTTTCGGTTAGATAAGATGCAACTAAGCCTCATAATTAGGAAGTAAAACCTAATTACACACTCTAAAAACATGTTTAAACAAGTATTGGACCTGCGATAATCCTTCTACAGAGAAAAGCCCATTAGAAAACTATAAATAGGAGATCATCCTCAAGGTAAAAGGTAATGACTCTTTTAATCTTGAACTTACAAATTTGAATATAACTGTGATTGAATTAAGCGTTAGAGTGTATTTACGGGTACCCCCTACACTATACAAGAGGAGAGACCGAGACAGAAGATCGAAGGACCTAAAGATAGAAGAGCTTGAATTTATAAGTTGTTGATCAAGGATGATCTTGAAGCTTTGATGTCTCCAAATCCATGGTGTTTGATGGAAGGCTGGAGTTGCTGCTTGTGGGTGGGTTTTGGGTAGAATGATGTGTAATCCACTCTTTGTTTGAATCTAAAACAATTTGGAATCAAAACCTTTTTGAAAAAAGAATGTTTTATAAAGAAGTGGAAAAACAACCAGTTGTTTTATCGTTTCAATCGGTTGTTTGACACTTAGAGCTTTTTGAAAAGGGTTTGAAGCTGCCTGACTTGGTTAACTTTGTTGTCAAACCAATTCAATCAGTTGTTTCAAGGATTCAACCGATTGTTTGTTGAAAATCCATAACAGAATTTCTGATATGTTTACAAATAAGCTTTAAATGTTTTCTAACTGAATAGGCTCCTGCTTTAAATGTTTTAACAAACTTTTGGAGTATTTAAAGAGGTTGTTATACTCTCTTAAAGTTTGATAATAGTTTTGAGACATTTGTGAAAGTGTGAAAACAGATTTGAGTTTTCAAGATTTGCATTCAAGCTTTTGCGTTTTCTCAAAGAAGTGGAATATGATTGCTGTAATCTTTTGATTTGATCTTTATTAGGTGTAATCCTTTCTATATCTCTTGTATTTCTGAATACTGGTGTGTAAGTGCAGAATCATAGGGTGTTATGATTTCTGTGGTGTTTGTGTGCCAAAGGAAGTGTGTGACTTGAGGTGTTCAAGGTCACTTCATTGGTGGTGTGTTTATAATCTGGATTTTGATTGCATAGTAGATACCTAGTGGTTTTTGGGGACTGGATGTAGCTCTTGGGATAAGAGTGAACTAGTATAAATTGCTTGTGTGCTTTTCTCTTACCCTTAACTCATTTAAATTCTGCTTTTAAGTTGTTTTTGAATCTGCTGATATAAACAACCGGTTGAATCGCAGAAATAACTGGTTGATTTTCTTTTAATTAACTTAAACAATTTTAATTGATTGCATTCTGAATTTCTATATTTGTGATTCTGCTTTGAACTTCATTATACCTTCAAAGTTTGAGAAAATATTTAATAAACAATTCATCCCCTCTTGTTTAAGGCCATAGATTCTAACAATTGGCATCAAGAGCTTGGTTCTTGAAAAATACTCAAGTTTGATCCTAAAAATCTTTTTCTTATGGCTGAAAAATTACCCTTTGGGGAGGGTGCATCAATAAACATACCACCTTTGTTCTGTAGTTTGAATTACCAATTTTGGAAGGTACGTATGAAGATCTTTGTTGAATCTCTTGATAAAGGAATATGGGATGCAATTAAAAATGGACCTTTTATTCCTAAGCTTGAAAAGGATGGTGTTTCTATTGAAAAGCCTTGGTTCAAATGGACTGATGCTGAAAACAAAAGAGCAAAGTTTGATTGCATTGCAAAAAATATTATCACCTCTGCCTTAATTTCTGATGAGTTTTTCAAGATCTCTCAATGCGGATCTTCTAAGGAGATGTGGGATACTCTATAGGTAACTCATGAAGGAACAAACGATGTAAAGAGGACAAGGAAACATACTATAATCTAAGAGTGTGAGATGTTTAGAATGCTCAAGGGAGAATCAATTGCGGATGTGCAAAAGCGGTTCACTCACATTGTCAATCATCTCATGAGTCTTGGAAAGGTCTTTGACAAAGAAAAGTTGAATATCAAGATTCTCAAATGTCTTGATAGATCATGGCAACCTAAAGTCACGACTATCTCAGAATCAAGGGACTTGACATCTTTGACTATAGCCTCCTTGTTTGGAAAGCTTAGGGAGCATGAGTTGGAGATGAATAGACTCAACATTCAAGAGAGTGAAGATAAGCATGTAAGAAACATTGCCTTGAAAACTGCCAAGCACAAGAACAATCAAGTTTCAAGTGATGAGAGTGAAGGAGAAACTCTTAGTTTGTTGTCCAAAAAGTTCAGCAAATTCTTGAAGAAGAATCGCAACAAAGACTCCAATAAAGAAATGTATGGCAACAAGAAAACTAGTGATTTTAATGCTAACAATATACTTGTTATGGTTGTGGAGAGCAAGTTATGGAAGAGTGTCTTCATCCGTTTAGCTTTTCTTTGGTGGATTGGCGGAAGCATTCATGGAAGAGAATGAGCAAGGAACTCACGTAGAGTTGTGGACTCCTTGAAGGTGCATGCTAGGTGTGGAGAGTGAGTGGTGAGGCCATCTCACTTGGTAAAGATGAAGAATGAAGATTAAAATGTCTATCCTAGTGAGGTAGGAGACAAGGAGCAAAATTGGCACAATTTTGGCAGCAATTTTCTCTAGAATAATCTTGACATTACATGAGCCAAGCACCTCCTTTTATAGCTAAGGAGGGCTGAAATTTGAATAGCCAAATACAAATGAAATGAAAGCTAAATTCAAATGTAAAGCTATTGAATTTGGCGTTTAAAAGAGAAACACATGGGAGGTGTGATTAGTGTTTCTTATTCCCTCCTCCATGGGCCTTCTCATGACCGGCCTAGATTAAATTAGGTGTTTTAGAAACCCTAATTTAATCTAGGTTAGTAATTAGGTGCCAAAATTATCTCTAAGAAAAATTACAAGTAAAATTCCTAATCTAATTTTAACACGAAAATAAATTCTACTCTACACTAGAGTTATGGCATTTTAAACATGTACAAAAAGGTTTCCCTACCATCAATAGCAGTATTCCAATTTTCTTGATTCTTCTTGGCCATGGCTCTAGTGGTGGGCCCAGATCTTTTCTTTGTTGGGCTTGCACTTGGGCTTGTCCTTGGGCCTCTTCCATCATCCCCTCCCTCTTGAAGTGGATTTGTCCTCAAATCCAATGTTTCTGCCTCTTCATCTTTACTACATACAAAAGGGGTTAAATCCATAATATTGAAAGTAGTATATACTCCATATTTTTCAGGCAGGTTTATTTGATATGCATTATTATTAATTCTTTTGAGGACATGGAAAAGACCATCTTCTTGAGGACTAAGTTTGGATTTACTCATAGTAAGGAATCCATCCTTTCTAAGGTGAATCCAAACCCAATCTCCTTCTTCAAAAAATATCTCTCTTTTCCCCTTATTGTTGTGTTAAATATTTCTCTATTTGTTGTTGTATTTGTTCTTTAATCCTCTCATGCATTTTCTTAACAAATTCAGCTTTTGTTACTCCTTCCTTAGGCACAAATTCTTGTGGATTAGGAAGTGGCAACAAATTTAAAGGAGTAAGAGAATTAAACTCATATATAGCTTCAAATGGAGAAATATTAGTAGTTTTATGAACTACCCTATTGTATGCAAATTCAATATGGGAAAGGTACTCATCCTTAGATTTCTGGTTGTCTCTTATGATTACCCTAGGCATAGTAGAAACAAATTTATTTTCAACTTCATTTTGACCATTCGTTTGAGGATGATAAGAAATTGAAAATTTCAACTTAGTTCCAAGTTTTTCCAAAAGAGTCCTTATAAAATGGCCTACAAATTTTGGATCTCTATCTAAAACTATGCTTCGAGATAAACCATGAAGTTTTACCACTTCTCTAAAGAAGAGCCTAGAGATATTATCAATATCATCCATTTTATGGTGTAAAATGAAATGTGCTATCTTGCTAGGCCTATCTATAACCATAAAAATGGAATCAAAACCTTTTGTTGTCATAGGAAGTTCTAATACAAAATCCATGCTTATATCTTCCCATGGAGCACTTGCAAAAGGCAAAGGAGCATAGAGTTCATGGGACATTGCCTTAGAGTTAGTTTTTAAACAAGAAATGCATCTATGGTAATGTCTTTGAACATCTTTCCTCATGGGTGGCCAAAAGAATTTTTCTTTTAAAAGCTCTAGAGTTTTATCAACTCCAAATTGGCCTATGAGTTCTCCTTCATGAGACTTGAAAAAAAAATTATGTGTTCCTTTACAAAATAGGAGATCTAAAGGTTGTTCAAAAAGAAGTATCTTTTCAAGTTTGTTTTCAAGTTTTTCTTCTTCTTGCTGAATAACCTTGTGGGAAGGAACACTCTTCTCCCACACCTCTTTTTCCTTAAAGGCCTTTTCTTGGTTTTCTATTTTCTTTTTCTTTTTCTCTTCCTCTTTTTTTTTTCTCATTTGCACTTGGTCCTTTACCACTATAAAGTACAAACTTCTTTTCTTTGTGAGTGAAAGTAATCTCATTAGTGAGACCATTGTGCATAGTTTTCTTATCAAATTGCCAAGGTCTTCCCAACAAAATATGTCAAGCTTCCATGGGAACTATATCACATAAAACTTTATCTTTATAGTTTCCCACAAAAAAACTCAACTTTCACTTGTGGATCTACAATTAATTCCCCATCTTCATTGATCCATTCAATTTTATAAGGTTTAGGATGAGGTATTAATTGTAGATTCAACTTCTCAACCATCCTAACACTACAACAATTGTAGGAAGAACCACTATCCACAATGAGAAAACACACATTTTCACAAACTTTACACCTTGTGTGAAAAATGTTCTCCCTTTGTGTCTCTTGGTTCGTACTAGGTTGGTTGTTGAGGGTTCTACGGATCATCATTAACTCACCCTCACATGGATATACCCCTTCACTATTTTCTTTTTCTTCTCCCCCATTAGCTTCATCACTTTGGCTGCTATATTCATCCTTCCCTCTTAAGAATATGGTTCTCTTATTTGGGCATTGGGCAACTATATGACCTCTTCCAAAGCATTTAAAACATTTAGTATCTCGGATACGGGGTTATGGGGTTATCACATCTTTACCTATATTTATGGGAGTTTCTTTTGGTTTTTCCTCTATGGTTTCCTCCCTTTTATACTCTCTCTTGGGATTGGAGTTAGAGTATGAACCTTCCCTACGACTTGAAGTTTTCCTTAAATTTTGTTGTTCAACTTTGATACAAAGTTGAATTAAATCATTCAAGTCTCTATAGGGTAAAAGTTCAACTCTATCTCTAATATCAAGATTGAGTCTGCTAAAAAATCTTGCTATGGTGGTGGGCTCAGACTCCCTAATAGAGGCTCTCATCATATATAGTTCCATTTTCTGCCTATATTCCTCTACACTCATATTCCTTTGTTGGAGTCTTTGGAGCTTGTCCATTAACTCCCTCTTATAATAGGAGGGAATATGGCGGCATCTTAAGGCTACCCTAAGATCATTCCAATATTCTATGGGAGGTTCCTTATGAAGTCGTTTATCTTGCTTAAGGGCAAGTCCACCAATACATAGCATTACCTTGAAAGTGCAGGGTGGCTAAGGGTACCTTTCTTTCCTCACTTACTCTATGGCAAGCAAATAATTGTTCTACCTTCATTTCCCAATCTAGATAAGCTTCTACATTTTCTTTCCCATGGAAATAAGGTAGATCTACCCTAACCTCCTTAGTGCTTTCTTGTCTTTCTCTTCTAGCTCTCCTAGGGGGTGGTTGATAATAGTCATTAATTCTAAGATTTTGTTCCCCAAAAGAATCATCTCCCCTAGAGCTAGATGCATGAGAAATTTTTTTCGATTTGTTGTATTCATCCCTTTCTTTAACCACTCTCAACTCTTCTTTCATCAAAGCAAAATGTTCATCCCTCTCTTTGAGTTGGGTCTCATATTGCAATTGTCTATATGAAAGTGATTGAAAGTCTTGTGCTAGCTATTTCAAAAGAGATTTAATAGACTCTCTATCACTTTCACTAGAATGATGAGAATGAGAAGACATGGTTAAAGTTATGTGTTAAAAGCAATTTACCAAAAGAAAGATAAGTGGAGTAATGTAGGTAGATTCCCAAGAGAGGGAGGTGAATCACTTGGATTACTTAAGTACCAAGCCTTTCCTAGCCAGATTCTATCCTTCAAGACTTTCACAAACCTTTCTCTAAGTAATTCACTTATAGCACAATCAAGAATGAAAACACAATTTTTATGCAAGAAAACAATGTAAAGCAATAAAACAATTAAGAGAAATTTTTTATCTAGCAAAGCTTGTAAACTAGACGTTTCCTAGATGAGGGTTCTTAGCACTTTGAATCTTGAAGACACATTCACTGTCTAATGCTCAATTAATCACAATTGAAAATTAGCTCTAACTAGAAAACTTTAAGCTAGTCGAATTCCTAACGGTGAGGCTTTTTGACACTTAGAACCTCAAAGACACACTCACCGTCTAATTGCGTTATTAATCCACTAATTTGCTCAAGGTTTAACAAATCACAACTCAAAGAAAATTGAATTGACAAAATTTAGAAATTCCTATTCTAAGCAATCCTTATTTTCTTTTTGACACTCCTTTGTGTAAGTGTTTATAAGCTCACTTGTTGTTGTACTCTTGCTCAACCTCTCAAGGATATTCAACTTTAAAAATTCAAATCAGCACCTACTAAGTGATAAAGCTTTCACCAAAGATGTTAGCTCCAAACTTAATAATGCACCTTTGAATTACTTATCCACCAAGAAATGAGTTCAACAAAAGTTAAAGCAACAAAAATTCAAAAAGGAGTTGATATATGACAACTTGATAGAGTAACTGAACCAAAATTGAAAAGCAAACAAAAAAAGGTACATAACAAAAGGCTAGCACACAAATTGAACCTAATGAATGACACTAGAATTGGATTAATAAAACCAAAATAGTATTACTAGAATTTTGAGATATCAAACGCGTGACTTAAAAAATTTATGTTGAGCTGAATCTTTCAAATTTTAATTTGAATTTTAAACCACGAATAGCTTAAGATCTTCATTAACTTTTGGCGTTGGAATCATGCTAAAATAGTGCATAAATCAATTATGATAAATTTTTCAAATCTAATGCTACTTCACCATTTTTTTTACGCCAGAATTGCACACTGTTTGAATTTGATTTATCATTTTATTTCTATTTTGAATTTTGCTTCACTTTTTTTCACTTTTTTCTAACACTTCAATCTATTCAGATCTAGAATTCCACAATTTTTCATAAACGGAATTAAATTTTGTAAACAAAAACAGCCAACACAGTTTCAACAAAAACAGAGGAATCCTAATCTAGAAATAAAAACAGTTTTAAGAAACTGCAAAAACACAATAGAATTGATGTATAAGAACTTGTGTGGATCTAGCACACAAATATAAACTCAAATCTAAAAAATAAAATGCACCAAAGGATCAAACATAGAATTATAAATCTTGACTCAAATTTAAAATCCAACAACCAAAATTATCAAGAAAAGTACTACATAGAAGTGATGACAATTTAGGAGAAACATGACTTGACAAAACATCTATGGATTCAAAAATCAAAATGACTAAAACACAAACAATATGAATCGATAAAAATTGCAAGAAAAACTCAAATCTAGCAAAATTAAAACAACACCAAAACTCAAAGGAATCCTACAAAAAATTGAAATTAGAAGCTCAAGAACAATTTGAACACATTGCACCGATTGAGTTTATCCAAACAACATTTAAATCAAAATAAAAATGCAAAAATAGCAAGACATTCAAGGATAGAAGATGAACAACACGAAATCATGAAGAACAACAAAAAATTAAAATGAAAAGAAGAAGACACACTTAGCTCTTGAAGAACCTAGGCTCATGATACCACTTGATGGAAGAGTGCCTTCATCCGTTTAGCTTTTCTTTGGTGGATTGGCGGAAGCATTCATGGAAGAGAATGAGCAAGGAACTCACGTAGAGTTGTGGACTCCTTGAAGGTGCATGCTAGGTGTGGAGAGTGAGTGGTGAGGCCATCTCACTTGGCAAAGGTGAAGAATGAAGATTAAAATATCTATCCTAGTGAGGTAGGAGACAAGGAGCAAAATTGGCACAATTTTGGCAGCAATTTGCTCTAGAATAATCTTGCCATTTCATGAGCCAAGCACCTCCTTTTATAACAAAGGAGAGCTAGAATTTGAAGAGTCAAATACAAATGAAATGAAAGCTAAATTCAAATGTAAAGCTATTGAATTTGGCGTCTAAAAGAGAAACACATGGGAGGTGTGATTAGCGTTTCTTATTCCCTCCTCCATGGGCCTTCTCATGATCGGCCTAGATTAAATTAGGTGTTTTAGAAACCATAATTTAATATAAGTTGGTAATTAGGTGCCAAAATTATCTCTAAGAAAAATTACAAGTAAAATTCCTAATCTAATTTTAACACGAAAATAAATTCTACTCTACACTAGAGTTATGGCATTTTAAACATGTACAAGAAGGTTTCCTTGCCATCAGTAGCAGTATTCCAATCTTCTTGATTCTTCTTAGCCATGGCTCTAGTGGTAGGCCCGAATCTTCTCTTTTTTGGGCTTGCACTTGGGCTTGTCCTTGGGCCTCTTCCATCATCCTCTCCCTCTTGAAGAGGATTTGTCCTCAAATCCAATGCTTCTACATCTTCATCTTTACTACCTACAAAAGGGGTTAAATCCATAATATTGAAAGTAGTATATACTCCATATTTTTCAGGCAGTTTTAATTGATATGCATTATTATTGATTCTTTTGAGGACATGGAAAGGACCATCTTCTTGGGGACTAAGTTTGGATTTACTCTTAGTAGGGAATCAATCTTTTCTAAGGTGAATCCAAACCCAATCTCCTTCTTCAAAAAAATATCTCTTTCTTCCCCTTATTGCTATGTGTCAAATATTTCTCTGTTTGTTGATGTATTTGTTCTTTAATCCTCTCATGCATTTTCTTAACAAATTCAGCTTTTGTTACTCCTTCCTTAGGCACAAATTTATGTGGATTAGGAAATGGCATAAGCAAGGAGTGTTAAAGAATGTATCTCAGCTAAAGAAATGTGGGATACGCGTGAGAAATATCACAAGAATTCAAGGAGTGCTTTGGTGGACAAGGAAGAATCTTCTGCTGATTCATCTTCTTGAAAAACCAAGATGGAGGTCTGTCTCATGGCAAAGGAAAAATTTGGATCAAACAAAGTAAGTACATCTTCTTCCAACAAATGTGAAAACTATTTTCAACTTCTTGATGATTTCCAAGAGACCCATCAAGAAGCTAAAAGATTAACCCTTTTAAATAACCGATTGAAAAGTGAAAACAACAGGTTGAAAGAGAAAATCACAGTTCTGGAAAATGATTTGAACCATTCAAATGTTGATTTCGAAAACCTTGAACTCATTTATCAAAATTCTTCTTGCAGTTGTGAGTCCAAAGTTTGTGGAAATTGTGAAAATCTTGAAAGAAAGATTTACTATCTTTTGAAAACCTTGGACAAACTTACAACTAGAAAATCCAATTTTGAAGATGTTCTTGCATCTTAAAAATGTGTTTTTGGAAAAGTTGGATTAGGGTTCTATCCTCAAAGCAAAGGGAATAAGATTTCAAAACCTTTTACATCTGTACTAGAAAAACAATTGATTAAAAGGTTGATTCAACCGGTTGTTACATGCTTCTATTGCATGAAGAAAGGTCATTCTGTTAGGTAATACAAGTTTCAAAAAACTCTTGTGCCTAAAGGAATCTTTAAATGGATTCCCAGATGTATTGATGGTTTTAAAGACAAGTCTAACACAAAAGGTCCCAATTCTTTAAGGGATCAAACCTTGTGATTTGACAAGTTCTATTTTGCAGATTTCTGACTGTGCTTGAAGGTTCAGAAAGGTCAGGACCTGAAGAAGATCTTTGTGCATGTCAAAGTCTTGTTCTGATTACATGAACTGTTCATATTAGTGTAATTGTGATCTGAGGATAACTCTCTTGTTTTTCTCATTGTTGGACAATTAACTCTTAAATCCAATTCAATGTTGTTCTCTGTAATTGGAGTATAGTTAGCTGACATTTCATCTATCCTTTTATACATATTTGTATCAATTATAAACCTTGATGTTTAATATTGCATGGTTGTTCAAGAAAACCTGTTTTTCTCAAAATTTTCAAACAGTGCAAAATTTTAACCGATTGTTTCTTCGAAACAACCGATTGTTTCATTTGTGTCAACACTAGACAAATATAGTTTTTGTAATTTCTAAATTCTGATTTGAAATTCTTTTCAAACCGAGTAATATATGTGGTTAATATTGCATTAATTGCTTGTTTGAATATAATTTACCTCTGCTGTAACTACTCTTAAGAATCAGTTTTCTCCTATCTTGGAAATTAAAATTGCTTTTTATATTTGGTCAAATCAACATGTGATAATCTATACTTTCTGTTTGACTGACAAAAACAACTTTATGGTTCAGATTTGATTCATTTTTCTGTTTTGAAAACAATCCTCTCTGTGCCAACTTTGACCAAGAATTTTGGCTATATAAAGAAATGCAATTAGCTTCTGTTTACACATAAAACAACATGTTGTTCTTCTTTCTCTCTGCTCTAAAATCTATCTACAGTGTGCAAAAGCTTGCTTCTGAGTTTAGCAATGGCAGGAACTCCTCCCTCAGCTAAGAGAATGAAATCCAGGGCTGTTAAGAGTGGTGGAAAGCTTGAAGGTTGGTTTCCAAGTGATGTTGATCTTACCAACAAATATCTACTTGAAACAAGTAGAAAAGGTGTGAATACACCCAAGTTCCTTCACTTGGATGAAATAGAAAAAGTTGGACGTTGTGAGAAGCATCCTCAAAGAACAAAGATTGAAGAGATTCCTAGAGCTCACTGGGAACATATACCCAGATTTGGTGAAGGTATTTTACACTAACCTTCATTTCAATGGTGACTCACTTATTTCTCATGTGAAAGGTGTAGAGATGGTCATCACAAGTGATGTATGGGCTACTGTGGCTGGATTAAAATCCTCTGGACTGAGGATCAATAGAGGAAACCTTGAAATTGTTGAAGAGTTCAAAAAAATGCAGTTCTATAAAGGTTGTCTCAAGAATCCCCAATCCAAAGTGAGGAACTTTTCAGTTGGAGGACTAAAACTTGAAGAAAGGCTCATTGCCTTCATAGTATCATGGATTCTCACACCTAGGGGGAGCAATCATTCAACTCTTTTTGAATAAGATCTCCTGCTAATCTATTGCATCATGAACAAAGTGAAGATCAATTGGATCCACACAATCAAAGAACATATGCAAAAGTCCATTAGTGGATCCCTAAGTAAAATGGGATTTACTAAAATTGGTGGAAGATGGGTGAGCAAGGATGGTGATCAAGCTGGCCCAAGTGGAACACATGAGGATGATGAACCTGAGGAAGCAACATCACAAGATGAACCTGCTGCAGAGGCTCAAGAGGATTATCACAATGATACCAACATGGGAGAAAGGATGACAACAATGTCACCTTTTGAAAGATTGATGATCAACCGTATGGACACGTTTACTAAGAATGAAAGGAACCTCTATGATATGTGTGAATCAAGATTTAAAAATATGGACTCACGATTCTCAACACTGGATGAACAGATTGAAGATGTCCAAAAGCAGATTATGGAACTCCAATTTGATAGGGAGGACAACCCTTCATTTTAAATTTTTTGGTTTATGATTTTAAACAATTTGTTTTGTTCTTATGTTGTTTTTAATTCTTCCTTTTGTCTATTTGATGAGACAAATAAGGGAGGAAGTTGGTTCTGTAATATTCTTGCTAACTGCTTTCTTTATTTCTTTGAACATTGTTGCTACGAACTACTTTAACTGGTTTAAATTTGAATGTTGTTAAACTGTTAACTCTAATATACAAAATTTCAACCGGTTATTCCTACGAAATAACCAATTGTTTATCTGTTTTGCACCTATGTATGTTTGTTGGTTTCTCATTTGATTTGGTTGATGTTCCTGATTTGAAAATCACCAAGAGAGAACTGGTTTATGGTGCTTATTTGATTTGGAATAGATTACCCTGTGCTTCTGTGTTTGCTCATGAATGCAGATTGAACAAATTCTAAACAAAGAACATTCCTAAAAGCATCCCAAAGATTTGCCTCCATCAAATAGGGGGAGATTGTTGAACATGTGAGCTTTGATGTGTCAAATCCACATGAAGATTGAAGCTGTGCTGCTTTATGGTTTGGGTTTAGATTAGGGTGTTTAGAATCTTTGTTAAGATCAATTCTTAATTCTTGCACAAGCTTGACCAATCAGTTTTAAAAGAAACAAAGTGTTTCTCCAAGCAAAGGGAAAACAACCGGTTGAATCATCGAGATAATCGGTTGTTTGTCATTTAGCTGACTTGAGGTTTTTGAAACTGCTTTTTGAATTAGTTATGCAACTGCTTGACTCATTCAACTAGTTAAATCGTGGTTTCAACTGGTTAAATGTGTGTTTTCATAACAGATTTTTGAAAACTTGTTTTAACTGATTCAGCTGTTTAAATCTGCCTTAAACGACTACATTTCAAGTGCTATAAATATAGCCCTTCTTTGAAAGCAAAATACGCAATCAAATACAACAAGTATTGATACATATTTGAGATCAAAGAAAGAGATTTGTTTTTGAAAGGATTTTTTCAAAGTGCAAGATTGTTGTTCAAGCTTTGCTGTGCTAACAAGTTCTAATCCTAGGAGTTTCCTGTATTATGCAAATCCATATGTTTTCTATCCTTGTCTAGACACTTGTAATAGTACTTCCTTTACATGTTGTGTGTGTTTGAAATCCTGTAAAGACAGAGGTTGTTCTGTCTTGAGGTGTTTGGTGTTCCAAAGAGGGTGAGTGAATCTTGTAGGTTGCAAGGTTACCTCTTTGTGTGTGTGTAGTAATCTGGTTTTGATTACTAGTGGAACTCAAAGGTTGTTCTGAGAACTGGATGTAGCTCATGTTTGATTAAATCAGTATAAACCTATTGTGTAAATCTCTCTTTCTCCCAATCTCTCTATAACTGTTTGATATTTTCTTTTCTATTGTTGGTATAAACAACCGATTAAAACGCAGTTTTAACCGGTTAAAATTCTGATAACTATTTCTATTGGATTGTTTGATTGCTTTCCTTAATTGCTTATCTGGATTGTTTGATATGGACTCATTGTAAATCAAGCTTTTGTGAAAATCTTTCATAAAACAATTCACCCCCCTCTTGTTTAAGCTGTCAATTCTTACATCACTACCTTGTGAAAACTGTTGATAGGCTTTCAAAGGGTAAATCCAACTTGGAGAATGTCTTGGCTTCTCAAAATTGTGTTTTTAGGAAAGCAGGTTTAGGCTTTAATCCACAGAGCAAGAAAAATGAGTGTTCAAAGTCTTTTTCAAAACTGCTAGAAAAACAACCGATTGAAAAATCGAAACAACCGGTTGTTACATGTTTTTACTGCATGAAGAGAGGCCACTCAGTTAGGTTCTGCAATATTAGGAAATATTTTGTTCCTAAAGATGGATTCCCAAGAATTTTGAGGTTCCTCATGATAAAGTTAATACCAAAGGACCCACATTTGTAAGGAGACCAAATCTTGTTGCTTGAATTTCTCTTTTGTAGGTAAGCTTTAAGGAAAACATGGAGATGTGGTACCTGGACAGTGGTTGTTCCAAACACATGACTGGAGATAAATCTAAGTTTGTGAACATCAATTTCAAGCAAGAAGGACATGTGACTTATGGAGACAACAATAAAGGAAATATTCTTGGAAGATGCACCATTGGAGACAAGGACAACTTTTTGAATCATGATGTCTTATATGTGAAGGTCTCAAGCATAAAATTCTTAGCATTAGCCAGTTATGTGATAAGGTTTATTAAGTAACCTTCAAGCCCAACTCTTGTGAGATATGTCTACCCAATTCAAAGGAAGTAGTGTTAATTGGTAAAAGGATCAACAATGTTTATCTTTTAGATATCTCTTTTCCTACATCTATTGGTTGTCTTCTTTCTAAACATGATGAATTTTGGTTATGGCATAGAAGAATAGCTCATATTCACATGCATCATTTGAATAAATTGATATCTAAAGATCTTGTAATAGGATTACCCAAACTCAAGTTTAAGAAAGACCATTTATGTGAAGCATGCCAAAAAGGGAAACAAATTAAGCATTCTTTCAAATTGAAGAATATTGTTTCTACTTCAAAACCCCTTGAGCTGCTGCACATGGATTTATTTGGTCCTTTAAGAACCATGAGTCTTGGTGGAAACTACTATGCACTTGTTGCTGTTGATGACTTTTCTAGGTATACATGGACACTATTTTGGACTGGTTTTTCTGTTGTTTTGATTATGCAGAAAACTAGTGTGTGTGTGTGTGTGTGTGTGTGCCTTGGTAACCTGCTACTATATATGCTCTATGTTTGCATAGTTTCTGTTTTACAGGTGCTGGTTCATATTCAAACAAATCAACACAAGCAACCAGGGATTTGTCTTCATCAAATAGGGGGAGATTGTTGATCAAGGATGATCTTGAAGCTTTGATGTCTCCAAATCCATGGTGCTTGATGGAAGGTTGGAGTTGCTGCTTTTGTGGGTGGGTTTTGGGTAGAATGATGTGTAATCCACTCTTTGTTTGAATCTAAAACAGTTTGGAATCAAAACCTTTTTTTAAAAAGAATGTTTTATAAAGAAGTAGAAAAACAGCCAGTTGTTTTATCGTTTTAATCGGTTGTTTGACACCTTGAGCTTTTTGAAAAGGGTTTGAAGATGTTTGACTTAGTTGACTTTGCTGTCAAACCAATTCAATCGGTTGTTTCGAGAATTCAACCGATTGTTTGTTAAAAATCCATAACAGAATTTCTGTTATGTTTGCAAATCAACTTTAAATGTTTTCTAACTGAATAGGCTCCTGCTTTAAATGTTTTAACAAACTTTTGGAGTATTTAAAGAGGTTGTTATACTCTCTTAAAGTTTGATAACAGTTTTGATACATTTGTGAAAGTGTGAAAACGGATTTGAGTTTTCAAGATTTGCATTCAAGCTTTTGGGTTTTCTCAAAGAAGTGGAATAGGATTGTTGTAATCTTTTGATTTGATCTTCATCAAGTGTAATCCTTTTTCTATCTCTTGTATTTTTTAATATTGGTGTGTAAGTGCAGAATCAGAAGGTGTTCTGATTTCTGTGGTGTTTGTGTGCCAAAGGAAGTGTGTGACTTGAGGTGTTCAAGGTCACTTCTTTGGTGGTGTGTTTGTAATCTGGATTTTGATTGCATAGTAGATACCCAGTGATTTCTGGGGACTAGATGTAGCTCTTGGGATAAGAGTGAACCAATATAAATTGTTTGTGTGTTTTTCTCTTACTTTGAATCATTTAATTTCTACTTTTAAGTTGTTTTTAACTCTTCTGATATAAACAATCAGTTGAATCGCAAAAGCAACCAGTTGAATCGCAAAAGCAACCAGTAGATTTTCTAATAATCAACTTAAACAATTTTTGATTGATTGCTTTCTGGATTTCTATACCTGTGGTTCTGCTTTGAACTTCATTATACCTTAAAAGTTTGCGAAAATCTTTCATAAACAATTCACCCCCCCCCCCCCCCCCCCTCTCTCCCCCCTCTTGTTTAAGGCCATAGATTCTAACATAAACAACATAAGTTTCTAATTTAATCTGTTGTTTAGTGAATAAAGTTCTTTTGATATTTAACTTCAATTATGATTTAGTTATATTCATTTATTTGCTTGAGGACAAGCAAGATTCTAAGTTGGGGGAAGTTGATAAGGGTCATATTTAAGTAATATTTCATATTAAAATACATACACTTAAGGCGTTTCATGAACAAAGAAAGGAGAGAGGAAAGAAGATACGATCAAAGAGATCCAAAGAAAAATAACGACAATGAACAACCAAGGTCGAGGACACTCGAGCGAAGGGCAAACGACCGAGGTAGAGGTCAAACTGAGCCATCAAAAGCAATTATCAATACCATCGTAGGAGGTTTCGCGGGAGGAGGCACTTCACACTTGTTCCAAAAACACCACATATGGAACCTCCGATTGGTTAAAACCGTAGGGAGATATAAGAGGAGCATGTCGCTAATAACCTTCTCGAATGAGGACCTCTAAAGAATTGACTCGGACTAAGACGAACCCATGGTCATTACAATAGAGGTGGCAAATTTTGTCGTGGTGAAAACCTTGGTTGATCAGGGAATCTTAGTAGATATCTTATACCCTGAGAAATTCAAGAAGATGTTGTCCCCAAATGTGGTGATCCCTCACGACAAACATATAGTGGGTTTCTCGGGAGAAAGGATGGAAACAAGGGGATATGTGGGTTTATACACCAAGTTCAAAGAAGGGACGAGAGGTACAAAACTATCAATGTTAGGAGGTACCATCCTTGAACCGACTTGGGACCATCATGTCTATGCTGCATTTAACAATGAAATTCCCATCCGAGAATGGAGGAGTAGCAACGACTAGAGTCCATTAGAAAACCACTAGGGAATGCTATGCAGCTAGCATTAGCATAATGCCTTAAATCCTCAGTCAAAGACTAGAAGTGAACCTAATAGTAAGGACAAACGACTTCGACCACGATGAACAACGGGTGGAGCTGAAAGATGAGACCATCCCGTGGCAGATTGACCAACCATAGCAAAACACACAAATAAGCACGAGCCTGAAGGGAGAGGACAACATATTGATTACAAAAGTCTTATCTAAGAACGGAGACCTATTCGCATGGACAACAACGAATATGTCGGGAATAGACTTAAGGGTTATGTCACAAAAACCAGTCGTGTGCCAAGACGCTAGGCCGATGTCGCAAAAGAAGAGAAGACTCGGGGATGAGCGGAGGTTAGCAACACAGGAGAAGGTACAGAAGCTGGTAAAACGTCGGTTTTATTCAGAAAGTGTAGTACACCACTAGTTGGCTAACATTGTCTTAGTAAAAAAAAAGCAACAAACAATGGCAGATGTGCACCGACTACACTAACATCAACAAAGTTTTTCCCAAGGATGCATATCCTTTACCGAGTATTGATAAACTAGTTGGCGGAGCCGCAACACACGAGTTCATGAGCTTCTTAAATGCTTACTTCAGATATAACCAAATATCTATGCATGACGTAGACAAGATGAAGACCGCGTTCATGACAGACAAAGCCAACTTATGTTACAAAGTAATGCCATTCAGCCTGAAGAATGAGGGGGGCACACACCAAAGGTTGATGGACCGAGTCTTCCAAGAAAAAATTGGACGGAACATGAAAGTCTACATTGACGACATGATCGTCAAGTTAAACAACCTCGGGTAGCACGCTATCGACCAATCGAAGATTTTCAGCAAACTGCGAGAGTTCGATATGAGGCTCAACCCGAAAAAAGGCGTTTTTGGGATGGAAAGGGGAAAAATTCTCAGTTTTCTACTGACTAGCCAAGGAATTGAGGGTAACCTTGACAAATGCAAAACCCTGAAGCAGATGAGGAGCCCTTAAAATCTGAAGGAGGTACAAAGGCTAGTTGGCAGGTTAACATCATTGTCGAGATTCATGCCAAGGTTGGCCGACAAGATAAGGCCCATCCTAAAGCTGATAAAAAGAGCAGAGAAGTTTGCATGGAACGAATCATGTGAAAAGCATTCTCCTCGGTGAAAAAGGCATTGGCAACACCGCCCATCCTCAACAAACCGAGAACAAGGGAGCCTCTGCTAATATACATGGACGTATCTGACGAATCCATAAGTGTCTCCATTGCCCAAGGAACGACCGACCAGAGATTTGTATACTTTGTTAGTAGGGTTTTTCAAGACACTAAAGCCCAATACCAAATGATTGAAAAGTGGCATTAGCTTTAATGCATGCAACCTGAAGGCTGAGACATTATTTCTAGAGTGATGAGGTTGTGGTCAAGACTGATTGTCTAATTAGCAAGGTGCTTCAAAATCCAGAATTGGTCGGGCGAATGATAGCATGGTTTATGGAGTTGTTCGAGTTTGAAATCAAATACGAACCTCGCAGGTGTAAGAAACTGATCTTAACAAAGATTCTAAACACCCTAATCTAAATCCAAACCAAAAAGCAGCACAACTTCAGGCTTCATGTGGATTTGACACATCAAAGCTCTCATGTTCAACAATCTCCCCCTATTTGATGGAGACAAATCCTTGGGACACTTTTAGCAATGTTCTTTGTTTAGAATTTGTTCAACCTACATTCATGAGCAAACACAAAAACACAGGGTAATCTATTCCAAATAAAATAAGCACCTTAATCTAGTCCTCTCTTGGTGATTTCCAAATCAGGAACATCATCCAAATCAGATGAGAAACCAGCAAACATACATAAGTTGAAAACATATAAACAATCGGTTATTTCGCAGGAATAACCGGTTGAAATTTTGTATATTAGAGTTAACAGTTTAACAACATTCAAATTTAAACCAATTAAAGCAGTTCATAGCAGCAATAAAGAATGCAGTTAGCAAGAACATTACAGAACCAACTTCTCCCCCTATTTGTCTCATCAAATAGACAAAAGGAAGAATTATAAACAACATAAGAACAAAACAAATTGTTTAAAAACATAACCCATAAAATTTAAAATGAAGGGTTGTCCTCCCTTTCAAATTGGAGTTCCATAATATGCTTCTGGACATCTTCAATCTGTTTATCCAATGTTGAGAACTGTGAGTCCATATTTTAAATCTTGATTCACGCATATCATAGAGGTTCGTTTCATTCTCAGCAAAGGTGTCCATATGGTTGATCATCATTTTTTCAAAAGGTGACATTGTTGTCATCATTTTTCCCATGTTGGTATCATTATGATAATCCTCACCCATCTTCCACCAATTTTAGTAAATCTCATTTTACATAGGGATCCACTATTGATCTCACTCATGGACTTTTGTGTATGTTCTTTGATTGTGTGGACCCAATTGATTTTCACTTTGTTCATAATGCAATAGATTAGCAGGAGACCTTCTTCAAAAAGAGTTGAATGATTGCTCCCCCTAGGTGTGAGAATCCATGATACTATGAAGGCAATGAGCCTTTCTTCAAGTTTTAGTCCTCCAACTGAAAAGTTCCTCACTTTGGATTGGGGATTCTTGAGACAACCTTTATAGAACTGCATTTTGTTGAACTCTTCAACAATTCCAAGGTTTCCTCTATTGATCTTCAGTCCAGAGGATTTTAATTCAACCACAACAACCCATACACCACTTGTGATGACCATCTCTACACCTTTCACATGAGAAATAAGTGAGTCACCATTGAAATGAAGGTTAGTGTAAAATACCTTCACCAAATCTGGATATATGTTCCCAGTGAGCTCTAGGAATCTCTTCAATCTTTGTTCTTTGAGGATACTTCTCACAATGTCTAGTTTTTGTTGTTTCATCCAAGTGAAAGAGACCATCTTGGGTGTATTCACATTTTTTCTACTTGTTTCAAGTAGATATTTGTTGGTAAGATCAACATCACCTGAAAACCAACCTTCAAGCTTTCCACCACTCTTAACAGCCCTAGATTTCATTCTCTTAGCTGAGGGAGGAGTTCCATCCATTGCTAAACTGAGAAGCAAGCTTTTGCACACTACAAATAGATTTTAGAGTAGAGAGAAAGAAGAACAACATGTTGTTTTATGTGAAAACAGAAGCTTGCTTGAAGAAACAATCGGTTGAAATTTTGTATTGTTTGAAAATTTTGAGAAAAACAGGTTTTCTTGAACAACCATGCAATATTAAACATCAAGGTTTATAATTGCAACAAATATGTATAAAGCATAGATGAAATATCAACTAACTATATTCCAATTACAGAGACACAACATTGAATTGGATTTAAGAGTTAATTGTTCAACAAGGAGAAAAACAAGAGAGTAATCCTCATATTACAGTTACACTAATATGAGAAGTTCATGTAATAAGAACAAGATTTTGACATGCACAGAGATCTTCTTGAGGTCCTGACCTTTCTGAACCTTCAAGCACAATCAGAAATCTGCAAAATAGAACTTGTGAAATCACAAGGTTTGATCCCTTAAAGAATTTGGGACCTTTTGTGTTAGACCTGTCTTTAGAACCATCAATACATTTGGGAATCCATTTAAAGATGTCTTTAGGCACAAGAGATTTTTGAAACTTGCAGTACCTAACAAAATGGCCTTTCTTCATGCAATAGAAGCATGTAACAACCGGTTGAATCGACCTTTTAACCGATTATTTTTCTGGTGCAGATGTAAAAGGTTTGAAATATGATTTCCTTTGCCTTGGGGATAGAAGCCTAAACTAGCTTTTCCAAAAACACATTTTTGAGATGCAAGAACATCTTCAAAATTGGATTTTCAAGTTGTAAGTTTGTTCAAGGTTTTCAAAAGATTAAAAGGTTTTGAAATCTTATTTCCTTTTCCTTGAGGATAGAAGCCTAAACTAGCTTTTCCAAAAACACATTTTTGAGATGCAAGAACATCTTCAAAAATGGATTTTCTAGTTGTAAGTTTGTCCAAGGTTTTCAAAAGATAGTAAATCTTTCTTTCAAGATTTTCACAAACTTTTGACTCACAACTGCAAGAAGAGTTTTTGTAAACTAAGTCAAGGTTTTCAAAATCTTCTTTTGTTTTACTCAGCTCTTCCTCTAAAGACTTGACTCTGTTTTCCAACCAATTATTCAGACTTTTCAACCGGTTGAGAGAAAGTGTCAATCGGTTAGCTTCTTCATGAGTTTCATTAAAAGCATCAAGCAATTGATAGTAATTGTTACCTTTACTTAAGGATGAAGAACTCATGCTACTTGATACTGAAGCTTTAAGGCACATATTTGCTTTTTCATCATCTTAAGAGCTTGAGGATGACACTTCATTGTCATCCCATGCTACATAGGCCTTCTTGGCTTTTCCTTTTATCTCTTTCTTGAAGTCTGCCTTTTCTTTGACTTCATTATTGGGACATTCAACCTTGATATGACCTTGTTCTCCACAGCCATAACAAGTGTACTTGTTAGAATTAAATTCACTAGATTTTTAGAACCATACCTCTTTGAAGCTTGTCTTTTTCTTCAAAAACTTGCTGAATTTTCTTGATAGAAGACTCATGGTGTCTTCATCACTCCCACTAGAGTCTGGTTGTTGTTTGTGGTTGCAAGCTTTGAGTGTTATGCCCTTGTTGTGCTTGTCCTCACTTTCTTGGACAGCAAGCCTATTTATTTCAAGCTCATGTTCCTTAAGCTTACCAAACAATGTGACAACAGTCATATATGTTAAATCTTTGGTTTCTGAGATGACAGTGACCTTTGGTTACCATGCTCTATCAAGACACTTTAGTATCTTGATGTTCAACTCCTCCTTATCAAAAGTCTTACCAAAACTCATTAGATGATTCACAATGTGGGAAAACCTTTTCTGAACATCACAGATGGTTTCTCCCTTCTGCATTCTGAAGAGTTCATACTCTTGAATCAAAGCATGTTTTCTAGCTCGCTTGACATCATTTGTTCCTTCATGTGTGACCTCTAGGATGTCCCACATTTCCTTTGCAGAGCTACACTGTGAAACCCTGAAAAATTCATCACAGCTCAAACCAGAGGTTATTATATTTTTGGCAATCCAATCAAACTTTGCTTTTTTACTTTCAACCTCAGTCCACTCAGATGGAGGTTTATCAATTAAAACCTCATCTCTTTTGACTTGAGGTATAAAGGGACCATTTTCAATTGTTTCCCAAATACCCTTATCAGTTGAGTGCATAGAGATTTTATTCTCACCTTCCAAAACTGGTAATTAACCCCACAGAACAGTGGTGGTCTGTTAATGGAAACACCTTCCCCAAAAGGCATTTTGTCAGCCATAAAAAAGATTTTTCAGAAAAACAGAAACAGAAACTTGAGTATTTTTCAAGAACCTAGCTCTTGATGCCAATTGTAAGAATTGATGGCTTAAACAAGAGGAGAGGTGAATTGTTTTATGAAAGATTTTTGCAAAGGCTTGATTTAGAATGAATCTTTATCAAACAATCTAGATAAGCACTTAAGGAAAGCAATCAAACAATCCATCAAAAACGGTTATCAGAATTTTAACCAGTTAAACCTTCGTTTTAATTTGTTGTTTATACCAGCAGCAAAAATAAAATTATCAAACAGTTATAGAGAGCTTGAGAGAAAGAGAGATTTACGCAAAAGGTTTATATTGGTTCACTCACACTTGAGCTACATCCAGTTCTCAGAAGAACCTCTGAGTTCCACTAGTAACCAATACCAGATTACAACACACACAAAGAGGTAACCTTGCAACCCACAAGATTCACTCACCCTCTTTGAAACACCAAACACCTCAAGACAGAACAACCTCTGTCTTTACAAGATTTCAAACACACACAACATGTAATGGAAGTACTATTACAAGTATCTAAACAAGGATAGAAAACACCTGGATTTGCACAATACAGGAAACTCCTATGATCAGAACTTGTTACGACAGCAAAGCTTGAACAACAATCTTGCACTTTGAAAAACTCCTTTTGATCCTGCCTGTTGACTAGAACGTTGGAACTTGCCTCGTCAAACTTGGATCGAAGTGTGCACCGCTTCAACCTCCGTCCTTCGTCACGATCCACCTCAAGAACCTGCAAAAGAACAGAGCGGCGCCGCTGCGGCCGATCGCACTCCAACGCCCAAGTCAGTGACTGAACCACCAAATACTTCAAGAGCAAAACTCAAGAGCTCTCAAGGAACCGTGCAATGTTCTCTCTCACAGTATGCTCAAGAACTCGCAAGCGTAAAGAATACAATCTGAACGTGCGTACCTCAAAAGTTCGTTGGGGAACCCTTAAATACCTGGTCACTTTCTCTCTCCTGGCAGTTACAGACCTGGACACGTGGCTCGCATCCAGCTGTACACGTGCCATCATCTGGAGCCTCCTTGACTTGGGCGCTGCTTCTGACTCTCCTTTGGCTAAGTTACTTATGCATGATACTGCTCAGTGCATAGCTAACTTGGAGCGCGATCTTTACTGGAATTGGCGGGTTAGGGTGCCTTCGTACACCTTCCCTGTGGTCTCGCCGGCCGCCTTCATAATCTGCATCACCTTCATCTTCGGCGATGTGCTTACTCCGGCGATCTCGAATCACTTGGTCGCCTGAGTTTACATCTGGCGACTTCATCTTTAACCCGGTGACCGCCGGTTCTGGTATGCTGGAGATCGGAGCACGCCAACTTAATAACTGGCGACTACCCGAACCCCCCGACCTCCTTCCCTTCTACCAGCCTGGCGTCCTCTCAACACGCCTATACAATAGCTTGATGCCACGTCATCACTTCCGACTACCAGGGCGGTACACAAGCCCCCCAGTCTTAAGCGAAGACTAGTCCAGCGAAAAGACTAAAGGAGTCACGTCAATTCCGATCTATGTGGCATTGACGCAGAATTCCAAGCGGTTGTACTTTCTGCTTCTCTGACGCTCCACCAAACACTCCTCCCATCGTTCGACACGTGGCTTCATCAACGGTTACCTTCAGTTAACGTTTGCGCTTCCCAAACCCATTTCGAAAAACCCTTAAACTTATTTCGCTTTACTGTTTCATCACTTTCTTCGTATTCTCAGACGCTCCAACTCTCTTCTGCAAAAAAGCTCTCAACGTTCTTCAACCCCCCGAATCACCAACATCCTTCATTACTCCTCCGATCATAAAAAGGTACTTCCTTTCCTTCTTCTGCTGGTTTTTCCTGCATTTTAACCGATTCGCATCATCCTTTAACTGTCTGGTGCATACGTTGTGGGTTGCTTTTTTTCTATTTCTCCTTCTTCGTAACTTAGGGCTTCGTCTTCATTACAACGAACCTTCGTTCGTTCGTTTTCTCACCCTTCGTTCATGATTAGAGTCAGCCTCTGCGAGTCCTGATCACCTTTTCCTTTCTTCTTCCTTTGCAGCTTCAACAATGACTCGCTCAAATATCACCCCAAATCCTCCTCCTTCGTCGCGAAACCCTTCTTCTCAAGCACACAACCCATCGCGAGCACGCGGTGCTTCGTCTTCTCAGGCTGAGAGGCCTGCACCTTCCCGCCCCAACCTGGCCCAGGCTACTCCGCCTGTCACCGGAGGAGCCTCCGTTCCCCCACCAGACTTCAAAAAACTATACCCCTGGGCCAACTCGACTTTGTTGAGGGAAACATCTTCTGTAAACTCTGCTGGGGCAGTTCTGCGATTGACGAAGGGGGATGAGCCCCATCAATCATTCCACAAGGAGCACGACAAAAAGATGACGGTGCTACCTTGCCCTCCCGACATGCCGGTGTGCGTTGATGACAAGGGGAACACCGGCGGGTTGTTCTGCCTTATTTACACAACCCTGTTCAAGAAGGTGAAACTTAGGTTTCCCTTCACTCGCTTCGAAAGGGAGCTTCTTACCGAGCTCAACATCGCCGCCGCCCAGCTCCATCCCAACAGCTGGGCGTTCGTACGAGCTTTCCAAATAATGTGCGACCACTTGGGGCTGCCAGCGTCGGTGGATGTTTTCCTATTTCTTTTTGAAGCCAAGCACCCAGGAGATCGCCTGTGGGTAAGCTTGAACGAGATTGCTGGGAGGTCGATCCTCTCTATCTTCCAGCAATCCTACAAAGACTGGAAGGGCAAATTCGTCCAGGTGCGCCCCAATGACAAGGACGCTTCTCTACTCGACGGTTTCCCCTTGTATTGGGTAAACAACGGGAACAAAGAGTCCAAAGGCAGCTTCAGGAGGCCAAGAAGTCCTGATAGCATGGGTGCCTTGGACAGGGATCTATGCTTCTTCTGGAAGAGTGTGGCAGATGCCAACATCACCTTCCTCACCACCACACTCATCTGCTTCGAGTTCTTCGAGGACCAACTCGAAATTCGCATAGGTTAGAACGTGATGGAGATCAAGCCCAAGAGAACATGGAGGCCACTCATCAAGCTCAAGAAGAGGTGGAGGCACAAATGGAGGACGCCCATGGAGGTCAAAGTCCACCTCAAAGGATTACAAGAAGCATGTTCAAAGCCTTGGGAGCTAGAGGACATTTATTTTCTCTTTTTGTAGTGTCTTTAATTGAAGGTGCTTAGAGGGAAACCTTAGAAACCTCTTTTGTTATAGCATCTTTTAGGCTTTAGTTAGGAGCTTTAGGGGGGTGTATTAGTAGATAGGTGTAGGAGTAGAATAGGGGGTGCCAAAGTGAAGGAAAGGATCACACCTTCCTTGCTTTGCTTTTGAGCGCCGGTTCTAGCTTGTTTTGGAGGGAATTTTGATTTGTTTTAGCTTTCAATTTTCAGCACCTTAGGCTATAAATAGAGGTGCCTTCCTTGTAAATTTCAGATTTGAATTCATCTAAAGAAACTATACTCAAAATTGGAGTGAGCATTTGGAGAGCTTTTGAGCTTCTACTCTAGTCTTATCTTGAAGGACCATGGTTTCCTCAAGTGGCGGCTTCCACACTCATCTAGGAGCATCCATACTTCTAGTGGCGTGACCATCCAACCTAACTTCCATCTTCATGAGCATTCTCTTCTCCTTCCTTTCTTCTTCTTCAATTTGTTCATGTTGCTTTGAGTTTTGAGTTGTTGTTGTTTCGGTTCCTATAATTTTCCAGCACCTATTTTCTGTTTGTTGCTTATTTCTGTTCGGTACTTTTGTTTTTAATTCAATTCTGTTCGGTCTATTCTTTTTATTGTCCTTTGTTGATTCAATTTGACAATATTTGGTTCATCCAAATGAGTTTGGGATTTGGTACTTGTTATTGGTGAGTTCTTGATTTTAGAACCATGATCCAACTTCTAAGAAAGTGCCTCTATATTTTCCAGCTCAAGGTGATTCCTCAAAGTGTCAAGAATCTTGTTCTATGTGGCTATTGGAATCACATCATGTGGTATCATGAGTCTTAGGTTCATTCTTGTTTAATTGTTGAGTTGTGTGCACTTTATTTCAAGAGCTCTTTTTAATTTCTTGCAATTTAAGTTTCTGTTTTAGAATTTTACTTGAGTATTCTTGCTGTTTTTCTTTTGCTCCAAGTGTTTGTGGAAAGGTTTATGGCACTCATAATTCTTATGAGTATGGTTGCTCTTTTGGAATGGCATTATCCTTCCTAGAGTTTACCTTAAGCTTCCTTTCACTTGTTACAATTTGTGTTGTGTCTTTTAATTTTTGAATCATGTCAAGTTTTGTCTTAGTCATGTTCTTCCATTTATGTCATTACTTCTAGTAGTACTTTTATTGTTTTGATTGTTTCTTGCTTTGGTGTCATATAATTTTCTGAATTGATGTTGATCCTTTGTGCATTTTCTTTTTAGAATTGAGTTCATACTTGTATTCTAGACCTATACAAGTTCCAATACATCATTTTCTATTATGTCTTTGCTAGTTCATCCTTCTTTTTTTTTTTATTCCTATTAGGATTCCTCTGTTTCTGAAAAGAGTGCTTACTGTTTTTCCTTATTGCAACTGATTTACGACTGTAAAATTCTGAAATTCTGGATTTGAGATATTCAAAGTGTTAGAAAATAATAGAAAAAAGAATCATTCAAAAATATGAAGTACACAAAAAATGATAAATAAAATAAAAAAAGTGTACATTCCTGCCGAAAAAAATACGGTAATCTGGCAGTGATTTTGAAAAATTTATTTCTCTCAATTGGCTTACTGTTTTTAATTGATTCCAGTGCCATTATTGAGTTAACATCTTGAAGTTTCTGTGGTATAAATTTCATAATCCAGTTCGCTCTACAACGTTCCAGTTAAATCAGTGAATATCAAACACAGTTTGCATAAAAAAAAAAAAAATTTCCAGTAGCTAAATTTTTTTGTTTTCTTCATCTACTCTAGTGCTTTTCCTTAGGTATTCTTTTGTGTGCCTACTTTTCTCATTGAATTCTTTATTTTCTTGATTGTCTTTCATTCTTACTCTTTGAGTTTGTCTTACATATAGTATTCCTTTTGCAATTACCTTTCCTTGCTTATACCTTTTCTTGTTTGTCTTTATTGTTTCTTTGGTTTTGTGGTGGTTTGCTCTTAAGATTGGTGTGCTTGCTTTGACATATTTCATTTGAGGATTCCAAGGCCTCAAGATCAGATTGGAGCAAGAACATTATTTCTTTGAGAGTGATATCTTTTTCAGCCTTCAATTCACTTCGGCAGTTTCAATTGCAAAGCTCACTGTTTTTGCTAATTTTTAACTTGTTTGCTGTTTTGTGTGTTTGCTGTTTTTTTAATTACAAATGGCTGGATCTTCAAGTGATGCATCCTACAAGCAGAATTCTCCTTCCAAAGCTTCCATTCTTGGTGAATTACATGAAGCTCAAAGAACAATTAGAAGGTTGGAGGAAAAAATGCAAAAGATGGAGGTCCAACAATCTAGACCATCTCCTTCTATCCATGATGGACATCATTCTCATAGACCATCTTCAAGAGCTTCTTCAAATGATGTTGGCCGTGAAGATGAGCATAGGAGAAGGAGACCTCCACCCCAAGTCCATGGACAAAGACATCATCACCAAGGGGAAAGAATTCACTACGGCAATGGCTTCTACCATGATGCAAAGTCCAAGCTTCCTTCGGTCAAACTACCTTGTTTTAATGGTTCTAGTGATCCAAATGTGTATTTAGATTGGGAGGCTAAGTGTGAACAAATTTTTGAGATACATGAGATCCAAGATGAGCATAAGCTCAAGCTAGCCACCCTAGAGTTTAGTGATTATGCCATGAAATGGTGGCATGGGATTGTAAAGGACATTATCTATCACAAGGGTCCTCCCGTGGACTCTTGGAACTCTTTAAAGGATCATATGCGCGCTAGGTTTGTGCCCCCACATTTTAGGAAAGACCTCATGTTGAGACTCCAACGGTTTCAACAAGGCACGCTAAATGTGGATGAATATTATAAGGAGCTTGAGACGCTTGTGCTTAAAATTGAATTAGAGGAAAGTGAAGAAGCCATGGTTGCTAGGTTTGTGAGTGGTCTTAGGAAGGATATCCAAGACATTGTTGAGTTACAAGAGTATTCATCATTGGGCTCTTTAGTTCATCTTGCAATGAAGGTGGAAGCCCAACTTGCTAAGAAAAACTCTTTTAAAAATGCTTCCAATAATGGATACTACTCCAAGTCTTGGAGAAACAAAACTTCTTTTTCTAAACATCCTTCCAAAGATTCTTCTTTCAAACCCAAGGAATCTAAGCCATCAACATCTAGACCTAAGTCTCCCACTAGAACATCTAACACTAAATGCTTTAAATGTATGGGTTATGGTCATATTGCTGCAAATTGTCCTTCCAAACGAAGTATGTACATGCATGAGGGCATTGTAGTTAGTGAGCATGATTCGGATTCTTCAAAGCATTCATTGCATTCTCATGCATCTAGTGAGGAAGAGAGCGAATGTCCACTTGAAGGGGACTTGTTAGTTGTGAGAAGACTTCTTGGACAAGTTTCACAACCTTTTGATGAAAGTCAAAGGGAAAATATTTTCCATACAAGATGTCTTATTCAAAACAACATTTGTTCCTTGATAGTGGATGGGGGTAGTTGTGCAAATGTGGCTAGTACAAGAGTAGTAGATAAGCTTGGATTGCCTACTATCTCTCATACAAAGCCCTATAAGTTACAATGGCTTAGTGAAGTAGGAGAAATAATTGTTAATAAACAAGTCCTCATCCATTTCTCCATTGGAAAATACAAAGATGAGGTATTATGTGATGTTGTGCCCATGGAAGCCACTCATGTTCTTTTGGGAAGGCCTTGGCAATTTGATAGAAAAGTTTTACATGATGGCTTTACCAACAAATTATCTTTTGAATTCCATGGTCACAAGGTTACTTTAAAATCTCTCTCTCCAAGAGAAGTCCATGAGGACCAAGTTATCATGAAGAAAAAGAGGGAGAGTGAAAAAGATAAAAAAGATAAAAAAGATAAAAAAGATAAGAGTTCTAAGCCTACACTCCTTGTGTCTAGGCGTGACATTGAAAGGGAAATAGTGGCTCATCATCCTCTTTTTTTAGCCATCCCTAGAACTCTTAGCATAGAATCATTTGTTGATAGTCCTCATTGCTTGGAAAATTTGGTAGAAGAGTTCAAAGATGTGTTTCAAGATCCTCCAAATGGACTTCCACCTTTGAGAGGGATTGAGCACCAAATTGATTTGATACCGGGCTCTTCTTTACCAAATCGTCCCGCATATAGGACCAATCCAAGTGAAACCAAGGAAATTCGCCAACAAGTTGAGGCTTTGATTGAAAAAGGGTGGGTGCAAGATAGCATGAGTCCTTGTGTTATGCCTATCATCTTAGTGCCAAAAAAGGATGGCACATGGCGAATGTGTTCGAATTGTAGGGCCATCAATAACATAACCATTAAGTATAGGCATCCCACACCTAGACTAGATGATTTGTTGGATGAATTACATGGTTCAAAAATCTTTTCAAAGATTGATCTTAAAAGCGGCTACAATCAAATCCGTATCAAACCGGGTGATGAATGGAAGACGGCTTTTAAGACCAACTTTGGTTTATATGAGTGGTTAGTTATGCCTTTTGGTTTAACTAATGCACCAAGTACCTTCATGCGCCTCATGCATCATGTTCTTAGACCTTTCATTGGTAAGTTTGTTGTGGTTTACTTTGATGACATTCTCATTTATAGCTTATCTTTGAATGACCATAGGTTGCATGTTAGGCAAGTTTTGGAAACCCTTAGGAAGGAACATTTGTATGCTAACCTTGCTAAATGTATGTTTGCTCTTGATCATATAGAATTCCTAGGGTTTGTTGTGAGTTGTAAAGGGGTCCATGTGGACAAAAACAAGGTGGTGGCCATTCAAAATTGGCCTACACCGAAATCTTTGAATGAGGTCCGAAGTTTTCATGGGCTTGCTTCTTTCTATAGAAGATTTGTCCCAAACTTTGGTACCATTGCCGCACCACTCAATGACATAGTGAAAAAGGATGTGGTCTTTCATTGGGGAGAAGCACAACAAAATGCTTTTGATACTTTAAAAGAAAAATTGACTAATGCTCCCATCTTGGCCCTTCCTAATTTCACTAAGACATTTGAGATTGAGTGTGATGCTTCAAGCATAGGTATTGGGGCTGTTCTCCTTCAAGAGGGCCACCCCATAGCCTATTTTAGTGAGAAATTGAAGGGAAGTCATCTCAACTATTCCACCTATGATAAGGAATTATATGCACTTGTTAGAGCTTTGTTTACTTGGCAACACTATCTTTTTCCCAAAGAGTTTGTGATACATAGTGATCATGAATCTCTTAAATATTTGAAAAGCCAAAACAAACTTAACAAGAGGCATGCTAAGTGGGTGGAATTCATTGAGCAATTTCCTTATGTGATCAAACACAAGCAAGGCAAAATAAATATTGTGGCGGATGCTCTTTCTAGAAGATACACCTTGCTAAATCTTTTAACCTCTCAATATCTTGGTTTTGATCACATTAAGGAACTTTATCATGATGACCTTGATTTTTCTCTCCTCTATCAAGAGTGTCTTAAGGGAGGACACAAAGACTTTTTTATTCAAGATGGCTTTCTTTTTAAGGGAAAACGTCTTTGTGTTCCCCAATGCTCTATTAGATTATCTCTTGTTAGAGAAGCTCATGAGGGGGGCTTAATGGGACATTTTGGGGTTGCTAAAACTTTGGATGTGTTGCATGAACATTTCTTTTGGCCTCATATGCATAAACATGTTCATAGTTTGTGTGATAAATGCATAGCTTGCCGCAAAGCTAAATCTAAAATGCATCCCCATGGTCTTTATACTCCTCTTCCTATTCCTTCAATGCCTTGGGTAGATATATCTATGGATTTCATCTTAGGCTTACCCAAGACATCAAAGGGAAAGGACTCCATTTTTGTGGTAGTGGATCGTTTTTCAAAGATGGCTCACTTTATTCCTTGCCACAAAGTGGATGATGCATGCCACATTGCAAACCTCTTCTTCCAAGAAGTGGTTCGCTTGCATGGGATTCCTAGGTCTATAGTGTCCGATAGAGATCCTAAGTTCTTGAGTCACTTTTGGAAGACCTTGTGGGGCAAGCTTGGAACTAAGCTTTTATTTTCTACCACTTGCCACCCACAAACCGATGGTCAAACCGAGGTGGTGAATAGAACTTTGGGACAACTATTGAGATGCTTTATTTCGGGGAATCCTCGAGTGTGGGAGAATTTACTACCCCATGTTGAGTTTGCATATAACCGAGTAGTAAATTCTACCACCTCCCATTCTCCTTTTGAGGTGGTCTATGGGTTTAATCCCCTAACACCTCTTGATCTTCTTCCTATTCCCCTTCTTGAAGATGTCTTGTGCAAAGATGGGGATGAAAAGGCTTCTTTTGTGAAAACTTTGCATAAAGACATCAAGAAGAGAATTGAGAAGAAGGTTGGCAAGTATGCTGAACTTGCCAATAAAAGGAGAAAAGCATTGTTGTTTGATGAGGGCGATTGGGTTTGGCTTCACTTGAGGAAGGATCGTTTTCCTACTCAAAGGAAGTCCAAACTAATGCCTCGAGGGGATGGACCTTTCCAAATCCTCAAGAGGATTAATGACAATGCTTATGAGTTAGATATGCCTGATACATTCTTAGGTAGTCATACTTTTAATGTCAGCGATTTAACTCCTTTTTCTGTAGGTCTCCAGAATTCGTGGTCGAATTCTCTCCAACTCGGGGAGTATGATGGAGATCAAGCCCAAGAGAACATGGAGGCCACTCATCAAGCTCAAGAAGAGGTGGAGGCACAAATGGAGGACGCCCATGGAGGTCAAAGTCCACCTCAAAGGATTACAAGAAGCATGTTCAAAGCCTTGGGAGCTAGAGGACATTTATTTTCTCTTTTTGTAGTGTCTTTAGTTGAAGGTGCTTAGAGGGAAACCTTAGAAACCTCTTTTGTTATAGCATCTTTTAGGTTTTAGTTAGGAGCTTTAGGGGGGTGTATTAGTAGATAGGTGTAGGAGTAGAATAGGGGGTGCCAAAGTGAAGGAAAGGATCACACCTTCCTTGCTTTGCTTTTGAGCGCCGGTTCTAGCTTGTTTTGGAGGGAATTTTGATTTGTTTTAGCTTTCAATTTTCAGCACCTTAGGCTATAAATAGAGGTGCCTTCCTTGTAAATTTCAGATTTGAATTCATCTAAAGAAACTATACTCAAAATTGGAGTGAGCATTTGGAGAGCTTTTGAGCTTCTACTCTAGTCTTATCTTGAAGGACCATGGTTTCCTCAAGTGGCGGCTTCCACACTCATCTAGGAGCATCCATACTTCTAGTGGCGTGACCATCCAACCTATCTTCCATCTTCATGAGCATTCTCTTCTCCTTCCTTTCTTCTTCTTCAATTTGTTCATGTTGCTTTGAGTTTTGAGTTGTTGTTGTTTCGGTTCCTATAATTTTCCAGCACCTATTTTCTGTTTGTTGCTTATTTCTGTTCGGTACTTTTGTTTTTAATTCAATTCTGTTCGGTCTATTCTTTTTATTGTCCTTTGTTGATTCAATTTGACAATATTTGGTTCATCCAAATGAGTTTGGGATTTGGTACTTGTTATTGGTGAGTTCTTGATTTTAGAACCATGATCCAACTTCTAAGAAAGTGCCTCTATATTTTCCAGCGCAAGGTGATTCCTCAAAGTGTCAAGAATCTTGTTCTATGTGGCTATTGGAATCACATCAGAACGTCTAAGTTTTCATTCTAACATTACTTCTGTTAACTGTTTCTGGGCGTCTTGTGCATTGTGCGCAAGACTTTGGTTTTATTTTCTGCACCATATATCTGCTTTTGTTGCATACTGCCTTACGTGTTTACCTTTTCCTCTGAACTAACCCATGTATTTTTGCTTTATGCAGATCGTATGTTGGGCCAGGGCAAGCTCGCTGAACTGAGGGCGCTCGCCCGATCCCACGGGTTGGCATCGGGTTCCCAAACCGTGCCAAACTCAGTGGTGGAGATCGCCGCCGCACAGGGCCGATCGCCACCCAAAGGCCCAGCTCCTCCCGATGTCCAACCCGCCAACCAACGCAAAAAGCTTGTCCTCAGGAAACCTAAGAGGAAAGCCCCCCAAGTAGCCCACGAGGAGGAAGAGGAAGACGACGAGGCAACTGAAGATGGTCTCGTCACGAAGAGGAAGAGGGTGGCACCTTCTTCACCATCTGCTCCACCCCCTCTTCCAACATCAACACCACCATCTACACCTGCTCCGCCTCCAACATTGCCACCCCCACCAGCTCCTGCCTCACCAGTCCAAGCGATCCCTTTGGCATCTGCGCCTCCTGAAGTCGAGGGCGCCGAAGCCAACTTCTTGGAGAACCCCCCGAGCGCCTCCACGCCGTATGTAACAGTTGGAGGGGGTCCTCCATCAAATGCCTCAACTGCGAACATTGCACCAGTTGGGGATGAAGGTGCTCATCACTCTCCGATTCTGATTACTGAATCCCCGACGTCGCCACCACGCCACGAAGCACCTGCTGAGCAACCAACTAAAGAGGGTGGCGGCGAAAACCAACAGCAAACCCACCCGGTGCCTCCAACAGCAAACCTCTCTCTTGAGGTTAAGAGGATGTGGGAGCCTTTCTCGGCCAAACTGAAGATGATGGCAGAGGACTTCCCCACCATTATATCTAAAGCTGTGGAGAGCTCCACCAGGAAGCTCCAGGATGACCTCTTCGCCCTTCGAACTGAGAATAGCACTATAAGGCTTGAGGCGGAGAAGTTATCTTGCAATCTGACACTCGCCGAGATTGAGCACTCCCGAGTAGAAGATGCAATGAGCACCGAGCTCCGGGTGGCGCGCAAGGAGGCCACCGATCTACGCCATAAGGTGCAGCTTCTGGCTCAAGAGAAGATTGAGCTGGAGAGCAAGATTGTACCTTATCGCGTCAAAGTGGCTGACCTGGAGGCCTTAATAAAAACTGACGCCGCCAAGGTGAAGAAACTAGAACAAAGGTCAGCCGATCGGGAGGTCTTCCTTGGAAAGGTGGAGAAGGAGAGGGACGAGGCCATGGCTGAGCTTGCCGAAGCCAACAAAGAAAAAGGGAAGCTCGCTGCTGAACTGGGCCAGGTGCAGGCAGAATCCAAGAAGGTTACTGAAGACCTTCTTCAAGCTCAAGAAGCAGCTGAAGAACTGAAGAAGCAAACTGAAGAACTGAAAAAGCAAGCTGAAGAGCTGAAGCAGCAGAATGAGGGGCAAAAGAAACAAGTTGAAGATCTCGAGCTGAGCTCTGCCCAGATTCTCGTTGCTGGATTCGAGGCTGTCCGGGAACAGTTCGCCTGCTTGTTCCCCGATCTTGATCTCAGCATGGTGTCCCTTAACAACGAGGTGGTGGATGGGAAGGTTATTCCTGCTGAAGACTAACTGATTCCCTCCATCCACTACCTTTATGCCTTTTCCCCTGCTTGTAATAAACTTTTTTTCTTTTTCTGTACATGTACCTTTAATCTGATACTTACTTTATGATAAAGTCCTTGCATTTCTTCTTGTAATTTCTTTGTCTGCTTTAACTTTCCTTGCACAATTTACTTCAAAGAAATAACTTGGTAATTTCGTAAGCGCAATCGTGTACTTAACTGTTTCGAACCACATCGATTTCGAATAACAATCATTCTAACAACTTGTAAACTTAAGGCAATGAACCTTAGCGTAAAATCACTCTTCAAACAACGAGCTTTAACTCAACTGGTGGCTTAAGACATCGCTTCACCCGGTCTGCCTTATCAAAACGGGTCTTTAACTTCTCGCCATTGCTTGAACTTTTCCTGGTCGCCAAAGACTCTTGGCGATATTAGCTTCTTCCTGCCTTCACAACTTGGCCATTGTTCCTTCATCTGGGGGTAGAGGCGCCTTTCGGATCCTTCTCTACCTTCCTGAACTTCAGAACAAAGACGGGGTGACTAGGTGTTCTCTTCGAACCTACCTTAGTCACCCTCCAAACTTCTTCCACCCTTTGCACCACACCTGAACTCGTTCGAGACGAGAAGGATTTTATCTTGCCTGAACTCGCTCATCGGCGAGAAGGTCTGATGTGATTCCAATAGCCATATAGAGAAAGGTTCTTGACCTTCTTAGGAATCACCTTGAGTTGGACATTATAGAGGCACTTTTCTTAGAGTTGGATCATTGTTCTAAGACAAGAACTCATCAAAAACTAGTACCAAATCCCAAACTCATTTGGATGAACCAATTTTAGTCAAATTGAACCGAACAAAAGAGTAAGAAAAGCAAAGGAACAAGATGAATGGGCAGAATTATAAAACTGCCGAACCAAAATACTCATAAAAACAGCAAGAACACCAAACCAAACTCAAGAACACAAGCTAACAAAAACAAATGAAAGAGGAGAAAGGAAGGAGAGAAGAAATGCTCATGAAGATGGAAGGAGGATGGATGATCTCGCCACTAGAAGTGTGGAATGCTCCTAGATGAGAGTGATGCCGCCACTTGAGGACTCCATTGATCCATCAAGATAAGACTAGAGAAGAAGCTCAAAAGCTCTCCAAATGCTCACTCCAATTTTGAGTAGAGTTTTCTTAGATTAATTCCAATCTGAATTTTACAAAGGAAGCACCTCTATTTATAGCCTAAGGTGCTGAAAAATAGGTGGGAAATTTCAAATAAACTCATTTGAAATTCCCACCAAAAACAAGTCACATGGGAGGTGTGACCTTTTTCTACTATGACACCTCCCAAAAACTACACCTACACCACTCTCCTAAGTCAAATGGGTAATGTGACTTTATTTTACATTTTCACACTCCTTTATTTAATAACCACACCTCCTAAAACTATACAAGAGTATTTCAAAGCTTGGCCTTGCCCCTCATGGGATGGACTTGGGCTCTTTGGGCTTTGGCCTTCTTGGGCTTGGGCTTGGGCTTTGGGCTTGGGCCTCATCTTTATTTTATGTATTCTTTTAATTTTGAGAAGACTAGAAGGAAGAACTTCAAATGTGAGGGTGGATGTCCTCTTCCTCCATTAATAAAAGCCTCCTTTATTTGATTCTCATCATACTCCTCGAGTTGGAGAGAATTCGTCCACGAATTCTGAATCCCTGCATATAACAAAGTCAGTTTAGTTTTACAATTAAAAGTGGAAGAAAAATGTAAACATGACTTAGCATTTGTAAATAATGGGATTTCAGAAAAGGAGGTTCTATTAATCGACCAAGTTGGAAAAATTTGTTTGGGAATGATGTGATGTTTTGGAAAAAGACCTCTTAAATGGTGACAACCATTAGGAGGTATGAACAAATTATCCCTAACAGTTTTTAACCAAGATGGTGGTGAAATAGGAACCTTGGGTAAGGAAAAAGATAAGGAAGGAAAACACCTTGGAGGTGAAAGGATTAGATCCATGTCAACTTGGCCTTCTTTGTCTTTTTCTTTTTTACTTGTGGTAGGTGGGTGAGGTAGGTCTTGTTTTACCTTTTTTATCATTAAGATTTGTTTTTGTGGACAATGAAGAGCTATGTGCCCAAAACCTAAACATTTAAAACATTTGATATTTGAAGGTTGGGTAGGTGACTTAGGATTAGAAGGATTTGTAGTAGAAACTTTCTTTGGAAACATGGTTTGTTTGGAAAAATTGGAAGGACAATTTTGAGTAGACATTTTGTTGGCATCCTTCCTAGAAGAGTTGTAGAAATTATAATCATGAGTATTTTTGAAAGTTGTTTTCAAAAGATAGGATTCTACCTTGATGGCTTGGTGAAACACTTTCTTTAAAGAAGAGTACTCATTTAATTCTACAATTTCTCTAATATCTCTTCTCAAACCACGTACAAACCATTTTAGCTTTGACTCTTCATTAGCATGCATATTCATTTTAGTCAAAGTTGTTTCAAAATCTTTAATGTATTCTTCTACCATCCTATGTCCTTGAGGAAGCCTTTGGAACTTCAACAAGTGTTCCTTCCTAGAAGGAGGAACAAACCTCACGCGCATACACTCTTTCAAAGCATTCCAAGAAACCACGGGAGGTTTCTTGCGATATATAATGTCCATTACAATTTTATGCCACCATTCTTTGGCATAGCCCAAAAAGGATGAAGAAACTATCCTAAGTTTATCGTCATCTTGGACCCTATACACATGAAAATAATGGTCAACCTTAGTCTCCCAATCTAAATACACATTAGGATCACTATCACCATTAAAACTAGGGACTTTTTTACAAGCAATGTTGAACACTTGGTGATATCTTTGGTCACGGTTATAGCTCTCTTCATGAGAATGATGGTGATGCCTCCTTCTTCTATGTTCTTCTTCACCAAGGACTGAAGCTTTGGAAGGAGAATGTTGTTTGTAAGATGCACCACTTGAATAGCCAGCCATTTTGCAAATAAAAAACAGCAAACACACAGAAACAACAAACAAGTTAAGAAACAAAATTAGCAAAAACAGTGCGCTTGGCAATGAAATTGCCGAAGTGAATTGAGGCAGAAAAATAGGTCACTCTCAAAGAAATAATGTCCTTGCACCAATCTGATCTTGAGGCCTTGGAATCCTCAAATGAAAGATGTCAAAGCAAGCACACCAATCTCAAAGGCAACCACCACAAAACCAATGAAACAATAAAGACAAACAAGAAAAGGTATAAGCAAAGAAAGGTATTTGCAAAAGGAATACTATATGTAAGACACACTCAAAGAGTAAAGAATGAAAGACAATCAAGAAAATAAAGAACTCAATGAGAAAGTAGGCACACAAAAGAATACTTAAGGAAAAGCACTAGAGTAGATGAAGAAAACAAAAATTTAGCTACTGGAAAATTTTTTTTTAATGCAAACTGTGCTTGATATTCACTGATTTAACTGGAATGATGTAGAGAGAACTGGATTATGAAATTTAAACCACAGAAACTTCAAGATATTAACTCAATAATGGCACTGGAATCAATTAAAAACAGTAAGCCAATTGAGAGAAATAAATTTTTCAAAATCGCTGCCAGATTACCGTATTTTTTTCGGCAGAAATGTACACTTTTTTTATTTTATTTATCATTTTTTGTGTACTTCGTATTTTTGAATGATTCTTTTTTCTATTCTTTTCTAACACTTTGAATATCTCAAATCCAGAATTTCAGAATTTTCCAGTAAGTAAATCAATTGCAATAAGGAAAAACAGTAAGCACTTTTTTTTCAGAAACAGAGGAATCCTAATAGGAATAAAAAAAACAGGATGATGAACTAGCAAAGACATAATAGAAAATGATGTATTGGAACTTGTATAGGTCTAGAATACAAGTATGAACTCAATTCTAAAAAGAAAATGCACAAAGGATCAACATCAATTCAGAAAATTATATGATACCAAAGCAAGAAACAATCAAAACAATAAAAGTACTACTAGAAGTAATGACAATTATGGAATAACATGGCTAAGACAAAACTTGACATGATTCAAAAATTAAAAGACACTTCACAAATTTTAATAACTAGTGAAAGGAAGCTTAAGGTAAACTCTAGGAAGGATAATGCCATTCCAAAAGAGCAACCATACTCATAAGAATTATGAGTGCCATAAACCTTTTCACAAGCACTTGGTGTAAAAGAAAAACAGCAAGAAAACTCAATTAACACCTAAAACAGAAACTTAAATTGCAAGAAAAATTAAAGAGCTCTTGAAATAAAAGTGCACACAACTCAACAATTAAACAAGAATGAACCTAAGACTCATGATACCACAAGGGTCCTCCCGTGGACTCTTGGAACTCTTTAAAGGATCATATGCGCGCTAGGTTTGTGCCCCCACATTTTAGGAAAGACCTCATGTTGAGACTCCAACGGTTTCAACAAGGCACGCTAAATGTGGATGAATATTATAAGGAGCTTGAGACGCTTGAGCTTAAAATTGAATTAGAAGAAAGTGAAGAAGCCATGGTTGCTAGGTTTGTGAGTGGTCTTAGGAAGGATATCCAAGACATTGTTGAGTTACAAGAGTATTCATCATTGGGCTCTTTAGTTCATCTTGCAATGAAGGTGGAAGCCCAACTTGCTAAGAAAAACTCTTTTAAAAATGCTTCCAATAATGGATACTACTCCAAGTCTTGGAGAAACAAAACTTCTTTTTCTAAACATCCTTCCAAAGATTCTTCTTTCAAACCCAAGGAATCTAAGCCATCAACATCTAGACCTAAGTCTCCCACTAGAACATCTAACACTAAATGCTTTAAATGTATGGGTTATGGTCATATTGCTGCAAATTGTCCTTCCAAACGAAGTATGTACATGCATGAGGGCATTGTAGTTAGTGAGCATGATTCGGATTCTTCAAAGCATTCATTGCATTCTCATGCATCTAGTGAGGAAGAGAGCGAATGTCCACTTGAAGGGGACTTGTTAGTTGTGAGAAGACTTCTTGGACAAGTTTCACAACCTTTTGATGAAAGTCAAAGGGAAAATATTTTCCATACAAGATGTCTTATTCAAAACAACATTTGTTCCTTGATAGTGGATGGGGGTAGTTGTGCAAATGTGGCTAGTACAAGAGTAGTAGATAAGCTTGGATTGCCTACTATCTCTCATACAAAGCCCTATAAGTTACAATGGCTTAGTGAAGTAGGAGAAATAATTGTTAATAAACAAGTCCTCATCCATTTCTCCATTGGAAAATACAAAGATGAGGTATTATGTGATGTTGTGCCCATGGAAGCCACTCATGTTCTTTTGGGAAGGCCTTGGCAATTTGATAGAAAAGTTTTACATGATGGCTTTACCAACAAATTATCTTTTGAATTCCATGGTCACAAGGTTACTTTAAAATCTCTCTCTCCAAGAGAAGTCCATGAGGACCAAGTTATCATGAAGAAAAAGAGGGAGAGTGAAAAAGATAAAAAAGATAAAAAAGATAAGAGTTCTAAGCCTACACTCCTTGTGTCTAGGCGTGACATTGAAAGGGAAATAGTGGCTCATCATCCTCTTTTTTTAGCCATCCCTAGAACTCTTAGCATAGAATCACTTGTTGATAGTCCTCATTGCTTGGAAAATTTGGTAGAAGAGTTCAAAGATGTGTTTCAAGATCCTCCAAATGGACTTCCACCTTTGAGAGGGATTGAGCACCAAATTGATTTGATACCGGGCTCTTCTTTACCAAATCGTCCCGCATATAGGACCAATCCAAGTGAAACCAAGGAAATTCGCCAACAAGTTGAGGCTTTGATTGAAAAAGGGTGGGTGCAAGATAGCATGAGTCCTTGTGCTATGCCTATCATCTTAGTGCCAAAAAAGGATGACACATGGCGAATGTGTTCGGATTGTAGGGCCATCAATAACATAACCATTAAGTATAGGCATCCCATACCTAGACTAGATGATTTGTTGGATGAATTACATGGTTCAAAAATCTTTTCAAAGATTGATCTTAAAAGCGGCTACAATCAAATCCGTATCAAACCGGGTGATGAATGGAAGACGGCTTTTAAGACCAACTTTGGTTTATATGAGTGGTTAGTTATGCCTTTTGGTTTAACTAATGCACCAAGTACCTTCATGCGCCTCATGCATCATGTTCTTAGACCTTTCATTGGTAAGTTTGTTGTGGTTTACTTTGATGACATTCTCATTTATAGCTTATCTTTGAATGACCATAGGTTGCATGTTAGGCAAGTTTTGGAAACCCTTAGGAAGGAACATTTGTATGCTAACCTTGCTAAATGTATGTTTGCTCTTGATCATATAGAATTCCTAGGGTTTGTTGTGAGTTGTAAAGGGGTCCATGTGGACAAAACAAAGGTGGTGGCCATTCAAAATTGGCCTACACCGAAATCTTTGAATGAGGTCCGATGTTTTCATGGGCTTGCTTCTTTCTATAGAAGATTTGTCCCAAACTTTGGTACCATTGCCGCACCACTCAATGACATAGTGAAAAAGGATGTGGTTTTTCATTGGGGAGAAGCACAACAAAATGCTTTTGATACTTTGAAAGAAAAATTGACTAATGCTCCCATCTTGGCCCATCCTAATTTCACTAAGACATTTGAGATTGAGTGTGATGCTTCAAGCATAGGTATTGGGGCTGTTCTCCTTCAAGAGGGCCACCCCATAGCCTATTTTAGTGAGAAATTGAAGGGAAGTCATCTCAACTATTCCACCTATGATAAGGAATTATATGCACTTGTTAGGGCTTTGTTTACTTGGCAACACTATCTTTTTTCCCAAAGAGTTTGTGATACATAGTGATCATGAATCTCTTAAATATTTGAAAAGCCAAAACAAACTTAACAAGAGGCATGCTAAGTGGGTGGAATTCATTGAGCAATTTCCTTATGTGATCAAACACAAGCAAGGCAAAATAAATATTGTGGCGGATGCTCTTTCTAGAAGATACACCTTGCTAAATCTTTTAACCTCTCAATATCTTGGTTTTGATCACATTAAGGAACTTTATCATGATGACCTTGATTTTTCTCTCCTCTATCAAGAGTGTCTTAAGGGAGGACACAAAGACTTTTTTATTCAAGATGGCTTTCTTTTTAAAGGAAAACGTCTTTGTGTTCCCCAATGCTCTATTAGATTATCTCTTGTTAGAGAAGCTCATGAGGGGGGCTTAATGGGACATTTTGGGGTTGCTAAAACTTTGGATGTGTTGCATGAACATTTCTTTTGGCCTCATATGCATAAACATGTTCATAGTTTGTGTGATAAATGCATAGCTTGCCGCAAAGCTAAATCTAAAATGCATCCCCATGGTCTTTATACTCCTCTTCCTATCCCTTCAATGCCTTGGGTAGATATATCTATGGATTTCATCTTAGGCTTACCCAAGACATCAAAGGGAAAGGACTCCATTTTTGTGGTAGTGGATCGTTTTTCAAAGATGGCTCACTTTATTCCTTGCCACAAAGTGGATGATGCATGCCACATTGCAAACCTCTTCTTCCAAGAAGTGGTTCGCTTGCATGGGATTCCTAGGTCTATAGTGTCCGATAGAGATCCTAAGTTCTTGAGTCACTTTTGGAAGACCTTGTGGGGCAAGCTTGGAACTAAGCTTTTATTTTCTACCACTTGCCACCCACAAACTGATGGTCAAACCGAGGTGGTGAATAGAACTTTAGGACAACTATTGAGATGCTTTATTTCGGGGAATCCTAGAGTGTGGGAGAATTTACTACCCCATGTTGAGTTTGCATATAACCGAGTAGTAAATTCTACCACCTCCCATTCTCCTTTTGAGGTGGTCTATGGGTTTAATCCCCTAACACCTCTTGATCTTCTTCCTATTCCCCTTCTTGACGATGTCTTGTGCAAAGATGGGGATGAAAAGGCTTCTTTTGTGAAAACTTTGCATAAAGACATCAAGAAGAGAATTGAGAAGAAGGTTGGCAAGTATGCTGAACTTGCCAATAAAAGGAGAAAAGCATTGTTGTTTGATGAGGGCGATTGGGTTTGGCTTCACTTGAGGAAGGATCGTTTTCCTACTCAAAGGAAGTCCAAACTAATGCCTCGAGGGGATGGACCTTTCCAAGTCCTCAAGAGGATTAATGACAATGCTTATGAGTTAGATATGCCTGATACATTCTTAGGTAGTCATACTTTTAATGTCAGCGATCTAACTCCTTTTTCTGTAGGTCTCCAGAATTCGTGGTCGAATTCTCTCCAACTCGGGGAGTATGATGGAGATCAAGCCCAAGAGAACATGGAGGCCACTCATCAAGCTCAAGAAGAGGTGGAGGCACAAATGGAGGACGCCCATGGAGGTCAAAGTCCACCTCAAAGGATTACAAGAAGCATGTTCAAAGCCTTGGGAGCTAGAGGACATTTATTTTCTCTTTTTATAGTGTCTTTAGTTGAAGGTGCTTAGAGGGAAACCTTAGAAACCTCTTTTGTTATAGCATCTTTTAGGTTTTAGTTAGGAGCTTTAGGGGGGTGTATTAGTAGATAGGTGTAGGAGTAGAATAGGGGGTGCCAAAGTGAAGGAAAGGATCACACCTTCCTTGCTTTGTTTTTGAGCGCCGGTTCTAGCTTGTTTTGGAGGGAATTTTGATTTGTTTTAGCTTTCAATTTTCAGCACCTTAGGCTATAAATAGAGGTGCCTTCCTTGTAAATTTCAGATTTGAATTCATCTAAAGAAACTATACTCAAAATTGGAGTGAGCATTTGGAGAGCTTTTGAGCTTCTACTCTAGTCTTATCTTGAAGGACCATGGTTTCCTCAAGTGGCGGCTTCCACACTCATCTAGGAGCATCCATACTTCTAGTGGCGTGATCATCCAACCTATCTTCCATCTTCATGAGCATTCTCTTCTCCTTCCTTTCTTCTCTTTCAATTACTCTTGTTGTCTTGTGTTCTTGAGCATGTTTTGGTTCGGCTATTCCATTTTCCAGCACATGTGTTCTGTTTTTGTTTTCAATTCCTTTTATGTTCGGTTCTTATGTGTTCTTGCCTAATTTCTGTTCGGTCTTCTCTTTTTATAATTCCTTTGTTGATTCAATTTGACAATATTTGGTTCATCCAAATGAGTTTGGGATTTGGTACTTGTTATTGGTGAGTTCTTGACTTAGAACCATGATCCAACTTCTAAGAAAGTGCCTCTTTATTTTCCAGCTCAAGGTGATTCCTCAAAGTGTCAAGAATCTTGTTCTATGTGGCTATTGGAATCACATCAAGGTCTTTAACTCGCCTGAACTCGCTCATAGGCGAGAAGGTCTTTAAACTCGCCTGAACTCGCTCATAGGCGAGAAGGTCTTTAAATCGTGCCTCTACATTGCCCCAGGGGTTACATCTCCTCTCCCCCAGAAACACTGAGGACTTTCGCTGGTGCCTCTACATTGCCCCGGGGGTTACATCTTCTCGCCCCCAGAAACACTAAGGACTTTTCACTAGTGCCTCTACATTGCCCCGGGGGTTACATCTTCTCGCCCCCAGAAACACTGAGGACTTTTCACTCTTCCTCGCCTGCACTCGCTCGACGGCGAGGAGGTCTTTATCTCGCCTCAGGACGCGCGAGGGCGTTGAGGTCTTTTAACTGATGCCTCCGATCGCCGAAAGACGATGAGGACTTTAAAAACTTTTTAGAAAGCATGCAATATATCTTTACTTGCCTTAAATCACATATAAGTGACAAGGTCTTTCTTCAAAAATTTCTGAAAACAACAAGCATGCAATCTAAAACAACTTTGAACTTCGAAAACTCTTCTTTTATTGGGTGGCCTCATTAAAAACCCTCCTTAGGGAAAAAAGAGTGCCCCCTTCAAATTGTTTTAACAGAGACATTGTAATATAACTTCGTGCTTGTCTTTACTTACAAAGCTCTTAACTGTAATATAACTTGAGGTGCGTGGCGTTCCAAGTGCGAGGAATCGCCCCTCCTTCCAATGTCTCTAAGCGGTAGGCGCCGTTCCCGAGCGCCTCGGTTATTCTGAACGGTCTCGTCCACTTAGGCGACAGCTTATTCTCCATCTCATACTGGTGGGCTTTCCTCATCACCAGGTCGCCCTCTCTGAACTGTCTCGGCATCACCTTCGAGTTATATCTTCGTTCAATCCTTCTCTTCACCGCCTCAGCTTTCAATCTCGCCTCTTCCCTGACCTCATCCAGTAGATCCAGGTTCAACCTTCTTTCTTCATTCGAGTCTTCCTCTACGAAGTTCTGGAATCTCGGCGAGCTCTCCTGGATCTCCACTGGAATCATTGCATCACACCCATAGACCAAGCTGAACGGGGTCTCATGGGTTCCTGACTGTTCGGTGGTGTGGTACGCCCAGACTATACGGGGTACCTCCTCAGCCCAGCTTCCTTTGGCTTTCTCTAGCCTCCTCTTCAAACCTCTCAGCAACACCCGATTAGCTGACTCTACTTGACCATTCGTCTGAGGGTGCTCGACGGATGCAAACACTTGTTGAATTCCCACCCCTTCGCACAGCTTCTTCAACAGGTGACTTGCAAACTGAGTCCCGTTGTCCGACACCAGGCGCTTGGGCACACGAAACCGGCACACAATGTTCTTCCACACGAAACCTTCGATCTTGTGTGCGGTGATCTGGGCCACTGGTTCTGCTTCGATTCCACTTGGTGAAATACTCAACCGCCACCACCAAGTACTTCATCTGCCTGATCGCCAGTGGGAAAGGTCCCAGGATGTCGATTCCCCATGTATGAAACGGCCAAGGGCTGTAAATCGACTTCAACTCCTCGGGAGGCGCCTTATGCCAATCGGCGTGCTGTTGGCATTGTTTGCAACACTGTGCATACTTCTTGCAGTCTTCTCTCATCGTTGGCCAGTAGTAACCTGCACGGAGGGTCCTTGCAGCCAGAGCTCGACCCCCGACGTGGCTTCCGCATATACCTTCATGGAGCTCTGCCATAATCCTCGTGCATTTCTCACCATACACACATTCCAGGAGTGGGTGAGTGAACCCAAACCTGTACAACTCGCCATCAATCATTGTGTACTTGCTGGAATTTTTCTTTATCTTCCTAGCCTCTGTCGAATCCAGCGGAAGAAGGCCATCTGCCAGGCACCGCTTGTACTGTGTTATCCAGGTGTCTGGCTCATGGGTAGCGCAGACCTGCGTCATGTTCACCTTCTCTCCTCGACATGCTCTAATTCTCGGCGATCTCAACGTTTCTTGCGTCAAAGACCTGTGACTTCTTGCCACTTTTTCCGTCGACCTGCTTATCTGAAGAACCAGGTGATCTGCTACAAATGCTCTCGGCGTTTTCAGAGTTTCTTGAATCACCGTCCTCTGCCTACCCCCCTTGCCTGAACTGGCGAGCTTAGCCAGCAAGTCAGCTCGGGCATTCTGCTCTCTGGGCACATGCACCACTTCAAAGGAGGCAAAGGAACTCTTCAATTCCTGCACATACTCCAGGTAAGCCGCCATTTGTGGATCTTTAGCCTGGAACTCGCCTGTTACTTGCCCCGTGACTAGCAGCGAGTCACTCTTAGCCATCAACACCCTCGCCCCCATCTCTTTTGCCAGCAAGATCCCGGCGATCAGCGCCTCATACTCTGCTTGATTATTGCTGGCTTTGAAGGCAAACCTCAAAGATTGTTCGATCAGCACGCCGTTGGGTCCCTCCAAGATGACTCCAGCACCGCTACCCTGCTGGTTCGACGATCCATCCACCGATAGCACCCAGCGGAAGTCGTACCCTTCAACTCGTGTCGCCTCAGATGAGAGCTCGACCACGAAATCTGCGAAGATTTGCCCCTTAATCGGGCCTCGGGGCTCATACTTAATGTCAAACTCTGACAACTCTACTGCCCACTTCACCATCCTTCCCGCAACGTCGGGCTTCTTCAAGACCTTCTGGATGGGCAGGTCAGTCATCACCAGTATTGTGAAGCTATGAAAATAGTGGCGCAACCTCCTCGCCGAAAATACCACAGCCAGCGCAGCCTTCTCCAGGGCCTGATATCTCGTTTCGGGGCCCTGCAACACCTTACTAACAAAATAAATAGGCTTCTGAGCCTGATCTTGGTCCTGGGCGAGCACTGCACTTACCGCCCTCTCAGTTACAGCAAAATACAACCTGAGAGGGGTTCCCACCAGCGGTTTGCACAAAACCGGCGGGCTCGCCAGGTACTCCTTCAGCTTGACGAAGGCTTCCTCGCACTCCTTCGTCCAAGCAAATTTGTTATTGCGCCTTAAGCACTGGAAGTAGGGATGACCCTTCTCTCCGCTAGCTGACACGAAGCGAGACAGGGCGGCCGTCCGACCTGTTAGTTGTTGTACTTCCTTCACGGTAGCTGGGCTCCTCATCGCCAAGATGGCGACACACTTATCCGGGTTGGCCTCTATTCCTCTTTCGGTTAAGAGGAAACCCAAAAACTTTCCAGCCTCCACACCAAAGACGCATTTTTCTGGATTCAGCTTGAACCTGAACTTGGCGATCGTCGTGAACAATTCCTCCAAGTCTGCAACGTGCTTGCTTTTTTCTGGCGAGGTCACGACCATGTCATCTACGTACGCTTGCACATTCCTTCCCAGCATCGGTGCAAGTACTCGATCCATCAACCTCTGGTACGTGGCCCCCGCGTTCTTCAGCCCAAACGGCATCACCTTGTAGCAGTAGCACGATCTCTCGGTCATGAAGGCAGTCTTCTCTTCATCCATGGGATGCATCTTGATCTGATTATACCCCGAGAAGGCATCCAGGAAGCTCAACAACTTACACCCTGCAGCACTATCCACCAGGGCGTCTATGCTTGGTAAAGGATATGAATCCTTTGGGTAGGCCTTATTCAAATCAGTGAAATCGACGCACATGCGCCATTTCCCATTACTCTTCTTCACCAGCACGACATTTGCCAGCCATTCAGGGTACTGAACTTCCCTGATGTGGCCTGCAGTGAGGAGTTTCTGTGTTTCGTCCCTAATCGCCTGCCTCCTCTCCTCGTTGAACTTTCTTCTTCTTTGTCGCACCGGTCTCACCAAGTTGTCCATCGCCAGATGATGGCACAAGAAGTCGGGATCGATCCCGGGCATGTCCGAAGCGGACCATGCAAACGCATCCAGATGCCGTTCTATCACCTTGGCGATCTGGTCCTGGAGCTCAACCTCCAGAGATCTTCCCAGCTTGAAGACCTTTCCCCCGATTTCTCTCTCGAGCCACTGCTCGACGGGTTTTGGTCTGGTTTCTCTAGCGATCACCGCCCTGGCGATTCCCAGTTCCCTCGCTTCCTCAGGGCGATTCCTTGCCTCTTCCTCCTCCAGACCAGCGTTCCCCTCCCCCAGCTCAGCATCCACCATCTCCACGTCTCTTCCGGCGGTCTCGCCTATTACCGTCGACCTGGGCTTCACACCGGGAGGCGGGGTGGTTGTTACGTAACTTACCGACCTCTTGTTTTTCAGGCTATTCTCATAGCACTTTTTCGCTTCTTTCTGATCGGATTTGATGGTGATCACCACCCCCTCCATAGACGGCAACTTCACCTTCATGTGCCGGGTCGACGGTATAGCGCCTATCCTGTTGAGCGTGGGTCTTCCTAACAGAATGTTGTACGCTGAAGGAGCGTTTACGACAAGGTATTTGATTTTCTCCGTTCTCGAACCCGCCTCATCTGTAAACGTAGTCCTCAACTCTATGTACCCCCTGACCTCCACCTGGTCAAGGGGTAGCTCCAGCTGCGTGAAAGTCGGCCAGAACATCACGTCTGCCGAGCTTCCTTGGTCCACCAGAACCCTGTGGACCTTTCTTCCTGCTGTGATCAACGAGATGACTATGGGATCGTTGTCATGAGGCACAACGTCCCGAAGATCTTGCTTGGTGAATGTAATGTCCACTTCCGGCGAGTGGTCTTCAAACATATCCACCGTCATCACAGACATCGCGTACCTCTTCCTCTGTGATGCGGTGCATCCACCCCCTGAGAAACCCCCTGCAATGGTATGGATTTCCCCGTGCGTAGGCAGCTCGTGCTGCTGAGCCTCAGCACCTGCAGGTTGGGAGCTCGACGCTCCCCCCGTCCTCCTATCCAGCAGATAGTCATTTAGGAACCCGCTCTTAACCAGATCGTCGAGCTGCTATCCTAAGGCCAAGCACGAATCCACGGTGTGGCCAAAGCCCTGGTGAAACTCACACCAGGCGTCTGGCTTTGGTCCCAGCACCTTGTCGCCTACCTTCTCGGGCGCTTTCAACCTAGCTGATATGTTGGGAATGGCGATCAGGTCCGCCAATCCCATAACAAACTTGTGCTTAGGCGGGCGATTGTATTCCCGACGTGCTGGTTGCTAGCGTCCTTGGCCCCTACCCTTGTTCTTCCTTGGATCATAAGGATGGCGAGTCCTCTGATCCCTTCTGGCCGCCGCTGTCTCCAGCACCCTTTGTGGCTGGATTCTCGTCTGGGCGCGTGGCCTAGTGGGAGCCACGCTTCCCCTCTTCTCGGCGACTTCACTCTCGTCGACGATGTGGGCCACCGCAAGTCGCATGACCTCAGCAAACGTGGCGGGGTGAGCCCTGATCAATGCCTCGCAGAATGGTCCCGGCAGCACGCCCTTCTTAAATGCATAGACCAGCATTTCTTCATCTTTGGCCGGCGATCTGACCATCTGCGCCCCAAAGCGATTCAAGTAGTCCCTGAGGGACTCTCCCTGATATTGCCTTATATCAAACAAATCGTAAGACACCCTGGGCGGTGCCTTATTCACGATGTACTGCTCGACGAAAATCTTCGAGAACTGTTGGAAGTTGGTAATGTGACCGGTAGGCAAGCTCACAAACCATTCCAGCGTCGTTCCCTGGAGTGTGCTCACGAACATCTTGCAGTACACGGCGTCTGATCCTCCTGACAGCATCATCTGCGTATGGAACGTGGTGAGATGAGCCTCAGGATCCTCCATGCCGGTGAAAACAGCCTTAACAGGTACCACACTCGCAGGAATAGGCGTGTCAGTGATCGCCTGAGCGAAAGGCATGGGGAAAACACGAGGCGACGTTGACGGCGCGACCTCTTCAGCAATAGGACGCCCTTGCTGCTCCTGAAGAGCTTGACGCAGCTCTTCAGTCACTTTGCTAAGCTCATCATTCCTGGCCTGAGAGGCGGCCAGGTCCTCGTGCATTCTCGCCTGTTCTATGCGCGAGGCTTCCACAGTTGTCTGCAACGAGCGCATAATCTCTACCATCTGCGCCATGGTCATGGCGGCGGCGCCTTCAGCAGCAACGGGCGCAACTGGACTTGAACGGTTGCTTCTCATTTTTCTCATGAAAACTCAGCAAATCACAGAGAATAACGAACAACACTTCCTTCAGCGACGATCGACTCAGCGATCAATCGGTCAAAACTGCGCGAAACTCCGCAAGAAAACTCAAGAACACAGCGAACCTCCACAGAAACCTGCAACTCCACCAGAAACCACAGCTTCTCCCACGGCAAACCAAACGAGTCAAAGAACTTAAAACTCGCCAAACAAATCTCGCGTAAACAGCAGAAAACTTCACTTCACCGAACCAAAACTCGAAATGAACGGTGGAAAACGCGAAAATACCGAACAAGATTCAGATGAACAGCGAGCAGTGGTTGCACCAGCACACAACCACGCAGAAAACTACGAAAACCTCCAAGAACTCACGCTGTGGATGGGAACAGGTTTTACACGGCCCCACAGTGGGCGCCTGTTGGTCCTGCCTGTTGACCAGAACGTTGGAACTTGCCTCGTCAAACTTGGATCGAAATGTGCACCGCTTCAACCTTCGTCCTTCGTCACGATCCACCTCAAGAACCTGCAAAAGAACAGAGCGGCGCCGCTGCGGCCGATCGCACTCCAACGCCCAAGTCAGTGACTGAACCACCAAATACTTCAAGAGCAAAACTCAAGAGCTCTCAAGGAACCGTGCAATGTTCTCTCTCACAGTATGCTCAAGAACTCGCAAGCGTAAAGAATACAATCTGAACGTGCGTACCTCAAAAGTTCGTTGGGGAACCCTTAAATACCTGGTCACTTTCTCTCTCCTGGCAGTTACAGACCTGGACACGTGGCTCGCATCCAGCTGTACACGTGCCATCATCTGGAGCCTCCTTGACTTGTGCGCTGCTTCTGACTCTCCTTTGGCTAAGTTACTTATGCATGATACTGCTCAGTGCATAGCTAACTTGGAGCGCGATCTTTACTGGAATTGGCGGGTTAGGGTGCCTTCGTACACCTTCCCTGTGGTCTCGCCGGCCGCCTTCATAATCTGCATCACCTTCATCTTCGGCGATGTGCTTACTCCGGCGATCTCGAATCACTTGGTCGCCTGAGTTTACATCTGGCGACTTCATCTTTAACCCGGTGACCGCCGGTTCTGGTATGCTGGAGATCGGAGCACGCCAACTTAATAACTGGCGACTACCCTAACCCCCCGACCTCCTTCCCTTCTACCAGCCTGGCGTCCTCTCAACACGCCTATACAATAGCTTGATGCCACGTCATCACTTCCGACTACCAGGGCGGTACACCTTTCAAAAACAAATCTCTTTCTTTGATCTCAAATTTGTATCAATACTTGTTGTATTTGATTGTGTATTTTGCATTGAAAGAAGGGATATATTTATAGCACTTGATATGTAGCCGTTTAAGGCAGATTTAGTCAGCTGAATCAGTTAAAACAAGTTTTCAAAATTTTTTTTATGAAACCACACATTTAATTGGTTGAAACCACGATTTAACTGGTTGAATGAGTCAAGCAGTTGCATAACTAATTCAAAAACCAGTTTCAAAAACCTCAAGTCAGCTAAGTGACAAACAACTGATTATCTCGATGATTCAACCGGTTGTTTTCCCTTTCCTTGAAAAAACACTTTGTTTCTTTTAAAACTAATTGGTCAAGCTTGTGCAAGTATTAAGAACTAGTCTTAACAAAGATTCTAAACACCCTAATCTAAACCCAAACCAAAAAGCAACACAGCTTCAGGCTTCATGTGGATTTCACACATCAAAGCTCCCATGTTCAACAACAGGCCCATAAAATCGCAATGCCTGGCCGATTTCATGTTCGAACTGCAGGACGAACTGGTGATTGATAACTGGTGGACCCTTTATGTGGAATGCTAGTCAAATAAAATCGAATGAGGGGCAATAATAGTGCTCGAAGTACGAGGCACTGATGGTCGATCTCCTTCTAGCTAAAGACATGGAGACATGCAAGGTCAAATGCTTAAGTGACTCTTTGTTAACGGTAAGTTAAGTTAACAAGAAATACCAAGTAAATGATCCCTTACTACTGAAGTATTTCCATCGGGTATCCGAAAAGTCGAGAGGCCGTCTAATTACATACCAACTATTTGTCTTCTCAGTCAATTAATACACAACTAAGCCTCATAATTAAGAAGTAAAACTTAATTACATACTAAAAACATGATTAAACAAGTATTGAGTCTCGCTAATCCTTCTGTAAACTATAAATAGGATGAAACTCTCAAAATAAAAAGTAATGATTAGAAATTCAAATATAACTTAAGTGTCAAAATATATTTATAAATACCTTACTTCATACTAAAGAAAAAAATTAAAACAAAATACCGAAGGAACTAAACATAAAATAAATTAATAGAGAATATTTAAGCTTATTACTTATAATTATAATAAGACTTGTAATAGTAAATATAGATTAAAACATTTGTAGTCGCAAAAGGATATAAATTAAAACACTTGTAATCGGAAAGAGATATCGATTAGAACTAGTCGCAAAGAGATATCTATTAGAACACATGCATATAAAACACAAATAAATTAATTAGAAGATAAACATTCAAATTTAGTTAAGAAAATACTAGTGGTTGAAAATGTATGAAAGTACGCAAAAAGCTATGATTTGTTAGAAAAAGAAGACACGTTTATCTAGTGAGAAATATAATATAATTACTTAGCTAACAAGATATTCAAAAGATAAAAAGGTCAAAATAAATTGAGAAAAGATGGCAAAAAAAGTCCCTTAAGTCTAGAAAAGTAAAAGATAGAGAGGGACCCACGAGAGGAGGCAGAAGTCAGAAAGTGACCTCTCTCGCATGTGATGCACAGAATTGGTAACTTCACTCACTTCACAGTTTCTCTCTCCCTGTGCACAGAACTTGAGAACAGAAAGACAGATTCACTGAGAAACACGATGCCATCATTATCTTCTTGGTTCTTCACAACGCTTCTATGCTTCTTAGATGTTACTTTTGCAGGTGACCCTTATGTTTTCTATGATTGGACGGTATCCTACGCCTCAGCCTCCCCTCTTGGAGTTAAACAAAAGGTTGGTTTTTCCTTTTCTTTGCCAATTCTATAGTGTGCTTTTCTTTTCTCTTTCATATCCATTGGATGCAGTGTGTTGTTGAAAAACCTGAAAAGTTACGTGTTTACAACAAGTTGCCTAACTCAATGTGCTTTTGCATATAGTGAGGATAAGGTGTGTGTTGTGATCTGAACTTCTGTTTGTGACTCGATTGATAATGGAATGGTCAAATGTTTCCTAATTTGGGGCGCTAATTCTGTTTTCAGCAAGAAATGCTATTTACTTATACCTGAATTTTTGTGGTAATTTAAATGTCGGTTTTTATAGCCTTCTGTTAGTATTTACTTAGTTAATTCCGAATTAACTGGTAATTCTTGTAATTGTCAAACGGATAAGAGGAGAGTACAGTATAAACTTCAATTTTGGTATGTTAAATGTTTGGCATTTATTAATTATCTACAGATGAATTTAACCTTCCTTCTTGCATGTTGGTATTTGTGGCGAATAGACTATACGGGATCTGATTTTAACCCTTTTTTTGCCCTCAAAATATTCAGTAAGGATGTCTTTGGTAGAGTGGAGGGGAAGGATGGAGAGGGAGGGGGAAGAATTTTGAGCGTTTGATAGAGGGAAAGGAGAAAAGAAATAATTTGGGGACCACTATATTATTTCTTTCATATATCTATTCACCTCTCTATCTTTTCTTATTTTCTACCAAATTATGGAACTTTCAAGAGGCTTTGTCTCTATTTCTCACCCATTTCTGCTATCAAACCACTAAACATTCAATTTTATCTTTTACTTATTTCTCTTTTTTTTTTCAACTTGTTTCTTTCCAATTTCCATTCCTTCTATTTCTCTTTTCAAAAGCCAAACACAACATAAACATTTAAATTTAGTCGAGTATCACCTTCTATCGTGTTCTTAAGAAGTTATAAGCTCTCAAATCTTTATCAATCCAACATATTTTAGTACTTTTGGGTTTCCTTTTTTGGGCTGAGTTGATTTTCATTCAGTGCCTCCTTGTAAATCACGTTTTATGGTATTTTATGACACAAGAGGAGGGTAGGTGTATTAGACTAGTGCATGTAAAAAACATGTGGTTTGTATGTATTTTTAATATAATCTAACTTTTTGTGCTTTACTTCTTTGCTTCATGCTCACCTATGAATAGTGTTGCTTCTCACCAACCCTTTTTTTGTAACAAATTTCTATTTCAGGTTATTGGGATCAACGGACAATTTCCAGGACCAACTCTGAATGTCACCACAAACTGGAATGTAGTTGTCAATGTCAAGAACAGTCTTGATGAGCCATTACTTCTAACATGGTAACATAATTGGATTTTGTCAAGAGTGATGATTTGACTATTAATAATGATGGTAATGATTATGTTGCGTAGTTAAATGCAGGAATGGCATACAACACAGGAAAAATTCTTGGCAGGATGGAGTTTCAGGAACTAATTGCCCCATTCCAGCAGGGTGGAATTGGACGTATGAGTTTCAAGTTAAAGATCAAATAGGGAGCTTTTTCTACTTCCCTTCCCTTAACTTCCACAAAGCTGCAGGAGGATATGGAGGAATCATCATAAACAATAGACCAGTTATTCCTGTTCCCTTTGGTTTGCCAGATGGAGATATTACCATATTTTTGAGTGACTGGTACACCAGGAGTCATAAGGTAGGTCCTTTTGCTTTCTCTGACTGACTTTAGTAATTTTATTTTATTTATAGAGTTATGACCATTTCATATGGTGAAACAGGATCTCAGGAAAGATGTTGAAAATGGTGTTGACCTTGGAGTTCCTGATGGAGTGCTTATTAATGGACTAGGTCCTTATCGCTATGATGACAATCTTGTCCCAAATGGCATTTCTTACCAGATAATAAACGTGGAACCAGGTAAGAACATAGGCAATGCATGTTTTTTTTTACTTGGTTCATAAGCATGGGAGACGTACGTGACAGTGACATACATGGCAAGTTGGCAACGATCTTCCTTCTCCTTAGAACTTTTATTTTCCAGAGAAGTCCGCACAAAGTTTTATATGTCTGAAATTATAATATGATAAAGCATTGCCTGTTGCGGATAGTGGCTTAACAGTTTTGGATTCAAAATAGACAAATCTTATCTTATACAAGATGATAAAGTCATGAGTAAAATCTTTTATCACACATTACTACACAGCCAAACCACTATCCCTTCAACTCCATCAGCTTCTCAATCTCATACAATAACGATTCTCCAATACACGTGCCCACGAGATTTGCCTCCCAAATGGTTATGCATGTAAATTCCTTATCAAAGACTTTCCTAGTTTCATCTTAAAATCAGATGTGAAATTTCTTACATATCTTGATATTAATTACAATTCAAATTTTGGATTGACCAATAAATTAGGAAACTAATAGGGACTTGGATATAATATAGTGTCTAAGTCCATATAAAGTAGTATGAGATGTTCAGTGGAGTATTTAATTGTGTGGTTTTCCCCCTCCCTTAAACTACTAACGTTAGAGGTGAGTTTCCCAAGTGTTTGGGTCTTTATCAAAAGAGGAATGCTAGCAACTCCCTTTCTAAATTTATTTGAAATCACAAATTTTGGTGGATTTCTAAATTATTGAAGCCTGAATTTGGGTCAGACTCAGACCATACAATTCAGAATTTCAAACCCAAGAATCTCCATCTTCTGATCCAGATTCTATCTGGGGAGTATTAAAAATCAGTAATGCCTCTCCCTCGTGCATGCTGGAAATATCATTTTTTTAACTTGAAGCTTCATTTTCAGATGTTTGTTTTTATCACGCATGGTTAATCACTATATATGTGGTGCTTGGCTCTCAAGTATTGGTCAATGTTGTAAATTTATGAGAAATGTATAAGATGGGTTAAACTGATCAATATCATGAGCTAAGAAAGAGATTTTAGCTGTTTTAAACTAGAATAATGGAGTATGGAAAAAATAATAGTTTTTATGCGGAGTTATTGAAATTTGAGGTATCTTTTATCCAGTCATGTTATGTTAGTCCTGAAATACACAGACCAAACTCTTGTCTGCTTGACTCGAGCAAATTGTTGTCTGTGACAAGGCGAAGTCCTATATATAGTAAGTGTACGTGTTTATACATCATGATCATCTGATCATGTGGTCTAGACACTAAGTATTTTTTTGTATGTTCTTTTATTCTACGAGTATGTCTTGCTAGCGATATCATTTTTGCCATCCTCCCCATTCTTTCTTGGATCATGTTGTTCCTCTATATTGGGGCATAACATTTATTCAGGCCTGTAGAATAACATGTACAAACATACCTTGTGCAAAGGGATGGATTTATAGAGGGTCTCTAGATTTTTAAAGTCCCCTCCCAAATACGCAGCTTGATTCCTTCGGATGGATCCAATTTTCATGATTAGAACGGAACCTCTAAGAATTTTAAGATTTCCCTGCATTTATTATGCTACATTCTAAGATTTTCACCCAAAAATAGATGGTTTTAATTCTATCACTCACGTTTAAACACTCAAACAAGAATTTGCAGATACTTAAATGATTTTAAATCTAGATATCTATGTAGTTTGTAAATAAGAGAGAACTTAACTTTTTTCTGTACTCATGTACCATCAACTATTTATCATTCTGTCTGAAACAGGGAAAACATATCGCCTACGCGTTCACAATGTTGGTATTTCAACAAGTTTAAATTTTAGGATACAAAATCACAACTTGCTTCTTGTGGAGACTGAAGGATCATACACAGTTCAGCAAAACTACACCAACATGGATATTCATGTGGGTCAGTCATATTCATTCTTGGTTACAATGGATCAAAATGCCAGCACTGATTACTATATTGTTGCCAGTCCTCGGTTTGTTAATTCATCATGGGCTAAAGCTACTGGAGTTGCCATTTTGCACTACTCTAATTCTCTGGGACCTGCTTCAGGCCCTCTTCCTAGTCTTTTGGGTGAAGATGATCCTTCATTTTCAATAAATCAAGCAAGATCAATAAGGTTATTAGTTGATACTTTGTCTCCTTGTGGAAACTTTTACTTTGATAAATAAACAAGGTGAATAGTATTATAGACTAGCCTGATTAAAGAAGCCTGGCTTTTTAGTCTTGGATTATATAGTCCCTAAGTTATTACACTATGTTATATGACATTGGTGTTTAGGGGGACAACACAAAAAAAACCATTAATTTAAATTAATATACTTGTTGTCCTTTCATGACACCTTAGATTTATAGTTAGATCTAGAGTATATCAATATCATAAAATTTTGAATGTTAAAAATCTCATTTGATGATTGTACTTTTAGGTGGAACGTGTCTGCCGGTGCTGCACGTCCAAACCCACAGGGCTCCTTCAAATATGGTGATATTACTGTGACGGATGTGTACGTTATTCTTAATAGACCTCCAGAACTTATAAATGGAAAGTGGCGAACTACCCTTAATGGTATATCATACATACCACCTTCAACACCCCTGAAGCTTGCCCAACAATTTAAAATTCTGGGTGTGTACAAGATTGACTTTCCAAATAGATTGATGAACAGACCCCCTAAAGTTGATACTTCTCTGATTAATGGTACTTACAAAGGTTTTATGGAAATAATATTTCAAAACAATGACACTACAGTCCAGACCTATCATTTGGATGGCTATGCATTCTTTGTTGTTGGGTGAGATTTTAGCTTTAAAATTTTAATTTATCATTTTGGTTTGTTATCTATGTCGCACTAAAATTGAGGATAAGAGTGGGTAAATTTTGCATTTGTACTGTAGCATGGATTTTGGAGTATGGACAGAAAATAGCAGAAGTACTTATAATAAATGGGATGGTGTGGCTCGCAGCACTACACAGGTATTACTGCATTACTTCCTTAGCCACTGCATAATCTCTTACTCCAGACATTTGCTCAAAACTTATGTGAAAGTTATGTTGGAATGGACCATTTTCATATATAAAAAGGGGAACCAAGAATAAGAGATTGTTTCACAGATTGAACCAAGAATAGAGATTGTTTCACAGATTCAACCAAGAAATACTTCATTTCTGCTTTGTAACTCTAAAATTTGTAGTATTCCTTTAAATTTTAATATTTAAAAATATCTTGAATTTCTTTATTTTCTATTTAAAAATGATTTCTTGTGCTGTCTCTTGTCCTCTCGTTTGTAGAGGCTTTGCAGCCAATTGACCAGAGCAATTTTTCTAAGCTAAAATTATGACAGTTTCTTGTTAGTTGTTCCAACATGCAAGAACATGTGATTGCAAGTAAAGTGACACATGAATTTGATTTACTATATGCTAGAGTAGCTTTTGGTGACAAAAAATGAATGCTATAACAACTCATTTTAACCTGTCTGCAGGTCTTTCCTGGTGCTTGGACGGCCATTTTGGTATCTCTTGACAATGCCGGTATCTGGAACCTTCGTGCAGAGAACCTCAACTCTTGGTATCTGGGCCAAGAAGTTTATGTGCACGTTGTAAACCCAGAGAAAGACAGCAATGAAAATACTTTGCCTGACAATGCAATTTTCTGTGGCTTACTTTCCTCCCTTCAAAAGTAAGAGTTCCTTTAAAGAAAGCGACTTTAGATGTTTCACAATTTACAAGCAATTAGCATGTCTACAATGCATAAACAAGATTGCAAATTGCAATAGCAAAATACTTGAGCTAAGACAATCAAATTCTCAAAATTTCACCAAGATTTGTGCTTAATAGTAACACTAGTGCATGTTTCGCTTCTGCAGGGATCAATCCCACAAATTCCAGTTCTCTGGGGGATCACCTTTTTGCAGTAATTCTATGATTTTGTTGTTCATGCTATTTCTAGCATTACTTGAAAGTTTATTTGGTAAGTGGGGTGTTCAACTTTAAGTCAATGAAAACAAAGAAAGTAATTGTTTGTAATATGACAGTAGCCGTTTAAAGATTTATATAGGTTTTTTTTGTTGGAAAGGAATTTTTGTGTATGTAACATGTTGGAGAAATGTGGTGCACTGATGTATTCATAACTGTAAACTAGAATCCTACATTAAAGTTATTTTTTCCTTGTATTCATAATTTTGGAGGATTGTTAAAAAGAATGCTTGATCTTTAAACTCATTGTTACTGTTGTTATTTTTGTTGTGTTCTTATCTTTTTCTTCAATTCTCAACAATCTATAAGAAGGATATGGTTTGATGACCATTCCCTTTATTAAATTGAGTTTGGAATGAGGTATTTGTAAATATCTATATTTAACATTTTTTTTTCTGTTCGTATTTCTAATGGAAACATAAGTGTGGAGCGTTGTCGTGTGTTAGGATTTTGATAAGAGCACCAAGTTCCTTCGATGGCATTGTACTGAGTAGATACTGTTGCTATAAGGACTTTGAGATAATTGGGTAATCGCAATGAATTATGTAGACTGCAAATATTTGAGTAATAAATGTAAAAAAGATTACAAAAATATATAAATAAATTTAAAGTAAGAAAACTAATGGGAGAATTTTGTTCTACACTTGGCAGGGGAAGAAAAAAAAGGTTATTCCGATGGAATGAAATCATTAGGGTTTAAAATCTTAAACCTATCCTACCGTGCAATAAAAACTATTCTTATTCAAATAAATTTGTGGTATGATAAACTTATAGTTATCCTATTCTTAATTTCTTTAACAACAAAAAAAAATTGTATAGTTGAATGAATTGCATTAGGAAAAGAGGCTTTATCTACTAACAATATTCTTTATTTTATTCCTAAACGTAAGTACTTCTTCAAATTGAATTTTCCAAAACAATTTGTCACACCAATTCTCCTCCCAAACATTATAGTTGTAGATTTCTGGTTCTTTTTTTTTCTTTTAACTTTCTAACCCTTTAAGTAGTTCTTGAGTTTTTATGGGCTATAATATAGGAAAATTATTATTGATTCCCACATTTTTGTCTTACAATCTCATTTAACAATAAAAAATTGTATTTAAATAATACAAATAATTTTTTAAAATAAAATAATAACTATATATGATTATTAAATGGTTATATAAAATGTGATAGTTGTCATCCTATAATATATTTCACAATTTTCATATGATATTTTGACGAAAAATAATCCACTTAATAGTTCAAAATTTTAATACTTTATTTATTTATAATTTAAAATGTTAATACGTATTATTATATTATTAAAATGAGTTGTTAGGTTGGAGTTTTTGTAGATGCAGAACTTTTTTTTTCACTGTGTATAGCTTTATTTTTCTCCTGCAGTTGTGGTAATGCGCGGATCATAAGGAAAAAACTCGAAGCAGAAACGCAGCCATTTTCATGGCTTCTGTGTTTCAGTTGCGGCGTCGTTTCCTCTGCACGTCCTCGAAATGGAAGGTGAAGCAGGTGACTACCTCCAACTTCGAAGAGTCCCTGCAAGAGATAAAGACTCACATCTCTTCCTCCGACTATGTGGCGGTATCCATGGCCAGGACCGGCTCTCCATCGCCGCCGTCCTGGCTCCGCCCTCTCCCCTTCGACACCGCCCAGACCGCCTACTCCAAGGCCCGCCGCGCCGCCCACCGCTTCCAGGTCCTCCACTTTGCAGTCTGCCCCTTCTCCGTCTCCCACTCCGACAAACTCCTTGCTCACCCGTCAGTTCCCAACACCTTCACTTCTTTTTCGTTTTTTGATAATACTGGGTCACCATTTGTTTCAAAGACAATGTTGAAAATGTGCAGTTATAATTTCGTGCTGTTTCCGAGAGACGAATTGAAAATGGGGATGCCTGCTTACAGCTTTTCGAGCCAGACATCGCTTCTCGCCTCCATGGCTCGCCGGGGCTTTGATTTCAATGCTTGCGTCTATAATGGTGAGCTTTTGTTGCTTTTGTGTGTTCTTGTTATTGTTCTCGTTTTGGGCGCGCAAAATGGGTAAATTTTCAATTCCTTTTACTAGATGGTTTAAAATTAGGACAAAACCTAGAACTTATTCCTTGAGTGCTTCTGCTGCTGATCTATGATGAATATAATTTTAGGCTAGGAAATTTTCAGCACTTTTAGGAAAGAAATTTAGAAAAAAATAAATAAAAAATGAGTTGCTCCTTATGCTAAAATGTTTGAGCTAATTTGTAGAAATTTTCTTACGGAGAAGTTTATTTAAAGATATCCCATGTTTTGTCCAGTGTTTGGAATCTTCAAACTTAGTTTGTGTTGTAAACCGCTAGTTTCGTGGATGCTTGTTTTCTCTTGTGCTCTGGCAAATTTGAGGAGTGCTAGTAACATCCTTTTAACACACTTTACCATTAATTAAAATTTATTGGAGACTACAAAATCAGGAGATAGAGTCATTACATGTTGGACCCATTAGAATTTGTAGTTTCCAATATATTTCAGCCGACAATAGAGGGTATGTTTAATGCTCATTTTGGTATAGAGGTAAGAAATAGAGGAAGTGAAAAATCAATAGATGAGAATGAATGAAAAAAAAAATGTTGATTGGTTAGAAAGAAAGAATATTTTATTCATCATCAATTTATTTATTACTATTAACATTATTTTTTTAATTATTTATAATAATAATAAAAAGAACAAAAATGTTCAAAAAGTAGACCCATACATATGGCCGATTTCCACATGTTTCTTCGCTATTTTGCATGAAAAGAAGGCGGTTAGGGATCCTTCCCACCTAACTGCAATTCCCTTTCACCTGCTTTCCTTCTTCCTCTCCCTAATTAGCTTTAAGAAACGAAGGTAAAAGAGTGATAGAGAGTGTGTTGTTAGTATTTCTGTTGAACGTTTATATTTGGCCTAAAACTATTTTTCAGTTGAAAACCCGACACCGAAGCTGATTTTGCAAACTCGGTTTGCAAGATGGGATCCATTCAAACTTAAGTTTGCAAACTTTAATCTAAATATGTACTTATCTGTTGACTTTTAATGCAAGTATTTATTATATGAACTACTGTGGTGAAACTCAACTTTGATTGGAAACCAACATGACATGGGGAAATACTCTTGAATGGGAAAAAGAAACAAAGAGTTTTTTTTTCTGCCCTAAATATAGTCGGACTTTGGTCATGGTGATTGTTGATCGCCTTAAGAGATGGTCCCTTCAACTGTATACTGGAATGTATAATCTGTTTAGCGAGTCTGCTAATGTGGTAAATGTCGAAAGAAAGTTTATGCTATGACATGTAAATTGAGGATCTATGGTTCTGTTACTTATTTGGGGATCCGGATTCCAGCCATTTTGACATTCACATTGCATGAATGGACACTGTTGCATAGACATCAGAAAGACAGTTCAAATCTTGGATGTGCTCAAGTTTTTTATGACTAGATAAAATGAGCTATTTGATCTTCATTGAAAGTTTCCAATTGACTGATTGTCGAAATGTGTCAAAATCTCTTTCGGAGGGGAATTTGAATCCCTTATCTTGATATCCTGGTGACCTATGACTGAGGATGAGCCTTAGCATGGATAAACTTTCTTCTGTGTTGCTTAGAGGTCATGGCTTCAAATCCTTGTTTGGGCTAAGACTGAGTAATTTACACTCTCTGCACCTCATTTAGTGTGGGTGGGTGCCGCCTGGGCTAGGTTGCCCTTTTTTAATTACCTGTTAGTTTTTTATTTGTATGACAGGCATATCATATCTATCTAGAGCTCAAGAGTCAGCAGCTAAAGTTCGTCTTGGAGCTGCTCTCCCTTCTCTTCGAGAGGTGAAATCTTCTTCATCACCTACTGTTGCGGACACAGTTTTTGTTGAGAGGACTAGATCACGGATTAAACATTGGAGAAAGACATTTGAAAGGTCTGGCACAAGCACAAGCAGAGATGGTGAGAAAATCTTTAGCAGATTTTTTTGCAATAGGGAATTTCTTGTGTCTTCCTTTTGTTCTTAAACTCATTTTATGCAGAAGAACTTATCAACTCCCTTAAGAATATTGTCCTGGGTAGTGAACAGTTCAGATCAAGACCTTGCATGACAATAGATGTATGCAGTGAACGTCAAGTGCAGCTAATTCTCGAGGTATAGTTAACTAAAGAAATTTTAATTGTTCTAATCTGAATAATACAACCTTGATCACCTCGCTACTGGTATGAGTTAAATGATTCAGTTATTTTTTCCTTTGTTTCTTGGCTTTTCATTTGTAGATGTTGGTAGACCACTCAGATGATCTTCTTCCTTTGCTGATCCCTACAAAGAGTGGGACCACACATGCACTACGAATTGTTCTGGCAAATTCAAAAGAAGATAAGGAATTATTGGAGGTAATGAGAAATGTCTACCCTTTGTGCATGCCTCCTAACTTTTTTCTTTGGAAATACTTACAGTTTAACTGCAGAGAGAGCTTCAGAATTTTGAAGAGGAGGAGAGCAAGAAAATTCGTGGATTTCGAGAGGTGATCGATTCGATTTCTGCTTCCCAGAAACCTGTTATCTGCTACAATTGCCTTAATGGTGTATCTCTTAAATGAAAATTCCCAACTTAGTTGTAGTATTCATCTGGTCTACTTTCTTCGTGTTATTAACTTCTGATTTGCTTATATGCAGATTGTACTCTAATTCATTCAAAATTCATTGCACCACTTCCACTGGAGGTAGATGAATTTGTGAGCTCTTTGCACTCAATTTTTCCCAATGTACTTGACATAAATTACTTGATGAAGAAACATGGAACCATGAGAAAAGTGACCAACATTCCGAGTGCTATATCCTACTTGAATAATAACTTCTTTGCACCGGTTGATTTGGAAATTCCTGACCAAGGTCAGTCACCACTTCTTGATGTTCACAACTTGTATTCTAGTGCATAATTCAAAATCATGCTTATTACATGGTTTCATACTTTCATTCATTTTGTCTAGTTTATTATGTGCAAAGCCTCGTGAACATGCTTATTAGATGGTTTCATACTTTACAAAACCGAATGCTTAGGCTTGTTTATGTTTTTATTTTTTAATTACAGAACTGCTACTTGGTTTTCAATCTATTTCTTGTTTTCAATTATTTGTAATAGAAGTATTAAAAATAACTTTTCTTTGTCTTTGTTCATGATTAAATCTTTGAAAACAGAAACGGATTGAAAAGTATAAGGCGACAATTTATATAATTAACAGAGAATGAAAATAGGAAATGAAACCAAAAGTTAGCCGGCTCGGGGGGGGCGTTTACTTCTTGTATTTTGTTTCTTTTTTTCACTTTTTAATTATGCAACTGTCACCATGTTTTCAATTTCTATTGCTGTAAAGTTACTTTACTTTAATTCACATTATAAAACTCATTTTTCATATTAGGAATTAGCTACTGTGGCATTATTAGGCTGGTGGGCAACTTTTCATGCCAGAGCACTGTAAACTTGTGCTTTTATGCATTGCCTGGGTTCAGACAAACATACGCAAAATATTTGCATTTTTTCCGCAAATGGTGTAATTTAACTGGGCAAAAAAAATTATTCTAAAATTTGTCATGTCATACTTGTCATGTACGATTTCAATTTTTATATTAAACTGAAGTCGTACTTGTCATGTACAACTTCAGTTGTATCTAGTTCCATTGAAGTCCCACTCCACATCCCAATTCTGGAATAAAAAAATTCTTTGCCCATTTCACGAAATACCAAATTGAATTATACCATTTGGGAAAAAAAAGCCAAAATATTCCTAACAAGTCTTCTCACTGTTCTTTTTTTTTTTCTTTTTTATCAAAATATGCTGTGTAAGGAGTTTTATTCATGAATTAATTTCCCTACGCATTACATCAAGGAATTTTCGGTCTAACTCCCTAAATCCAAAGTGCAATTTCAATTTCAATTTCAATTTCGTTTCTTGTTTTCACTTTTTAATTATGCAACTGTCATCTTTTTTTTCAATTTATTGCTTATTTTTAAATTAAAGATTTGTGCAGGCGACGCTGAACAACTTTTCTTTTTTTTGTTTCCTGCACAAATACTGAACACAGGAAAACAAATCGATATAATATAAGGTGACAACTTTGTTATTTAAAAATAAAAGTGAGATCAAAGTCAAAGTAAATGCCCCCATAGCTTGTCTAAATTTAGAGAAGACTGAGTTATGTTTTTTTTATTTCTTTAAGAAATATTTTAGACAAAAAAAAGAAGAAAAAGATTTGTTTTATTTTCATGACCTGTAAGTCTTGTTTTTATTTATTTTATTTGTTGGTATATACAGCTACTGTAAAAGAAGGCAAGATTCATGGACTTAATGCATTAAGACTAGGCTATTTATTCATGAAGCTATGCTCTATATTGAAAATTTCCCCAAATGTTACTGATTCTGGCAATAAGCATTTGGCTCCAGAGCTTGAAGATTTCACCAATGTATTCCATCCATGCTCACCCCCTATCCAAGATTCATCTAATGCTGGGGATGTTGGTGTCTGGACCAATAATACAAGAAAAATCAGCTGTGAACATTTGGTTTTCTTATGGGGATTCAATCTTGGTATTACAGCTGGCATGCTAAAGAGTTTACTTCGATCATCGCATAATATCTTTTCAAGAGAGTTTGATGTTAAATTGGTGGACAAGAGTTGTGCCATTGTTGTTTTCTGGCAACCTGGAGTATCAAAACAATTTCTAGACATAATGAATAGTGAAGAAATGAGCGGAGACTTAAAGGAGTTAGTGTCAAATGGCCTGAGGGTAACCAGTTACGAGACCTACGACAGAATATGTAGGCTAGGTTTGTGGGAGATGGATCTTAGGGAGTCTCTAGAAAGAGCTTTGGAAAATTCTTGGTGTGATGAAAAGAGTAATTGTGGGACAAAATCTTCTGAAATTCATTGGTATAATGACAATGTAATTAACTTGGATGATCTTTAATGTTGTCATGTATACCTATTATTCAAATGTTGGTTGTCTTTCATTGATTGCAAGGACATGATTTTTTTGTTGTGATGTTGAACTTGTCATTGAGCAAGATGCTCCATCAATCATACGTATCAAGCTTGCAATTACAATCTTGTTGATCCATGTACAAGGTAATGTATGTATAATGTGGCGTCATGAGGAGAAATGAGATTAATATCGGGGGAAATAATATATAGATAATTTATTTAGTTTTTAATTTAAAATGTACTTATATGAAATGTGTATTGGTAGACCCTCTGTTGCTACAAATTTTCACTGGGTCTTAATGTATTCAGTTAGCACAAAACACACATTAACAAGTTCATGAGAATACACACATGACACTATTATCTCATCTAAGTTTTTATTATTATTAGAACTCTCTTGAAGAGACTACGCTGGAGTGAGATAATTAGCGTCTCAACAAACATGCAAAGTGAGTGAAAAAATATGCAATATTTTTTCTACAATTATATCCTATTTTGTTTAGTTCTGTGCTATTTTGTTGCTTATTAAGCTATTAGCTTCTATATTCTACTATTAATTTTGTGTTTTCATTTTTCCCATTTCTATTATGGTACTAACTATTATAAAACCTTCATTAAAAATAAACCATACTTATATTATTAATAACTATTTATACTGTTGATAACGACTAACTATATATTTGTGTCCTTGATTATTTATTTTCAATCACTAATTATTTACAACTTTTTTTTTACTTTTCTAAAACAAACATTACCAAGACAAAGGTAAAAGACACTCGAACATAAAGCACACAAAAATAGCCTTTTATTTATTTATCTATATTTTTCTTTAAGAAAATTACTCGACCAAATAACAAATTTAGGCAGAACAAACTGGGAACTAATAAACAGAAATCACCATTTTTTTTTCCTTTTTAAAATACGTTCTAGCCAAAAAGATAATTTAGAAGACTAAAGGTAAAGAAGAAAGTGACATTAAATTCTAAAAAATGGCTGGACAATGTCAGAGGCAATGGATTCACGGAAAAGAGAACCTGTCTTTATTTTTTTTTAATAGGTAAAATTAAGTTTGATTTGGTAGTTTTTTTTTATAATTTATTTATTTATATTAAACATATTAAACATACTTGTAGTGAGAAAACATGGTCATTTATTAAATGTAGCAAGAGTTCCCATTATACAATCTCATTTACCCAAAATTTATTGGTCATATGCGCATATTATAAACATGTTTCCCATACCTGTTTTAAACTATTCTTCTACTCATGAAATGTTTTACAAAACTGAAACAGATTTTAATGAATTAAAGGTGTTTGGTTATTTATGTTATGCTAGCACTTTGTCAATAAATAGAAGAAAATTTGATCTAAGAACATCAAAATGTGTTTTTATTAGTTTTAAAAGGGGGACAAAAGGATATTTTTTGTTGAATATTCAATCAAGAGAAATTTTTGTGTCTAGGGATGTTGTCTTTTATGAACATGTCTTTTCCATATCAAAGGGTTCAAGATACTAACAATGAAACTAATAATCCTAACATTTATGATCAAGTTTTGTTTTCTAAAGATCAACCTGTCTTGAGTCAACCATCACAAACCATTCTTGCACCTTGTGATAATGCTGCAAATAACAGTGATAATAACTGTGAGTCACACATTGAGGTTCCAGAACAAGTTTGTTCCCATATAGACCACAACCTCAATGAAGATCATGACATAATAAGATCAATCTGTCCGAATGAGTATAAGAATAAAAAAAAACACCTGAGTATTTAAAGGATTATCATTGTAATCTTAATGTTTCCAATACATCTTCAACAGTTAAATATCCTTTAAATTTTGTTTTATCTTATAACAATTTATCACCTTCTTACAAATCTTTTGTTATGTCTATTTCTTCACATGTCGAGCCAAACACTTACTCTGAAGCTGTGAAACATGTTTGTTGAAGAAAAGTTATGCAATGTGAGGTATTTGCTTTAGAGTCAAATCAAACTTGGGAGAATGCTCTTTTGCCTAAGGATAAAGCTGTCATAGGTTGAAAATGGTATTCAAAATAAAATATAAGGCTGATGGGACAATTGAAAGGTATAAAACAAGGTTAGTGGCAAAGGGATACGCACAAACAGAAGACATTGACTACCTTGATACTTTCTCTCCAGTAGCAAAGATGACCACCATAAGGTTGCTTCTTTTTCTAGCTTTTATCTATAATTGGGAATTGAAACAATTAGACATAAACAATGCCTTTTTACATGGAGATTTGAAAGAAGATGTATACATGGTTGCTCCTCCTGGATTGACTTCTATTCCACCAAGAAAAGTTTGTAAACTAAAAAAGGCTTTATATGGCTTTAAGCAAGCTAGCAGAGAGTGGTTTGTCAAACTGTCATCATTTTTGCTTTCTATGAGATATACTCAATGATGAATGATCATTCCTTGTTCATTAATTCTTGTGAAGGATCTTTTATAACATTATTGGTGTATGTGGATGGTAAAATATTGTCAGGAAATGATAAAGAAGAGATTGCTCGAATTCAACAAGCCTTGAATCAGACATTCAAAATTAAGGATCTTGGGGATTTAAGATATTTTCTTGGTCTAGAAATAGCAAGAAGTAAGAAAGGAATAATGGTGAATCAAAGGAAATATGCATTAGAATTGTTAACAGATGCAGGTCTTTTAGCCTATAAACCTGCACTCACTCCTATTGATAATCATGAAAAATTGTCTTCTACTGGAAGTGTTCCTTTCACATATATTCAAGCCTACAAAAGATTGATTGAAAGACTTATGTATCTCACTAATACCGACCTGACATAACATTTTTTGTGTAACAAGAGATGGAAGAAGCCCAAACATAAGCCCAAGTACAAGCCCAACAAATAGAAGATCAGGGCCAACTACTAGAGTTATGACAAAGAAGATTCAAGAGGACTGCGATACAGTTACTGATGTAAGGACCGAGAAAAGAGTAAAAATGGTACAATTAAAATGACACCTTAATATTTTATTATTAAAAGGGAAAAAGCTATATAAATAGAAATTTAGTTATTCAAGTTTCATTTTAAAAGAACCACCATTTCTCTAGAAGTTTCTTTTTCCTTTCCTCTCCTTTCTCTCTAAGATTCTGACCTCCTCGCTCATCAGGTTGACGATCGGAGTCCACTATTAGACTCCTGGCAGCGAGATCTACAAGACTGGCCGATCATAATCTTTGATAGAGTAAGTTCATTTTCGTTCCCTTTTTCCTTTCCTCTCCCTTCTCTCTAAGATTATGACTTCCTCGCTCATCAGTTTGATGATCAGAGTCTGTCATTGGACTCTTGATAGTGAACTCTACGAGATTGCCCGATCAAAATCCCAGATAAAGTAAGTTCATTCTTGGTTCATTTTCTTTTGAGTTAGTTTTGATCTGGTTAAGGTTGCCTTTTAGTTTAAGTTTGCATGTGAGGTTTTTATCTTCAGAATTAGTCTCTGTTAGATTAGGGTCCTAGTGATATAGTTATATTTGTGATCAGGACTTTGTGGTGTATGTTAGGTTATCCTTAAGCTTTTGGCGGGTTGGAGCTCTTAGTGAGCATCTGCTTAAGTCCAGGTAAGGGAAGCTAGTTTTATTTATATTTTTAAATAAAACCCTAGGTTAAAAGATTGTGGATGTGGGGGTGACATGATCACCAATTTCAATTGTTTTTGCTTGTGTGATTATCTCTTTTGAAGAGTAAAGTAATATATTGACTCAAATAGTTAATTTTGAATATTTTATATTGATTTTAAGATGAATAAGTTGTTGAAGGTGTTTGTGATTGAGAATTGAAAGTATTTGAATGATAATATAAATGAGTTAAACTATTTTTGAATATTTTGTTGAATTACTTAAAAGAGATGTTTGATGAAAAGTGGTTGTTTGATTTTAGAAGATGATTGATTTAGAGAGCATATATTTGGAACTTGGTTATGTGTGTTTAAGTAAATTTTGAGATATATTTGAATTGTTTAGAAAGGTTTAAAATATGATATGATTGAATGGTGCATTGATGTGTTAAATGAGATATGGAATGATGTGAAAATGTGATCAAGACATAGTATTTTCAGGAAAGGAAATACCGTGTTGAGATTGTTGTTAGGGTGTATTGTTCTGTTAGGCCCATAATGAGACATCCTGACTCTACTGATATAATGAAATCACATAGATGAAATTATTTAGTTGGTGAGAGTCGATGGAGGTTCATATGAATTTGTCTAGGGTTTGAAATATAATCTGGTCTTTCAGGTCATATGAATTTACCCTATCATACGAGATTATGAGATATTGAGATGTTTATGTGCATGGCTGTGTGGATTCACAACGTGTAGTATGACAGGTGCAAGTCTCAGGATTCTAATTTCAATACACGAGTCTTCCGGAAGTAGAGTCAAGTGTATATGTTTTGTGAGTCAATAGAAGTCTGACATGAGAAAGATGAGTTGTGAATTTCTTGGATAGACACTTGATGGTTATGTGAAATGTTTGAAAAATTTTATGAGAATTTATGAATTATAGAAAATTTTGTTATAACTAGCTTACCCTGTTATTTGTTTGTGTTTGTTTCTTTATCTGTGATGATCGTGTTGTACACGGGAGCAGATGAGATTGCAGGAAATAGAGCTCCTAAGTGAGCAGCTGGAGGATGTGATAGTTTAAATTTGAATGCTCTGTTTGTTTTTAAAACTTTTGATGTATATATTAAAATCCCTATGAAAAGGGATATATTTTTTTAGATACAATTAGAGATAGTTATATATATTCATATGTTAAGTAGATAGTGTTTGTTTTACTTTTATTTTATTATATATATGGGTAAAAATTAGGGATGTTACAACTGATGGGATAGAAACCTCCCAATATATGTTCAAAGATGCCATAAATCTAGTGTAGAGTAGAATTTATTTTCTTGTCAAAATAGAATAAGAATTTTACTTGTATTTTTCTTTAATTGTAATTAGGGTTGGATTATGCATCTAAAGACCAACCTAGGTTAAATTAGTGTTTCTAGAAAACTTCTAATTAACCTAGGCTGACCCATTAGACCTAAAAATGAGCATATGTTACATACCATGTCACACCTTCCATGTGAGCTCATTTTAGGCGCCAAATTCAAACCCATTTCATTTGAATTTTCCCATCATTTCTACTTGTTCAAATTCGACCCTCTCATGCTATATAAATAGGTGCTTGGTTCATGTATTTTGAAGATTAGTTGTACCGACCAGTCCTCGGGTGTCGTTGACTGCTAGTAATGATGGGGCCAAGTAAGCTGGGTCCCACGTTAGACTTAGTGAAACATAACCTGGATACCACAAGCCAACATCTTTTGTTCCTTGTAGATATTTCAGAATCCTTTTGCCTGCATTGAAATGTAATTCTTTTGGAGCAGATTGAAAACGAGCACACATGCATACAACAAACATTATGCCAGGTCTGCTGGAGCTAGTTGAGAATGGTGTGCTGATTGATTTGCACTTATCCATTCCAAATTTTCTTAACAAGTCCTTGCAATACTTGGCCTAATTTAAGAATATTCCATCCTTGAGTTGTTTGACCTGCAAACCTAGAAAGTAATTCAGTTCACCCATCATGGACATTTCAAACTCACTCTTCATAATTCCACAAAGGCCTCACACAATTCTTCATTGGTTGATCCGAATATGATATCATCCACATAAATTTGAACCAGAATTATGTCTTCCTCTTTTCTCTTAATGAACAATGTTTTATCATATGTGCCTCTATCATACCCTTGTGAAGTTAGAAAAACACTCAGTCTTTCATACCATTGTCTAGGGGCTTGCTTAAGTCCATAGAGTGCTTTCTTGAGTTTGAATACATGTTCTGGATGTTGATGGTCTTCAAAACCTGGGGGCTGTGAAACAAATACTTCTTCATTGATATATCCATTCAAGGAGGCGTTTTTCACATCCATTTGAAAAAGTTTGAAACCTTTTATGCATGAGAAAGCAAGAAGAAGTCTAACAACTTCAAGTCTAGCCACTGGTGCATAAGTTTCATAATAATCTATTCCATCTTCTTAGTTATATCCTTTAGCCACAAGTCTAGCTTTATTCCTGGTGACCACTCCATGCTCATCCATCTTATTTCTATATATCCACTTTGTTCCAATGATGTTCATTTCAGGTGTTCTTGGAATAAGTGACCATACCTCATTAAGGGCAAACTGATTCAGTTCTTCCTGCATAGCCAGAATCCAGTGGCTATCCCTTAGAGCTTCATCCAAATTCTTAGGCTCCACTTGAGAAATAAAAGTCATTGTCTCACATAAGTGACATGTCCCTCTGCCTTGAGTTTTAGACTAGTGAACTTAGTTAGGTCACCAATAATATGCTTTGAACATCCACTGTCCAAATACCATTGGTTTCTCTTGCTGCTTTTCTGCAAAACAAAACAAAAATAATACACATGGTGCCCCTTTTAGTCTAGGGCCCCACAGTGATTAATACCTTTCCTTTGGAAGCCATTTGGCCAAGCTTTTAGGAACAAGGTATTTTCTAGCAATGCATGTTCTAGAAATATGTCCAGATTTCATACAATAAAAACAAGTAACAGGATATACCTTTTTACCACTGTTGAAAGAGGAAAAACTAGTTTTTGAAGGAACAAAGAAACTTGACAACTTTTTAACATTGTTTTCTTTTCCAGGATTATAACCAATTCCATTTTTGTTGAAACCAACATTTTGTGACCCTAAAAGAGTCTTAAGATTATCTCTTTCCTTAGTGAAATTAGATAATATTTTCAACAAATACTCAACTTGTTTTTCCAGCTTTTTACAGTTTTCACAAGTCTTTATTGAAGCATGCAAACAATTCAATTCAAGGTTTACAAGATTAGTTTTAACTTTATGCAGTTCCTCCTCAAGAGATTTTACCTTAGGTGCAAGAACATTATTTTCATTTTGCAATTTAGTACCTTATAACAGCCAGCCTATTTGCCTCATTATGAGTTTCTTTGAAGGAAACTAGCAATTGATCATAATTGTCAGATTCCATAGAGAAATCACTAATCGAATCAGATATTGATCCTTCATCTTTCATCATGAAACACAGGTTTGTTTCTTCACTTTCTGTTGAGAAGCTGCTTGTTGAAGACACTTCATTCTCTTTCAAACTTCTTGCTGGATGGTTTTTCTTTTGTTTGATTGTTTGGACAATCCATCTTTATGTGACCTATTTTACCACAACCAAAGCAAGTATAGTTAGAAGGATTAGATTCATTTGGTTTAGGATACCTCCTTTTTTGCTAAGTCCTATCTCTGCCTTTCTTCTTTAGAAATCGGCTGAACCTTTTTGTAAGTAGACTTAATGTTTCATCATGTTCAACATTCTCTTCTTCCTCACTGTTATCATTATGTACACTTTTTTTCAATGCAAGTACTTTAGTTTTTCTCTCCACTGTCTCTTGCTCTTTAAGCCTTTTGAGCTCTAGCTCATGCTCCATTAATTTTCCAAATAGTGCAGCAGTGGACAACTTTGACAGATCTCTGCTTTCTGATATAACAATCACTTTGGGTTGTCAGCTCCTTTCAAGACACTTCAACACCTTTATATTGAGCTCTTCTTTGTCAAACACCTTGGTTTACAATGTGGGTAAACCTCTTATGTACATCATCAATGTTTTCTCCAGGTTGCATCCTGAAAAGTTCATATTCTTGAATGAGTGAATGTTTTCTTGATCTCTTCACAGCATTCGTGCCCTCATGAGTTACTTCCAAAACTTTCCACATTTCCTTAGTCGAATTGCACTGAGATATTATGAAGAATTCATCCATTGTCAATGCAAAAGTTATGATGTTCTTAGCTACTAGGTCATATTGAGCCTTTTTCTTTTCACTCTCATTCCATTCAGATCTTGGTTTCACCACTGTTTCATCTTTAACAACCTGCATTGGCACAAAAGGTCCATGGACCACAGCTTCTCAAATACAAGAGTCAATAGATTCCATGAATATTTTAATCCTTATTTTCCAGAAAGCATAATTCATTCCACTAAACATAGGGGGTCTATTAATAGACGAACCCTCAGCAAAAAGCACTTTAAACTCAGACCTATTGCACACAAACTTGAGTAAAATACAAGTCCTAGCTCTTGATACCAATTGTTTCAATACTGTCAAAGTTCAAGAGGGGGGTGAATTGAGCTTTTAAAAATTTCACACAAATTCAGTCTTTTTACAAAATATAGGAAAAGAATTGATTTATTTTGGAAAGAACAGATTTATTTTTCTGCTTACTTCATCAAGATAGTATTTCAGTTATCTGATTTTAAGGTATTAAGTGATTTTAACAGAGAGCAAAGAATTATCTGATTTTAAGGTATTATGTGATTTTAATAGACAGCATATGAATAGATTTATTTTCTAAAAGAGATTTTAAACAGATGCAACTCAGTCGTTTTGATAGCATAAAAGGCTAAGCCAAGATACTTGATGCACAAAACAAAGTTATAAAAAAACTTTTAAAGAACAAGGCATCAATTTATAAAAGAATCTATTCATTTGAGAAATAACAGATTCATTTTTTTATGCAGTAAAACATATTTTGGAAAAACACGAGAAAAACATTTTAGAAAACGCTATGCTTGATCTTATCACCTTGACAAGGGTTAAGAGGTGGGTCACGATGCAAAAAGCTCACTTTAAACACACTCTAACCTATACACAAGACCACCCAATTACAAAGACAATACTCAAAGCAAAACACACTTTTTGCTACATCAAACACATTGACTTGAAGGAGCCACATCCATCTTCAACACTCTATACTCCTTTTGCAAGTGCTCTATGGGAAGGCATAAGCATGGATTTTATATTAGGACTTCCTAGGACAGCAAGAGGTTTTGATTCCATTTTTGTGGTTATGGATAGGTTTAGCAAGATGGTACATTTTATTTCTTGCCATAAAGTGGATGATGCTAACAATATCTCTAGGCTCTTCTTTAGAGAAGTGGTAAGACTTCATGGTTTACCTAAAAACATAGTTTCGGATAAAGATCCAAAATTTGTAGAGCATTGTTGGAAGACTCTTTGGGAAAAGCTTGGAACTAAGTTGAAATTTTCAACTTCTTGTCATCCTCAAATGAATGGTCAAAATAAAGTTAAAAATAGATCTCTTTCTACTATGCTTAGGACAATCATGAGAGGCAACCACAAATCTAGGGATGAGTACCTTCCCCATATTGAATTTGCATATAATAGGGTAGTTCATAAAACTACTAATATTTCTCCATTTGAAGATGTGTATGGATTCAATTCTCTTACTCCTTTGGATTTGATACCTCTACCTAATCCACAAGAAATTGTGCATAAGGAAGGAGTAACAAAGGCTGAATTTGTTAAAAAAATGCATGAGAGGATTAAGGATCAAATACAACAACAAACAAAGAAATACTTGAAACATAACAATAAGGGGGAAGAGAGAGATAATTTTTGAGGAAGGAGATTGGGTTTGGCTTCACCTTAGGAAGGATAGATTCTCTACTAAGAGGGAACCCAAACTTAGTCCCCGAGGAGATGGTCCTTTCCAAGTCCTCAAAAGAATCAATAATAATGCATATCAAATAGACTTGCCTGAAGAATATGGAGTACATACTACTTTCAAAGTTATGGATTTAACCCCTTTTATAGGTAGTGAAGATGAAGAGGCAGAAGCATTGGATTTGAGGACAAATCCTCTTCAAGAGGGAGGGAATGATGGAAGAGGCCCAAACACAAGCCCAAGTACAAACCCAACAAATAGAAGATCAGGGCCAACTACTAGAGCTATGGCAAAAAAGATTCAAGAGGACTGGGATACAACTACTGATGGCAGAGAAACCTCTCAATATATGTTCAAAGAAGCCATAAATCTAGTGTAGAGTAGAATTTATTTTCTTGTCAAAATAGAATAGAAATTTTACTTGTATTTTTCTTTAATTGTAATTAGGGTTGGATTAAGCATCTAAAGACCAACCTAGGTTAAATTAGGGTTTCTAGAAAACTCCTAATTAACCTAGGCCGACCCATTAGACCTAAAAATGAGCACATGTTACACACCATGCCACTCCTTCCATGTGAGCTCATTTTAGGCGCCAAATTCAAACCCATTTCATTTGAATTTTCCCACCCTTTCTACTTGTTCAAATCCGACCCTCTCATGCTATTTAAAAAGGTGTTTGGTTCATGTATTTTGAAGATTAATGAATGAGTGAAATTGTTGCTAAAATATTGAGCTAATTCTCACTCTTGTCTTGCCTCTTTAGGATATACACTTTAGTCTTCAACTCTCCACCTAGCTCAAGTGATTAGGCCTCACCTATCACTCTCCATACTTAGCATGCACCTCCAAGGAAACCACAAGCTCCATGTGAGCCTCCTTGCACGCCTCCTCCATTGAAGCTTCCGTAAATCCTCCAAAAATTCAACAAATCAATTCGGTCATGAAGGCACAATCCATCAACAACTTTCTTAGTTTCTTGCTATGCCTACAATTGCTCACTATATTGCAACAATTAGAATTCTCAGATATATTAAAGGAGCTTCAAGTCTTGGTTTATTTTTCTCTTCCGACACTTCTGCTCATCTCAAAGCCTTTTGTGATAGTGATTGGGGCACTGCAGTGATTCAAGACAATTAGTGACTGATTTTAGTGTGTATCTTGGGAATTCTCTTATATCTTGGAAATCAAAGAAGCAAGGAAGAATATCAAAGAGTTCTTGTGAAGCTGAATACAGGGCAATGACCACTGTTACATGTGAAATTCAATGACTAACTTATCTCCTTCAAGATTTCAAAGTTCCTTTTGAGCAACCAACTCTTTTATATTATGACAATGACTCAGCAAGATACATTGCAGCAAATTCAGTGTTTCACAAGCATACGAAACATATAGAAATAGATTGTCACGTTGTTAGAGAAAAATTAAAGAAGGGTCTCATCCATTTGCTTTCCATTTCCACCACAGAACAACTGACTCACATTTATACGAAAGCTTTAACACTACAAAAAAATCATCAAATAGAAACCAAATTTTAGAGACCAAAATAATTAGTTGCAATAGTAACTAAATTAAAGACCATTTTAGAAAAAAAAATGGTTTATAAATTACTTTCTATTATTTTTAAATAGTTTCTAAATTGATATCTAATTAGTTACCAAGGTTTTAACAACCAATTATTTAGATTCTAAATTTGGTAGCAAAAATATTGGTTGCTAATTAGATACCAATTTAAAAACCATTTAACAATAATAGAAACTAATTTAGAAACCAAAAATTTATTTAGTTCCTAAAATGATCTCTAATTTAGTCACTATAACAACTAATTATTTTTTGTCTTTAAAATTAGTTTTTATTTCATGATTTTCTTGTAGTGTAAGTCCCAAATCTTTTAAGAGTATTTGTTTCAAGCTGGGTCTCAAAAAATATTTGCTCCCCAGATTGTGGGGATATTAAAGGATATGGTATCATAGTCATTTTCGAGCCTATCCTATCGAATGTTTATTGAGCTTATCAGGTCACCCGCTATTAGACTGTTATCGAATAATCCATAATATGTTATCTCGCGCACAAACTATCACTCTTGGCGTGAGGAGGGTGTGTAGGAGATCTCACGTCGACTAGATATTAGAACATTTTATAGTATATAAGTGAGTGCAAACCTCACCTTATAAGCCGGTTTTATGAAGTTGAATTAGACTTAAAGTCCAATGTACACATGGATAGTAACTTTGACTTTTATCATGTATTGGTTGGAACTTGTATATTCATATTCATTTTCAAACCCACTAGTTGCACTTTAATTATGCATATATAGTCAGGAAGAAGTAGTTTATATTTTATGGTGCATCCAAGAACACTAGATACATAAAAGGATGATTGTTATTTGGTGTTTGCAGAAGTTGAAAAACCTTTTGTCCAAGAAACTCATTCAACAGAATGACAACTTCACTCTCTGCATTTCTTCCCAACCCAAATCCAAATCTTCCAAATCCGAACCTTCTTCACAACCACAACTTCACCCTCTCTTCCGTTCGTTCTTGGAAAAACAAAACCACGCCCAGTAAGACTCCATTCTCTGTTTCTTGTTCTTCTTCGTCTCACGCATACGACGTCGTCATAGTGGGGGCTGGCGTCATTGGCTTAACCATCGCTCGTCACTTCCTCCTTTCTTCCGATCTTTCTGTCGCCATAGTCGACAAAGCTCTCCCTTGTTCTGGTGCCACTGGCGCAGGTATATCTCTCACTCTCTGTGCTCGCAAGATTTTCATACTTTGATGTTTTTGTTCTAAATGCAATTAATAGGTAAATTCAGTATAAAATATTTTATCCAAAAGAAGTTATTTAAAGCTGCTTCAATTCCAAATCAGTTTTGGACCTGGAATCAATCTCTCATTGAGACTAAACATGTGACCTGTCACCTTATTTGGTATTTCAATGTGATTTTAGACAATCCATTGTGAAACCAAATATAAGTTTATATAGCAACATGAATCCAAACATGCACTAAGTCATTTGCATTCGTCTCTTTTTTTTTTTGTGGGGGACTAGGTGAGGCTACCTGGGATTTCAATGTGATTTTAGCTAGTCCATTGCGAATCCAAATATGCATTAAGTGCGATATTTTATTTATTTATTTTTTTGTATTGCAGAACTAGAAAACGGAGTGCTGAATTTTAATTTTCTGTAGGGTTTTCCCCCTTTGATTTGGAATTTGAGCTGGTTGTTTCCAGGGCAGGGACATCTATGGATGGTAAACAAAACCCCTGGAAGTGCTACATGGGATCTTGCATGGAGGAGCCATCAACTCTGGACAACACTGGCACAGAGCCTGGAAGAGCAAGGCTTGGATCCTACGGTGGAGTTGGGTTGGAAAAAATCTGGTATAATAACTCTGTCTTTTTATAAATTTATGTTTGAACTGCAATTTGAAAGAGATTCATGCCAATGTAGCTTGTCCAATTTGAAGTTTCTTATATAATTTGCATATTTTAGTTATGAGGCATTGGAGCTGATGTTACATTGTAGGAGTTAGATCAACTAAACAGAGTGTCTGGTTTTGTTATAAGGTTTAATTATATTTTTAATGGTCTTGCTCTCCCAAATTTAAGAAAAAAAGAAGCTTTTCTTAGTCTTTCAAAATGGAAAAATTATGGGTTTAGTCCCTAAATACTAAATTTGAGAGACTAAAATGTGTTTTCTAGGATTTTGGAATTAGGAGTTAGAGTTTAGGGTTCAAAGTTGAGTCTAGGGTTTAAACATATATTTAACCCCTCAAATTTAGTGTTTCGGGACTAAAAGCATATTTTTCAATTTTGAGGGACTAAAAAAATGCGTTTTTAAATTTGTCGAACCAAAATCAGAAAGTCCTAAATTTCAGGGACTAAAAACATAAATAAACATTGTTATAATTATGAATTTCATATCCGTGTGCAATTGTTTAATCTTGTTTTGCAGAATTTTCCCAACAAATGAAAAAACCATCTATATTTAGCATTGTTGAAAGTATTTTGATGACTTGTTTTTGTTTGATAGCATGCATGTATCATTGCCCTTGTGATATGTATGCTGGGAACTTGTTCAAGGTCATTCCCTCTTCAATCCAGGAGATTGTCTGACTATAGGGAGAGGTCTTGCACCTGCCTGCATCTTTAGCTTTTACCCTTTGGAGCCATGCTGCTACATATCTTAATATTTTCCCGAAAGCACTTTTTTGATGTCAAATAGCATCATTTGAAAGAGAAACATTATGTTGTTTGTTTGTAAGAAGCGAGAGAGCATTCTGTAGATCAGGATAATTTGTTTCATCATTCTGTTTTCTATATTTGAAATATAGACTTACTTGTGTAATTTTGTGCTTTTGAGATTATCCTGAAGCAGTTAAGGCATGTCAGAACCTTGCAGTCTTCTATAAGTGTTGTATGCAGTAATATGAAGGAGGCGTGGAATTGATATTTATAGTCATGAAAGTTTTAGGCCTCTTTTCCCCAGGTCCAAACCTTTGATGTGACCTCTTTTGATCTGCAGGAAGCCTATTAATTGGTAGAAGTGATGCAGAGTCAGACATGTTAAAAGGGAGGGTGAAACAACTTTGTGAGGCTGGGTTGAAAGCGGAGTACCTGAGTAGCACTGATTTGTTTAAAGAGGAACCTGATCTGTTGGTGGACCGAGACAGTGCAGCTGCATTTCTACCTGTAGACTGCCAATTGGATGCTCATCGCACCGTTGAATATATTGAAAAGGTTCTGTATTCTTTCTTCTTTTTTTTCTTTGCATATCTTCTACTTGCAATGCAACTCATAAATAATTATCAATGTTTACATTTTGCATATCTCTTACTTGCATTTGCAACTTAATGTGTGCATTATTCTTTCAAGTAAAGACTTGCCACAGGCTTCTATATGACTTCAGACTTATAATTATAAATTTATTGTTGTGTGGAGTAGACTAACAGGAATTTTGCATCAGAAGGAAGATATGGAGAATTTTTTAATGACCCAGTGAAATGTTTTATAAGGTTTAGTTTTTTCCCCTTTCCTTTGCACTGACTGTGGCACTTAAAACACTGGTAGGGGAACACATTTTGAGGACTAAATGCTTTTTTTTTCATTTTGATCCCAGGTCAGATGGCAATGGGGAGGTTAAAGCTGTTCAGACTTTTAAGAACACATTATACAGCAAGAAAGCAGTTATAGTTGCAGCTGGTTGTTGGACTGGTTGTTTGATACAGGACTTGTTCAGAAATTGGGGAATGGAACTACATGTTCCAGTAAGGCCCAGAAAGGTGTGTTTAAGAAATCTTTCGCTATCAATCCTTTTGCCCCATTCTTCAATAATCAAAAAGATCATTTTCAATCAAGTTTGGATTTTTTCGTTTGGAGTCAGGAGGATTCTTCTACTGCATTTTTATTTACTTTCTTTTTTTCTTTTTTTTCATCATTCCTTACACCCACAAGGTTTGGTCCTGTAGAATCTGACCCATTTCATCATTGAGTGAAAAGTACGAAAAAAATAGATCAATTTTTCGATCAAAAGTACTATGTGAAATCCTCGGTTTTTTCCTCTTTCTCTATCCCTATCTTGTAGGTAGAGCATTTGAATCAATAGAGAACTCTTCTTCTTTATCTGGATGAATCGATATGATTACATTCCAATTCCTTCCTGATATCTCATAACCGAATTGAATCCCAAATTGACAAGTTAGTGTGAGTTTATCCATGCAGTTATGCACCCTTCAAATAGGAATATATACAGCTTGAAGATGATCTAATCTTTGCATATATAGGAATTCATTCATTGTTTTTCCAAATACTGTCATTTACCATGATGCACTCTAGTACATTTTACTTTGTAATTTGAATTCAAGTTGTAACTGTTTGGAATTTTCTTTCTTGTTCTCATAGTCTCTTCTGAAAAAAAAGTTCTAACATAAAAAGGAGATTTTTAGAAACCACTTAGGTTGTGTGTTGCAACACTGTAGTCTTTTTTCAAAGGAATTTAAACTTCCTGTCTTAAAAACACAATCCATTTCTTGGAACTCTGAAGAAATTTGATTTATAGTTTTGAATTTATTTTTCTAATTCAACACAATCCACAATGCTGATAAACAACACTGTTTCACATGATGATGACATGACAGTTAAAGTTACCATAGGAATATTTAGCCCCTTGCATACATATGAAAAGTTGTCATGCATGCACGATAACTCTGTAATTCAGGACCTCGAACGAGGCACCTAGACAATGTGACAAGTCAGTGAGTGTAACGACAAGTGTGTATGCAACTGCTTGATGATCATGCAAATCAATAATGTTGGATTGGAACAATGCAAGAACACCTGTAGAAACTATCAGGAAGCATTAACCTAGTAGATTCAGTGTCATCACTTTGCTTAGGAAGTGATTTGGATTCATTGTGAAACTTTTGTCTAGCATACATATAAACCTGCTTAAAAGAAATAGAAAATGATATAATCTCAGTGTACGTCATTTTATGTCTATAATGGTAAAGCGTGACTATTATAGACAATTTATATCATGTTATCCCCTAAGCTTATGAGTCATATATCATTTTATATAATTTTTGCATGAAATTCCTTGAGAACCCTTGTGACCAAAGGCTCCACAAGGCTAACTTTATTTTCCATCTGTTAACTAGTCACATTACATCACAGATGTGACCATATTGTGGGTTCTTTCTTGGAAATTCCTCTCACACATATATACATAATCTCATTCCCACTTCTTCATTCTTGGGCATGCAGACAAACACATCCAAGCCATTCAGAATTCTGTTTTGACTAATACACAGCAAGGGGGTGTTTGGCAATTTCTAAAACTAGTCTAAGATGGCATCAGATACCCAAATGTCTCCTAAAACAAACTAGTTTTAAATTGAGCAGTTGTTTGGTTTAAAACTAATTATAATATCAAATTCATTTTAAAATGGTGCATTGTCATAGGTTGTGATTATCTAAAATTGAAAATGATAGATACTAGAATTATAATAAATTTCAGAAACTCTCCATTATTATAACTAACTTTTTCTCAAAAAGGATTTTGGTGCTTCTCCAGTCTGTATTTTCTCTGTTGTGTTCAGATTTTAGTCCATGGGATAGTCCAACATTCTTTGAATGAACTGTTGCATCATTCTTCTTGGTGACAACACTGTTTGGCGTGTCTTGTAGCTCTTCCACTTTTGGATTGTTTGCTTAGTATTGGACTGGGCTTCTGTTGGGTCCTATTTTTGTATGATTGTAGTTTTTTTCTTCAAAGCTAAGTGTGTTTTAGTATGAACTAGTCATGCAATATGTTTTCTATTACTCTTTCTTTTTTCGTACGTGGTGAATTTTCCTTCCATGATTTGCTTCTTGATACGGGATCATCCTGTTTAGGGAGGAACAATAAAGCTAGTTATTTATTGTTGACCACATGCTCATGCAAACATAACAAAGTTTTATCTTTAGTAAACTCCTTTCAAATGCATCAAATTATGTCTGATGATCAGTTTATTTTATTGATCCTATATTACTTTCCAATGTTTCTCTCTTTGGTATGAAGGGTCACCTACTTGTGCTTCAAAATTTCAATTTGCTTGCATTGAATCATGGCGTGATGGAGGCAGATTATCTCAACCATCCAACAATTTCTGGGTTAGAATCATCAGATTATGAAAAGGACTTATCTGTTTCAATGGTAGCAAGTATTGATGCAGCAGGGAATCTTCTTCTTGGTAAATTTCTTTTCTATGTCCCGTGTAAATAATATTTGTGCAATGGAGAAGCTCATATTAATAATCTATACATAGGATGATTGCTTATCTTGCTTTTAAGTTTTGACTGCTATTTATATTGAATAATCTTGTCTTTGAAAGGATTTCCTATAAGATAGGAGCTTTTCAATTTTAGGTTTAGGTTTAGTTTAGCTCTACTCCACAAAACTGGTTTGTAGGATGAAGTTTGCATCATGCTTTTATATATATATATATATATATATATATATATATATATATATATATATATTAAATCTTAACCATATCACTAGTTGATGTGGACTACTACCCTTCACGTTACAATTAAGGTAACTCCAAAGAGGCCGCATATTAAGGTGGACTAAGGGTGGTGACCATAATTAAGATAGGGCAATTGCTTCCTGCACCCGATCAGTTGTGACTGGCACCCGACGAACTTTTTAAAATCCCATCATGCCCTTGTCTTCTTCACTTTGAAAAATATTATATGGTGAGGTAGAGGAAGTTCATTGTTGTGTGAAGCTTTAGTCCGCACCATCTTCTAGAATTACCTCCACCTCTAGTCCGCACCATCTTACAACATATATAACAAAATAACATTCAATCCAACATATATAAAAAATTATAACACATATAGTATAAAAAAACAAATGAAAAATTCCATAGAAGCCAAGTGCCCTAAACTACCTAACACTAATATGGATAACCATATCCGCATAACAACAACAACACTACGGAAAAAATTATCCACAAGTCAAATGCCTCTTGCGGATAAAAATATCCAGAGGCCATTCTTCCACAATTGCGGATAAAAATATCCGGAAGCCAAGTGCCCAACTGCGGATAAAAATATCCAGAATCCAGTCTTGAACTGCGGATAAAAATATCCAGAATGCATAGTGAACTACGGATAAAAAAGTGCGGAACTCAATAATGAATTACGGATAAAAATATCCGGTAGGCATGACAGAGTACCTTTCTCCGACGATGGTTCCTTCTCCGACTTCAGAAGCTGACGGTGGCGGCTGCTGCGATGATGAAGCTCACTGATGGTGAAGGAAACCAAGGGAGACGACGGTGGATGACAGTGGCCAAGGGTGGCTGTTGCTGCTTCAAGCACAAATGAACAAGAAGAAGAAGAAGAATAGGGTTGGGTGCATGAGATTGGGTGCCTATCACATTTTAAGATATTTTCAGATTCATTAAGGGTAGATTGGACTTTTCCTATGTGTCCGGGTGCGAGTTAAAAATGATATGGTGCAGTGCAGGAGAATCTGCCTTAAGATAGCTGTACAACATGAACTCTAAACAATCTACTAAAACTGAATGATCCAATCCATCATGAGTTACTCTAAAAACAAAGCCCAATACTATGTCCATCAATTAGTTCAATACCATAATTAATATGTTGATGATTTAAGAATAATTTCTAATAATTGATTAATGTTAAACCACAAAATTAAATAATTAATCTAACAGCTCATGATCTCTTGGCTGAACAGTTGTTCCATTTCCTTCATTTATAGCTTTCAATTTTTCATGAAATAGATCCAGTTTTACTTTTGATTCAAATTCTTCTGTGTTTGAATTTTAACATTTTTTTGCTTGCTGTACAAAACCAAAATCTTATTCACCGTCAAGGGAGTAGTCGTGAATTTGTTGGTTTCAACACCGACTTGGACGAGTCTGTTGTCAGTTACGTCTGGAGACGAGTTGGAGAATTCTTTCCCAAATTGAAAACGCTTTCCCTTTCAGATCTAAGTGCTAGTAGAAAAGTCAGAATAGGACTACGACCTTACAGTGAGTCAATATCTCTTTGCTATCTTATGCAGCTATTTATAGTTATCTACATTTTCAAAACCTTACTTGCTTAATGTTTACCCTGTTAGTGCCTGATGGGAAGCCCATGATTGGGCCTGTACCTGGTTTGTCAAATGTATACCTTGCGGCTGGACATGAAGGGGCTGGGCTTTCACTGGTGAGTTCTCACTTAGATACTTAATATTTTTCCACAGCTTCTATCTGCATTCCGAATATTTCTTCCTGCACTGTTTCCAAATGTTTCTTTTACCTTCCGGAATGACCAATCTGGAAGAAGAATCTAAAATTACATTTCAGATTGGTGAAGAGAAAGTTTTAAGGAAGTGATTTTCTGGGTGCTGAAAACAACTGTCATATTTTTCATTAGAAAATAGCATTATAACATTGCCTATTTACTTTGCATGCACTCTGAAATCTGAACAAACATTTAAATAGTTTTCTGATTATGGAGAAATTTCCAGGCTTTTGGGACTGCTGAAATGATTGTTGAGATGGTGTTGGGAAATCAAGGAAAAGTTGATACCGCACCTTTTGCTGTGCAGCAGGCTCTTGATTGAAATTTAGACACCTTTTGAGAATACAATAAATTAGCTCAAATTTTATTCGAATTCATGATTAAATAAGTTCTTATTGTAACAGAAAAGAAAAGGTAAAATAAATCTTTAATGCTTTGTTTGGATTAAAGAGTGGAAATGAGAGAATGAATTTGAGATGATTTGAAGGGAAGATTTAAAGAAAGTTAGAATGTTTGGATTATAAGGTAAACATAGTGGAAAGTGTAGGAAAGATTTATGAAAGTTTGTAAGTAATGAGATGGGTGTGATTGAAATTGTATTTTTTTAATTAAGAAAAATGTAATTTCACACATTTGTCCTTGCATTTAAAAATTGTTGAAAAATTAATTTGATTGATTATTTGTGAATTATAATTGTTTTGAATTAAAATATTATTTTTGACAATTGAAACATTATTTTCGGTACTATGTTTATGTTAACTTCGGAAAAATATAAATTATGTAAATTTTTTGGATCATATTTATGATTTGTCATAAATTTTATTTAGAACAAAGCTGTAATTTTGGATTATTTATTTTTGAATAATAGTTGTATGCAATTAAAAGATTATTTTCGATACAAGAGTAGATTATTTTTGATAATGTGTTGGAGTTATAATTTGATAAAGGAAAAAATATTTATGAAATAAATATTAATGCAGTATTTTAATTTATTAAAGGAAAATTCATCGATAAAGTCTGTGCATAACAAATATTAAACATACATTACAAATGTATATATAAAGGAAACATGAAATAAATAATATTAATAATAATAATGTTATGGAAAATCATGTGAATGATATATTGAAATATATATCATTCAAAAGAGTCATGGAAGTCCTTAATTTGTTTAGGGGTTTGTGTTATAAATATGATTACAGATTCAAAAAGAAAAATACATATGCATAATAAAGTACAACTAAATTTTACATAGTTTAGGGATTTTTTAGTCACTATCTTCATCAGCTTTCTCATTTGTCGCTCGAGAGACTGGTCAAAAAGTTGTTTTACCACATTAGGATGACCACAAAGCAAGTCATAACAGTTATCCAATAGATTTCCATCGTGTATGTTCATCTCCACAAACCTTGTGTTAAGTCTTTCTAATTGCTGATCAATGATGTCCACCATGCGGGCTTTTCTTTTTAAGCCCCTAGAAGAAGAAGTACTACCTGATGGTTGGGATGGTTGAGGTGACATCGATGGGGGTGTCAGATTAGGGTCAGGGCTATATGAATTTACAATAGGGTTAGCTGAGCGAAGAGTTTCACATTGGGTTGCATCAAATTTCGGCTCCTCCAGGATGTACTCCATATTGTGATCATTAAGATCTACATTAAATGATGAGACTGAGTTCGACTTAATGACTGTAATATTGTTCTCTCACAGCGGCTAGTAGCACGATCAAGCCCCCATAAGTCTTTCATCAACTTCTAGTGCCTGAAGGGATTAACACACTACTTTGCGGCTGAGGGCTTTGCTTGTTCATTAATGAAAATAAATATATTCATAATTATTGGTTAATGTATGCGATAAGTGAACATCAGGTTGAATATGTTACCTTTATCAACATATCCCACACTTCATTCTCAATCTCGAAAATTTTTGAGCTTTGATTCCAAGCGAAACCACTCAGTTCACTAAATAGATCATGGATCTCACGCCATCTATCCTTAAGGCTTTTTTGCCTGTTCTTCACATTATTTTATGTAATTCCTACCAATCCACTCTGATGTAGGGATTTAAAGATGTTTGTGTAACCCTGCGTCGTCCAACTACTATTAATGTGGTTACCCATAGATGCATAATCGATCATGGCATTCAACAGTCGAAAATCCATGTCGGTAGTCCATTTTTTGTGTTCACGAATTCTTGCAAATGACTCTGAAGCAAAACCCTTTCCACGATCCATGATAAAACCTAATAAAAAAAGTTAAACTTTTGCAATAACATAAATAGTTCTATACATAAAGATTAATAAAGGTCGAATGTCAATATTAAACCAACAAATTGTTCTTACAAGAATATAAATATAAGTTCAGGGATGTTACATAAAATTAATTAGTACAATAACCTGTCCACATTTCATTTGCTATAGTATCCCTAATTTGTGATCCGAGCTTGTAGTCATCCTCATGAGTTTGCAAGTGTGACACATCTATATCTCCTTGCATCAAGTTACAATCAACTTCTTCCAACAAGAGTCATCATTATCCACCCCGTAAAGAAAGTTATGAAGAATACAACATGCTAAAACAATATCGGTCATATTGTCCACAGAGTAATGAGGCTCCGTTCCACTAGCGATAATTGAGAATCGCTTCTTGAGGACACCAAATGTTATTTCGATAACATTTCTTAGTGAGGAATGCCGATGATTAAACAACTCACGGACATTTTGTGGACCTCTTAAGGAATTCTCTTTTAGATGGTATCAAACTCCGCCATATGGAGTTTTAACTTGGGCTTTGAACATAAAACTCGCATCTCCAAGGTAGTATTTGCCTACAATCATCCATTAACACTTATTACTTATAAGTCATGTCACCAAATGAATATTTATTGCACTTGAAAACACACTCAACTAACCTTTCGGAATGACCAATGGATCCTTTCGTACAAACGCATCCTTCAATATCCTGGAATCAGAGATTGTTCCTTTCCACCAGGCAAGAACAAATGTGAATTTCATGTCAAAATCGCAAGCAACAAATACGTTTTGTGTTGACCAGTCTTTTCTTCCGTGAGGAGCATCAGTTTGGGGGACTTTAACACGGACATGAGTGTCTAAACAATCCTAATACACAAAAAGTTTACATTTATATATAACTTGCATTGCATACAACATGAATTAAATATTTAACTACTATTTCTCATATTCATACCTTAAAGAATGGAAAAAATCGATAGTTGTTTTAAGATATGAGCTTCAACCTCGGTCCCAGCTAGTTTTTATTAAGAACTCTCCCTGCAACATCAATATTGCCTTCAAAATATTATGAAAGTGGCAAGACATTGTTTCTCTGGACTGATGAAAGAAGAACAAAACACTTTGATTCTTGATGTAATGACCAATGATGTGTAAAAATTTAGCCACTTGTTCTTCAGTTGTAGATTGGAATGCATCTTTAACCATCCCCGTTCCTCTTATTCGTTGGGATAAATTAATAGATGTCTTTGGACCCATGCGAATAATGTCACGACATCTTTGGACCAAGTACGACATCAATTCTTGTCGACAACGCTCTTTTTGTGGAACAAACTTCGGTATAACATTATTTATTTCGGTTAACACACGCAACACATTCAATCCATATTCAATCATGCAAAGGATTGTAATTGTTGTTACTTGTGTCCGTAAATTGATTTGCTCTCATATTTGTGGAATTAGTGTGAAATCGACACCAAGTACATCAGGATTCTTGTCATTCGTGTTAGATATTTTAACATTGTCAAAATAAATAGACCAATGGTTATTGTTATCCATGATCACAAATCCTTGACAATCATACAAGTTTAACTATTAGGTATAAAGAACCACATTTTAGAGAAATAATAGTACGTAAAATAAAAATTAAATTATATAATTCACTAAAAATATATTTTTTATACTTATAACTTTTTACTTTCTTTAAAAAAATATTATACATAAACTCTATAAAGTGGTATACTTATAATTATTTTATAAATTCAAAATAATATGTATAAAGTTTTTTTACTTGATTATTTTTAAAAATTAAATATTATAACTAAACTCTGTAAAGTGATATTTAATATTTAAATATTCTTTATACTTATAATTATGTTATAAATTCAAAACAATATTTATAGTTTTCTTACTTGATTTTAAAAAATAAATAAATATTCAACGTAAACTTTGTAAAGTGGTACTTTTAAATATTTAAATATTCTTTATATTTATAATTATATTATGAATTTAAAATAATATTTATAATTTTTTTATTTGATTTTAGAAAAAATTAAATATTATATATAGAGTATCTATAAATTAGTATTTTAAAATATTTAAATATTCAGTATACTTATAATTATTTTATAAATTCAAAATAATATTTATAAAGTTTTTTTACTTAATTTTTAGAAAAAAATAAATTTTATACATAAATTCTGTGTATTTTCAAATATTTATACTTCAACATTATTACAAAATACATGCTTCATGCCTCCCACCATCCACGTGATATGTATTATTATATCAAGCCAACCAACTACATCATCAATTCTTTTTGGTACAAAGAACTATTTATCAATTCAAAATAAGATTTATAAATTTCTTTTACTAATATGTTTTAAAAAAATAAATATTATACCTTAATTCTGTAAACTGATATTTTCAAATATTTAAATATTTTTATACTTATAATTATGTTATAAATTCAAAATAATATTTATAAAGTTTTCTTACTTAAAAATTAAATATTATTTGTAAATTTTTTAAAGTGGTATTTTCAAATATTTAAATATTCTTATACTTATATTAATTATATTATAAATTCAAAATAATATTTCTATTTTTTGTTACTTGATTTCTAAAATAATATTATAAGTAAACTCTTTGTATTTTCAAATATTTAAATATTCTTTACATTTATAATTATTTATAAATTTAAAATAATATTTATAAAAAAATTTACTTGATTTTTTAAAGAAATTAAATATTACCTAAACTCTGTAAAGTAATATTTTCAAATATTTAAATAATATTTGTACTTATAATTATGTTATAATTTCAAAATAGTATTTTTAATTTTTTTTTACCTGATTTTAAAAAAAATTAAATATTATACGTAAATTTTGTAAAGTGATATTTTCAAATATTTAAATATTCTTTATACTTATAATTATATTATAAATTCAAAATAATTTTTATAAATTTTTTCTTACTTGATTCTTTTTAAATTAAATATTATATGTAGAGTATTTATAAAGTAGTTTTTAAAAATATTTAAATATTCTGTATACTTATAATTATTTTATAAATTCAAAATAATATTTTTAGTTTTTTAAATTATATCATTATTTATAATATATTTATGAAAATCAGTTTACATGTTACATATAAATAACTTTTAATTTGATAATTAACTTATTTAGTATTAATATTTTAAAAATATTTACGTCTTTAAATTTAATTACCATTATCAATGACCATTTTATCAGATTATTTTTTTAAAAAAATAATCTAATTATCATTGTATATTTTATAAACATACTTCAAAATAAAAATAAAAATTAAAACAAAATAAATAATTACAGAAATCAAAATAAAAAAATTACACATATATATATATATATATATATATATATGAAAGCATCACATTACAATATACATACAATAAAATGAATTAAAAATACAAAACAAATAATCAAATATTAAAAAAATCAAATATCAATATAATATGGAGAATCAATTCTCTAGATTCCAAAATCAATTATCTACGAATTTTATACTTGCGTGTGAAAAAATGAGTATGGTATCGACGACGCAATCACCACCGATCAACGTTACGACCACTGCAGATTACAACCGCCCATCGAGCACCACCAACAACCTGAGCCATACACAACACCACTGATGACGAGTGCACCACTCCCAACCACACCTTGCACCTCCGTTGGCTGCACACCTCTGACGACTGCACACCTTCGACTACCGCACACCTCCTACGACCGTGCACCTCCGACAACCACGCACCTCCCTCAACTCAAAGCACACAACTCAACTCCTCTCCCCTCTTATATTTATCTCTCCCTCCCATATTTATTATTTCATTAACTCATCACCCACCACAATTCAACATGCACTGGTCAAAGTAGGAATCTCTTACGAATCTCTGCTAGGAAAAACACTTAGGAATCTCGTGCAAATCTCTACAACTGATGCATGGTGCTGTGCAAGGAATCTCCACTGTAATGGCACATGAGTGATGATAGGTGGCAAAAAGGTAACATAGTAAATGGTTTATACTTTTTTATAATCTTTTTAGTATAGTTATAATTTTATGAAATGGATGGAGTAAAAAATGGTATATTTTAATGTACACTGTAGATTGTCATTAAACCTACATTGCAAAGAGTCTACAAGTTATCAAATATATATTGTAGATTGTCAATTTCTTGATGTGCCCTCTCGAAATTTCTATTTACATCCATGTTCAAATTATTTAATCCTTCTTGCAATTCTTGAATATCATTCCAATTTTGTGAAAACATTTAAGCATCGTGATGGATTATTGGTTTTGGTCTTATCTTGTCAAAGAGTCCTCATTTACTATGGATTTGGGTTTTAATCATGAGGATGTTGTTCATTATCTTGGTTTACCATATCATGTTGCCAAATAGTGTTGACATTAACCACATTTAGTTTCTTTAAAGTTTTTTTTCCTAAAAAAGTGTGATCAGTCTAGTTCGACAGATGCATTCATAGATAAGTTTATGCCGTAGTGAGCCATGATAAGTGTAATAAGAAAGACATATGTAAAAGGATCTTGGGTGTCCCTACATCTAATCATGTGTTTCATATATGATGAGACCAATTAATCAAAATGCTATTTTTTATGGCTCATAGCATAAAAATGCTTTTGTGCAATAATTGTGCAAAATTGCTTGTTTACGGACTCAAAATATACACTAACACGTAATGCAAAAGTTTGTCATTAATAATCAAACTACTTGCCTTTGTGACATTTTGACCTTGCATATGTGGTTTGACCAAGGAACTTAATGTCATGTCGTGGTCGCACTGCAACTCCTTAGGGATGTTTGAAAATAATAGCTTTTGACCTTGATATAGATTAGTCAAAGTCAAACAATCTGCATGTTTGATCTTAATCTTTATCTTGTTAACCTCACTATTGAGGTGACCAACTTCTGTGACTTTTAGGGTTTGAATAAAATACTCTAATAAGATCTTCATAGTACGAAATTGTGATATACATAAAATGTTCCAAACCTTGAAATTGTAAGTGATGGTGATCACGCTTGCTGAACTATCAAGGTGTAAAAATCCTTCTCATATTCAATCATTTGATCACCCTTGCTGGAAAAAAAAAGCGTATTTGGTAGATTTGGACAATGAATTCCATTACTAGTGGCTGGAGTTTCTCCTTTCCTTTCCTTAACTCTTCTCTATCTTTTACTTGTTGAAGACAAAGCCATCACTCCAAAACTAAATATTGTCAAAACATCACACATTTAAGAAAATTTGAAATGATGCAAGTAACAAAATGTAAAGGCACTGCATGGTGAAGATAAAAATATTGTATATTCATTTAAAAGATCATGACACATAGGTCACAAAATATTACATATTCATTAAAAACAAACATAATCCAAAAACATGTTAGAAATGGGGAATTCAACCACTTCTACTCATTAGATTTAACAAATGTTTTAGACAGAGACGTGGGAGCAAGCCAAAAAGTTGCATGTGATGGGCTACTTTATAGGAAGTCATAACACTTAAGCATAATTTGCTTGCCTGTAGGCTCATGTTAACTAACATGTCTCATATATTAGTTTTAGAATGTTGAAATGTTGAGCTTCGGTACATGATATTGACCTACTCGCTGAGAAGCTCATTTCTTTTTTTTTTTCTTATTGCCAACACCTATATTTCAGCAATGGTACACAATTTTTCAAAAAATACATTTCTTGTACCAAGTGCATTTGCAAATATGTCTAATTTTGTTGTTAGTTTCTCAAACAAGGCATTCATCACATCAACCGTAAGAACTTTTCTTTTTTGTGTCTCGCGATAAAGATGTACCACTAGATGACACAAAATGAGTCAGACCAGGACTATGGGAATCCATTTTTGGTGGTGATGGAAGAGCTTTGTTAATTGAACTATCAAATGGGGACCTCAGGGGTGTATTCTTGATCGTCACTTAGGTCCACCCTGAAACTTTGGTGATGTGTCTTTCATCGGGTGTGACATGTTGTCTTTACCATTTGGAATGTGGCACAATCAACACCCTAAAATTCCTCTATCAAATGGTTGTGTCGACTGAATTAACCCTCTATAAAGTTGCAAATGGCTTTGCCTGAAAATAAACATACCAAATAGCACATTATCTTTTAGTTATTTAACCATGTCAATTGTTAATGAAGCTTTGTACAATACCTTTATCAAGTTATCCCATACTTCATTCTCAGTCTCACAAGGTTTTGTGGATTCATTCCACATAAATTCAATAAGCTCACCAAAGAAATTGTGAACCTCATGACATTTGTCTTCAAGCTTTTCTATCTATTTTTTACATTATTTTTTGTGATCCCTATTGAACAGAACTGTCGTAGAGACTCAACAACGTTAATGTTTGCCTGGGTAATCCAACTCCCATCAATCCTATTACAAAAATCATGCCTCATCAACCATAGTCATCATTAGGTGTAAGTTCATTTCATCTATCCATTTTTTGAACTTGCGAATGTCAATCATTGAATCTGGTACAACACTCTTTCCTCTATTCATTTTGTACCTATTGCAAACACAATCTAATGACGGTAACACAATTATATATAAACATTATGAGACAATAAATTACTAATGATATCAATATAAGACCAAAGAAATTTTGTATTCATTTAACTTTTTTGTACAAAACATTAATTGTTTTGATGATATATGTACATTTCATTAGTTATAGTATCACTAATGTTTGAGCATTTTCTATAATCATCCTCATGAACTTGAGAGAATAAGGCATCCATGCCTTGTTCCATCGACTCTCGTTTGACCAACGACTAGTTGTTTGATACTGTTATACTTGATCTGTGAGCGTCTATCAATGTTATAACCCTATCTCTTTTCACATCCTTGTCTCTTGGACCCTTGAAAACTACTGGTGTTGTGATACAATTGTTGTGATACGAAGCGTCTACTTATGGATGCTCCATCATGGGAAAGGAAGATACTGGTTCGATAGTTGTATTACATTTTGAGGAAGCAAGAATAGAAACCAAATCAATCTTATGTAAGGATATTCTCTCAAATTCTAAAATTAAAAATCCTCTGTAAAACGCTTCAAAAAACATAACAAATCTTCTTCGAAGATATTGTTCAAGTAAATCTTCTGTAATATCTCTTACAACAACACTTAGCTTAATTACAATCAATGTGCAAAACTGAATTAAGTTTGGAAACAAAACATTTGGAAGAGAAGCAAGAACGAGATTTGGAATTGAATGGGAAAGAAGAATGTTTATTACCTATGTCTGACTAAACATTTGGAAGAGAAGCAAGAATGTTTATTACCTATGTCTGACTAAGAGATCCATTGGACAAAGGACAAGATGCATAAGAAGATCTCTCAAGTAAAGAGTTGAAGCTGTTTTTCTTCATCAAATCCTTGAACAAAGCATTTTCAACCCTAGAAGATGTGTCAACTTCGTAAGGCATTGCAATTTAACCTAATTCAAGAAAATGCACACTACCAAGAAAAAGATACACACATCTAAGGGATATTGTCAAAATGAAACGAGAACAGACGAAGAGAAAGACATTAAAAAAAGTAGAAGCTGCAAAATGGTCAAAAATGAATTTAGAACGGTTAGTTTCTTCTAAAGTTATATTCCAATTCTTATAAATACATTTCATAATCACTAAAAGTTACTGATTGTCCATTACCTCGAGAAGGAATTTTTTGTTCAACATATCCTCAACAGATTGTCCAACATTTAATTATTTCCCCTTGTTAACAACTTGATCTATATTATCACATTCAACAAGTAGTGGAACTTGAATTACTAATTCTTTAGCATGCTTTTGAATTGGAGGAGCATGAATGACTTATAGTCTATCATTTGATTAAGAAGGTTGACCTTCAAATGTCTTTTTCAAAAGCCAATATCTTAAAGTATATCACTCCCGCTAATCAAGTCATTTTCCAATAAACTTTACATTTAAATGGCCTTTAACAAGAGGGGGGGTGGATTGTTTAAAAGGGGTTTTTGAAAACTTTTTCAGGTTTAATGAAATTCTTTGTATAAATCCAGAACAAGAATCAAGTTATCCAAAAACTCAAGCAGTTATGCAGCAATACACAGAAAAACAATCGATTGCTTATATCAGATAAGCTTAAAACAGAATTAAAATGAGTTCATGGTAAGAGAGAATCACACAAACAGCTTATACTGGTTCACTCTTAAGCCAAGAGCTACATCCAGTCCCCAGAATACCACTAGATAATCCATTAAGCAATCAAACCATATTACAAAACACAAACCACCAAAGTAGTGACCTTGAACCCTTCAAGAAACACACTACCTTTGGAAAACCACACCAAAGTATTGATCTTGAACACCTCAAGAACACAATACTCCTTGGCAATACAACAATAGAAATACAGTAATCAATGAAGAAGGGAATAGAATACAATTGCAATCCTATTCCACTCTCTCTTGATAATCCTAAGCTTGATGTGAATCTTGAAATCTTAGAACCAAATTTGTCAAACTAAATTTGTCAAAACTGTTTCTTACTTGTTTGAAAACATAAACAAACCATTTATATTTTCCAAAGATTTGTCAAAGCATTTAATGAAGGAGCGTATTCAGTTAGAAAACAATTAAAACAGATTCACCATTCAAAACTGAATTCTGTTAGGATTTTCAAAGAAACAATCGGTTGAAATCACGAAACAACCGATTGTTTTGGCTTGACAGTTAAGTCAACCAAACCAAACACCTTTTAACCTTTTTCAAAAACTCTTAAGAGTAAAACAACCGGTTGATTCGACAAAACAACATGTTGTTTTTCACTTAGTCGGAAAAACACTTAATTTCAAAAATGTTTTAATTCACATCAGTTTTAGATTCAAAAAAGGAGTGGATCATACTTTATTCTACCCAGATCCCACCCAAACACAGCAACAACACCAGCCTTTCATCAAACACATTGGATTTGGAATCTTCAAAGCACTTGATCACACTTGATCAACATATACATCCAAACACGTACATGTCATAAATTGGGTTTCCATCCTTTGAATAACTCAAAAGATGTCTTTAAAATAACATTGGTTGGAACTTGATTTTTAGATGTTTTCATTATGGTGACACTTTTACTTAAGGTTGGGATTTTAGAAATTTATGGTTAGGACCTAAGGAAGATTCCAACTGGACACGAACTTAACCAAGTGGTTAGGTAAGTGTGAATGTTCACTTCACAGATAAAAAAGATGAAAAACAAGATATAGTGAGGATGAGATGCAATTGCGGAATTGAAATGGACACAAGGTAAACATCAATGGTGGACATGGCCTCCCAAATGATGCACCATACTCATGATAATAAGTGAAACCCAAGAGCAACAAATAAGAGAACTAAGAGACAAAAACATAAAATGGAATGGAGAAAATGGAAGGAAATGGAATGAGAAAACTTATGGTGGTGGGTGAGAAATGTCACGCCACTTGGAGGGTGGTTTTGCTCCAAGATGAATGTGTTGGCCGCCACTTGAGAGCTTCCCAAATCACTCAAGATAAGACCTCAAACCTAAGAGGACATAAGCCTCACTAAGAGCTCACACAATTTGTGCAGAGTTTCTTTACTTCATTCAAATTCAAATTCAAACCCGCACCCTAGGCTTGTCCTTCTAGAAACTAGGTCAAAATTCCTTCCTAAAGAGCTAGGAACAAGCTAAAATGCTAACTACCCCCCCTATTATGCTAAAGGTACCTTATTATAGCCTATCTTTGCTATTTGGATCCCTAAAGAGAGCCCAAATTATTTACAACATATTTGTATCTTATAAGAAGACGAAAATGAAGAATAGTTGGTGTGCTGGTTTATGCTCAACTCCTCTGGTGAGGTTCATGTGATCCTTGGTGGGGTTATGAATTGTTCGCTTAGATGACTGTTCACCATGTGTTTTGTCTTTTGCTTCCTTGGTCATCTTCGTAGCGACTTGGGTTGTATCATGCTCCCCAAGTTCGAGAGAATTCGACATCGAATTCAGAACTCCTGTAGATAACATAGTTAGTTTGTTCACATATAAGATAGTGCAAGGATTGGGATGTGAACTCAACTTATGTTCCTTAAGTGTTGGGAGTGCATAAGATGGTGTTCTATATACATACCAAGTTTGAAAAGAATGTTTGGGAATGATAATTTTTGTGATGAAAATCCTCTTAAAAGGTGGAAACCTTTAAGAGGTATTTGAAAATCATTCCTAAAATTCTTTAACAAAGATGGTGAGTAGGTAGAAACCTTTGGTAATGAAAAAGGGAAGGAAGAAGTATACTTTGAAGGTGCATTTATTTTTGTGTGGGCTAACAAGATGAAACCCTTTTTACTTTCCTCACCTTTTTCATTTTCTCTTTTTGTTTTCATTTTTAATTGGTCCTCATGAACCTCTTTGGGAGAGAGGGGTATTAAGGTAACATTGTGCCTTGGAAGGTAATCATGTAGAACTTGTCTATCATATTGTCAAGGCCTTCCCAATAGAATATGTGTTGTTTCCATTGGCACAACATCACATAAAACCTCATCTTTATACTTTCCTATAGCAAAAGTTACGAGGACTTGTTTATTAACCATGATTTCTCCCTCCTTATTAAGCCATTGGAGCTTGTAGAGCTTGGCGTGAAAGATGGTAAGCAACCCAAGTTTTTCTACCACTTTTGTGCTTGCCACATTTGTACAACTACCCTTATCCAAAATCAAGGAGCACAATTTATCATTAATGAGGCACCTAGTGTGGAAAATGTTTTCCCTTTGACTTTCATCAAAAGGTTTTAAAACTTGGCCTAGCATGCGCCTCACTACCAATAAGTCTCCTTTACATGGAACCTCACTTTCTTCCTCACTTGGGGATCTAGAAGGGGTAGGGGACCTAGACCTTTGTGAGCTATGATCACTCATGACAACCCCTTCCTTAACCATCATGTTTCTTTTTTAAGGACAATTAGATGTAATGTGCCCAAAACCTAAACATTTAAACACTTTCTACTTGAGGTTTTGGTAGGTGACTTAGGTGTTGAAGTGGAGGGATTAGAATGTCTAGGGTTGTAACTGCAATCTTTCTCAACATTTGAAGGAAAAGTTTTGGAAGAAGTTTTATTTTTGTTTTACCAAGATAGTCGGTAGTATCCATCATTATGAGAGGTTTTGAAATGGTTTTTCTTTGAAAGTTGGGCTTCAACCTTGATGGCAAGGTGAACCAATTTTTCTAATTATGAATACTCATAAAGTTCCACCACATCTTGGATTTCCCTTCTCAATCCACTTACAAATCTAGCCATTTTAGACTCCTCACTTTCATGCATGTTAATTTTAGTTAAAGTCGTTTCAAGCTCTTTAAAATAATCATCAACACTTTTTGTTCCTTGTTGAAGTCGTTAGAGCTTCAACAAGAGTTCCTTCCTGTAGTGAGGAGGAACAAACCTAGCGCGCATGCATAACTTTAAATCCTCCCAAGAGGACATGGCTGGCCTCTTGTTAAGTTCAATTTCCATTACAGTCTTATGTCACCAGTGCATGATATAGTCAAAAAACTCTAAGGAGACTAACTTGACTTTTTGGTCTTCTTGGACCTCATGTACATTAAAAATTTGTTCAACTTTAGCCTCCCATCCTAGGTAAATGTTAGGATCACCTTCCCCACTAAAACTATGAATTTTTACATAAGGCAAAGAAATTTTAGGAGCATGGTGTGGATGTTGGTGTCTCTCCTCAAAGTGGTTCAACCTCCAATCTTCTTCCTCCTCGTGACTACCATATTGAGTGAAACTTCTTGTAGCTCTTCTATGTTCCCACCTCCTTATTTGTCTTACATGAGCCGATTCAAGCCTTTGAAGTCTCTCCTCCATTTGTCTCATTTCCTCTTCTTTTTGGGTAATGGATCTCCTAACAGCCGCCAATTCACCCATAATGAATGCCTTTCGGGGGAGATTGGGGTTTTGATGACTCCCCTGAAGAAAGATGAGCCATAATTCAGAAGTGAACAAACATTTAGTGAAATAGAAGTTAGAATACACTCTCTCAAGTTTGCGTCACTTTTGGTGAAAAGAAATCAATAGAAGAACACTCAAAGCACTCAAAAGGAATTTTATCCTCTCAAAAAGGTCTATCTTGGTGTTGAAAATATTCTCAAGTGAAAGAGGACAAAGCTTAAAACACTTGATCTCAAAGAATCACAAAAAAAACTTAAGAAATTTGAAAAGACAATCAAGAAAAGCTCAAAACAAGAAAGCTAAACCAATTTTGAGAAAGAGAATATGACAAAACTTGAAAAGGAAGACAAGCAAGAAAAAGACACAGAAAAAGACTCTAAGGTACTTACTAAACTTTTAACAATGAAACTTTTTTTCTTTAGAAATTGTTAAAGCAAAAGGATAAAAATTCCACAATGGTTGAAATCAATTTGCCAATCAAGTTGAACCTAAAATTTTGAAATGTTTTTCTTTAAGAAAATGGAACCCCAAATTTGCGCTTCACACTTCTCTGTTTTTTTTATACTAGTTTTTGGATTATGGAAATGAAATGTCCATAGTTTTGATCATGCATATTTTCCAATAACTCCAATTTTCACAAAAAAAATAAATAAATTAGGATTCAAAATAATTGATCACTTGAAATCTTTTGTTTGGAACTTAAATCTACTTCTACTAAAACAAGCTTCTAATTACTTCTTAAACTTTCAAAATTAAAAAGCAAAGTAATAGAATCAAAGTAAGGACTCCTAGAACACTAATGAACATATGACTCAAAGCAAAAGGCAATAACACAATAAGACATAAAATAATAATCCAAAAACGAAACAAAGCTATGGAAAAGTAAAATAGTCGAATGAAATTGCAAGAAAATAAATGGTTGAAAATTAAATTGCAAGAATGTAAAGACAAGAATTTAAAGGTACGTGAATGTAAAGACAAGGAATTAAAGATGCATGAAAGTAAACCAAGTCGTTAGGAGCTAAGGAAGATTCCCATTGGACACGAACTTAACCAAGTCGTTAAGTAAGTGTAAATGTTCACTTCACAAAGACAAAGATGGAAAACAAGATATAGTGAGGATGAGATGCAATTGCGGAATTGAAATGAGCACAAGGTAAACATCAATGGTGGATATGGCCTCCCAAATGATGCACCATACTCATGATAATGAGTGAAACCCAAGATCAACAAATAAGAGAACTAAGAGACAAAACCATAAAATGGAATGGAGAAAATGGAAGGAAATGGAATGAGAAAACTTATGGTGGTGGGTGAGAAATGTCACGCCACTTGGAGGGTGGTTTTGCTCCAAGATGAGTGTGTTGGCTGTCACTTGAGAGCTTCCCAAATCACTCAAGATAAGACCTAAAACCTAAAAGGACATAAGCCTCACTAAGAGCTCACACAATTTGTGCAGAGTTTCTTTACTTCATTCAAACTCAACTTGTAAAATACAATGAGGTAGGTCTCCTATTTATAGGTGAAAGAGCCTTGGAGAACAAGTATGAAGGGTAGGATGGGAAACACCAAAAAAGGGGCAGCCTTAGGGTTCGACTAAGTCAAACCCGCACCCTAGGCTTGTCATTCTAGAAACTAGGTCAAAATCCTTTCCTAAAGGGCTAGGAACAAGCTAAAATACTAACTACACCCCCTATTATGCTAAAGGTACCTTATTCTAGCCTATCTTTGCTATTTGGACCCCAAAAAGAGAGCTCAAATTATTTACAACATATTTGTATCTTATAAAAAGATCAAAAGGAAGAATAATTGGTGTGTTGGTTTATGCTCGTCTCCTATAGTGAGGTCCATGTGATCTTTGGTGGGGTTATGAGTTGTTCGCTGAGATGACTGTTCACCATGTGCTTTGTCTTTTGCTTCCTTAGTCATCTTCGTAGCGACTTGGGTTGTATCAGATAAATTATTACTTCAGATCTATACCTCCAAACACGTACATGTCATAAATTCGGTTTCCATCGTTTGAATAACTCAAAAGATGTCTTTAAAACAACATTGGTTGGAACTTGATTTATTATATACATAGTTTATGTGAGTTGATTTTAGGGTTGCACATTTTACAGGTTACTCTTTTGTTTATGAGTTTTGAGATTAGCAATTATGGTGATAAGCTTAAAGAAGATTGTCACTGGATACAAACTTAACCAAGTGGTTAAGTAAGTGTGAAAGTTCTCTTCTAGAAAGAAAAAGAGAAAAGATAATTATATGATGGTGAGGTGCGGAATTTAAGAAGCAAAAGATAAAGAACAATATACACCGAATAACAAAAGAAGATATCAAGACATAAGATAAAGGATGATGGCCAAATGAAAAAAAAAGGAAAATAGAGAAAAAAATAAGAGAGCTTAGGTGAAATGAAAGAGATGATCACGCCACTTGGAAGGTGAGGGAATTCCAAGATTAGTGGTGAGAAACCGCTAGTTGAGGTGTACTACTCTCAAGATAAGACCCAAGAACAATTTAGGTTAGGAGACAAAGTTCATTAATCACTCAAGCATAGTTTGTCTTCTTAATTCAAATTCAAGTGTGAATTACATGAGGCAAGACACCCTATTTATAGGAGAGAGGTGCCTTGGTGGGCAAGATGAGAGGAGAGAGGAAAAGGGAGAGGGGAGGGGCGGCCTAGGGGTTGACCCTAGGTCAATGCCGCCCCTTAAGCCTAGTTTCTAGAAGTTAGGTTAAAAAACCCTAATCCTAGGTGCATTTGTCATGAAATGTGGGCTTGTCACAAACCCAATTTATTCTAAGTACACCTCACATTATGCTATATACACTCTAATCTACTGAAGTTAAAAATAAAAAACTAGTTTATGCTCAACTCCCATCAGTAGGCTCTGCTCCTAGTGGTCCGCTGAGGGATGATGGTCTCTGAGGCATCGACTATGGAGTGATCCTGACCTAGCCCTAGGTCTTGTGTCATGCTCCTGGTCATCCTTCTGGAAGGTTGGACTAGCTTAGTGGGTGCTCTATCTCTCAAGGTGTCATCAATAGTCCTCTTGAGTGCTTCAATCCATAAGAATTGAGGAAGTTTTGCATTACCTCTCGTGATTCTCACATATCCATTAAAGTTTGATTTTTTTTATTTTTTATTTTTATTTTATGATCCAAAGAATCAAACATAGTGTACTAGGAAACAATCCCATGTTATTGAAGAAATGGCCAAATGGATCGAGTGTTTGTCCATTCTTTGAGTATCTACCATATGCCTCTCCACCTCTATCAAATATCATAATCTTGATTTGTTTTATACATTGTAACTCTACTTCAACCTTAAAACTTTAAACGCATCCAAAGGTTCATCCTTAGAATGAAGTAAGTATACATATATCACGAGTAATTCTCTATGAAGGTGAAGAAGTATCTTGGACTATCTATGCTTAGACAAAAAAAAAACATGTATATGAATGATCTCCAATTGGTTTGAAGTCCACATTGTGCTAAAATCTAGAGTTATTTCTTTGCTTACCCTTAATGCAATCCAAACTATTCTTGGAAAATCCAAAGTCCAAACTACTCTTTCATTTACTAATCGCTTAATTCTATTAATAGAGATATGTCACAATCTTTGGTGCCACAACATAGAGGATTCTTCATTCACAACACATCATTTTAACTCAATGTGCACAAGATTATTATTTTGTAGAAAAATGGAATAAAAACCATCATGTACTTTACCAAAACCAACAATTTTATATTTATTTGACAATGTAAAACCAGAATTCTAAAAATTAAAGGAAAAACTCAAAGGGGATAGTCTTGAACTAGAAATCAATTTCTTAGAAAACTAGGAATATAAAAAGTATTTTCTAAATACAAAGTAAAATCACTAATTTTGGTGTTTCAAAGATCATTATTCTTCGTTGAAGGAGATATCTTGCTATTGACCTGAAATTCATTTCCTATACTTATGGTGATTGATGTGACTTTGTTTTAATTGTATTTTTCATTTCTTGTGTAAGTTTTTTATTTTTGGATAGAACTTTCAAACTCAACTCAATAACATGGTGTTACTAGTTTGGTGTTTTGCTTTTGTGGGGTTCAAGAGTGGTGTTCTTGGTGTTTCTTTGTATTGTTTTTTTGTTGTAAATAATTTTTTTTAGTGGAAGTTTGATTGGTGTAGTCAAACAACTGGATGTAGCTCTTGTATAAGAGTAAACCAGTATAAAACGATTGTGCATCTCTTCTATTCTCTCTTATTATTTTTAGTATTTTTAATATGTTCTTTGATTCTTGTTTTGCATTTCAACACAATAAAAGAAAGACAACCAAATTCTGAAATTGACTAATCCTTTAAATATTCATTCTAAAAGTTTTTGAAAACTCTTGATAGTTCAATTCACCCCTTCTTTTCTTGACCTTTAATTCTAACACTTCAAACAAAATTTGCGTCTCAATGACCTCCACATGTGAACTTATCTTCCTGAATCGATGTATTGCTCGTTTCCCACTGACCTCCTTAGATTTTTCATACCCTACAAAATATTTGAAAAACACAAATTGTAGAACTAGAAAAAATCCACCATGTGTTATAATTAAAATTAACCATATTAGATTCATAACAAACAAAAACAAATGGATTGCCTTTTTTGTCTAGCCAATTATTAAATTTGACAAATTTTCTCCATATGTCCCATCTTTTTACAAAAGAAACTCTTTAATTCTTTCTTTATGATTGGCTAAATAGGATTTTTTCCTTTGTGATTAACTTGATTCTTCTTACTCTTAATAGAGGTGGTCAAGTTCACCTTTTCCCTTTCTTTCATCAGTAATGTTTCCTCTTCTTTACCACACCTAGTGAATAATTTATTAATAGACCCCTTATCCTTATATTTGTTGTAAGAGATTTTAAAAGGGCATATTGATGAGGAAAGGTGCACAAGATATAGTGTACCAAGAAAGAATCAAACATGGTAACTTCCAAAGCTTTAAGTTGAGCCACAAAAGGCCTTATATGTATGATATGATCACACACACCTTTAATTTCAATGAGTTTCATGGATGAAAACTACATTAAAAGAGTGTTAGTAACAAATTTATAGAAGTTGTAAGAATTAAGGTATTCACAATCCTTACACGACTTTTGTCCCTTTTATATGGTCGACGAGTCATTCTTACAGGACTTTGTCTTTTTATATGACTTACGTGTTATCATTATAGCACTTTGTCCTTTCTATATGTTCTATGTGTCATTCTTATAAGACTTTCATACTTTCTATATGCCAATATGTCATTCTTGTAAGATTTTTGGCTTTTACAAACTTTTTCCAAGTTCTCCAAAGTTTGTCCAAGTTTTGTTTATTGGTCATCCTTATCTCCAACTACCCTTCAAAGTCTTTACTCAACTAGATAATCCCTTTACGAACATCGTTAAGACTATGGATTCTTTGTTGATCACTAAGAACAACATCCTAAGTTTAATAAAAAATTTAATAAACACATTTAACCATCCTTAAAAAAATATATATGGACTATTATTATTTAAATTATTGCTCATTAAATAAAAATACAATATCAACAAATTAATTATTGAAAGAAAATAGATATTATAAACTTTCAATTTAGACTTAATTATTATTCCAAGAATGATTATAAATAACGAACTAAGTTTAAATAAAGACAAAAAAATATTATTGAATATTCAAATTAAAGAATTTCTTAATGGTACACGTATTTATTAATTAGCTAAATCTCGAAAGTCATATGTCAGAAAATATTTAAAAATGATCTAATATAAAGTATATAAGTACTGAAGTTCATATAAAATATTTATAATATATGGTTTTCAAAATAATTCAATAATATATAATCGAAATATACACACTCCTACTATTAGAAATGGTAATTGTGAATTTTACATTACATTAATAACCTTTATGTTAATAATATTTTTGTAGCCTTAATTATTTTTTAGTCCCATGATTACTTTTTTTTATTTAATTTATTATTTTCAATAATAAAAACGAATATTGATAATTCATAAATTAATTACATTAATGTCAACATAAAAAAATTGCATTGTCACATTTTTACAAATTAAGAGACTTAACTGAATCTTAACAAAATTATGTTGTTACACATTTAAAATTAAGATACTTGATTGAATTTTTTTATTAGTCGAAAGATTAGATTAAACAAAAATAAATAAAAGTAAAAATACGAACGAACAAAATAAATAAAAAATGAAGCAAAAAATAATTAAACTCTTTTCTTTTACAACATGGTTATGTTAAAGAAACTATTAAAATGAATTATATTATTCACTAAATTATCTTGTTTAGAGAAACTCTTGTTGGTTTATTTCTTAGTTTATGCTATCAATATATTGTAAACGTATGTAAATTTATTTTAAATGTAAACTTAAGTTAATAAATAATAAATATTTTTTAAATTGTAAACAATTCTGACCAACTTAATATAAAAAAAAATAATAATGTTACTTTATTGTATGTTTGATGGTAATGAAGTATATAAAAAATTTTAAAAAATAGTAATTTGCACCATTAAAAGTACATGAACGGATTAATATTTTAATTTTATTTCTATTTTTTTATCGGTTATTTATTTCTTCTCTCTATAGTTATCTTTTGCAGTATAAAAGATATAACGCGCGTCCTCGTGCAGACCGAGCCACACTTAAAAAATAGCAAAATGAAAAGTGGAGAATGTTGATCGAAAACCAAATAGACAGAACATCATTAACTGTGCGAATAACGAAGTTGTCGGTGCTCTTTGTGGAGCCAAAAACAGGAAGTTTTCTTGCAGAGATTCCACAGCAACACAGTGATTAACAGTGTGATGGCTTCAGATTCTGCCCTTGTTCACGAATATGACGTTGTGATAGTCGGTGCTGGCATCATTGGCTTGACCATTGCTCGCCACTTCCTCATCTCTTCCGACCTCTCCGTCGCCATTATTGATAAGAAAGTCCCTTGTTCTGGTGCCACTGGTGCAGGTATACCAATTTCCTTCATCTCTTATTTGCAATACAAGAAGAAGGATTTCGATTATCAATAATTTTATGTGTTAATTACAGAAATGGATAAAAATTTTAAAAATTATTGAAATGAAAAATTCGCATCACACTACTTCCGTTAAAATTTAATTATATTAAAATTTTCAATTAAATTATCATTTTTACACAATTTATTCACACTAAAATTTATCAACTTATCATAACTTAATCAATCATATTTGTCTTTATTTATTTTAATAATTTTTTAAAATTTTACTCATTTTATAATAAAACAATCAAGATATCGTGCTCACTATCTAACTAAAATAAAGTCTTCTACTATATTAGAATGTTAATCATATTAAAAAAATAACTTTAATTTTAAATTAATTTTTTAAAAGTAACTTATAAATTCATTCCCTTGTATCTCATAATAATTTAGGTTTTATCTTTAAATCAACATTAAATTTTAACATGATATTTTTTAAATACCAAATTTTACCAAAAATATGGCTACATGTAACATATGACAAAGTCCGACGTTGACTGGTGGTAAATGTCACCATCAATCCACACAATAAAAATTGCCTTTTGTTGAAATTGTAAAGTTGTCAAAAGATCAGAAGGACCGATGAAGTGTTTTTTCAAATTTTTTTTTTCTTAAGTAACTGATTACGTACTTAAAACCTTCATTAAGATATTTTACTTTTTTTTTACACATTTATGTTATATTATGTATGATTGATATTCTAAAATATATTATATGGTTATTTTTTATTATTGAGTTGGTTTTTTTGGGTTTATATTTATTGTTTATTTTTAGATACTTGAGTATGAGTTTTCTTATGATAGAATTTATAAAGGGTCCGTGTACAAAACTTATTTAATAATATTCTTTAAAATTGTTGAAAAATTAATTCTTATGCATGTTTTTATATAATTTTTTTAAACATATGTAATAATTTTCTTTGCTCTATCGAATTTCATAAAATAATTCCTGTGATATAATTCATGATTAATCCTTACGTTATAATTATTGGGTTAAAAAATAATTTTTAAGTAATTCAACCCATTTATGGCATATGTAAGCATTGGTAGAATAACAGTAAGTGTAGACCAGTATCCACACTGTCTGCATTTGCATGTCTTGGAATAAAAGCCCATAATAGGTCCTCATATGTACCTCCTATACTTTTATTTCTATACTTCGCATATAAATGTTCTGTATTTAAACTTGAAAAAGTAGTTATAAAATATAACTATTTATGAGATATGTAATATAAAAATATGGAAATATTGTAACATAATGAACTAAAAGTAGAATTTTTTTATAAACGATCTCAAGAAATAAATGAGATTGCTGCTATCTCTATTTATAGACAATAAAAAGTGATTTACAACGAAAAAATGGTTTATAATTCAGTTTTGTTTTTATCAATGTGAAAGAACTATGTTGGTAATTGAATATATAAAAGTGTGATTGTGCATGTATTATATGAAGAAATTTATGCATGTATAGGTATTTTTATTCACCTTTCACTTGTCATATCATATATATTTTGAAAAATAATCATTATATCTATGTTTCTTCATTGAAAAAAAAAGAGTCCTGAACAGTGGTCATGAGCTTTTCCAACGGTATACTGATAGATTTGAGGTGGTTTTAGGACAGGGATATCTGTGGATGATATACAAAACCCCTGGGAGTGTTATATGGGATCTTTCTCAGAGGAGCCATCAACTTTGGAAGATGCTGGCACAGAGCCTAGAAGAGGAAGGCTTGGATCCTATGGTGGAGTTGGGTTGGAAAAAATGTGGTATATACCTCCATCTTTCTATCCCTGCAATTTGGAAGGGAGACATGCAAATTTATCTCGCAGAATTTGAAGCTGCATATAAATTTTGCATCATCTTTAAGTTGGGTTAAAGTAATTATTATAAGTACTCATTTATTCAATAGATACTGTGTTGTGTAGGTGAAGCGAAAAGTGAACTAAAAGTTTTTTTTGGATGTTTCAGACCTAACTTATTTTAATTAGATGAGGAATAAATGATAAAGAAAACAAAACCAATCAGATGGTAAATTGAAAAGAAATTGTCAAATTCTAACACTTTTCTTTCAGATGTTTGTTCAATACTTCAAGTCTTAGATATTAATTCAAACTTGCCTTTTGGAAGAGCCTTTGTCATTATATATGTTAACTGTTCTTCAGAATTGCTATGCTCTAATAATTGTTCTTCGCTCTAATAAGATTTCTTCTTCTAATTTCTCTGTTTCCCTAATTGCATGATATTTAACATGGTTCGTGTGATTTTCCCATTTGACATATAGAGTGACTTTATTCTCGCTCGGTGTAAAGCCTTGTTTCCAAAGGTAACCACCAATTCTAATGTACTATGTTCTTGGAGCTTGTTTCAAATTGGACAAAGCATTTTGAAGTTTGTATAGTTTTTCATCATTGATTTGAAATTCCTCTAGTTGTTTTACAAAAAAAATCATCCTCAACAAATCATTTAGGAAGATTGGCTTGACATAAAAATGGAAAATTTTCCAATCCAGCTTTGCAACTAAGGTTGTCAACAACCTTATATATCACGTCTAGCCACATGAGTAAACATATTAGGATAATCTATTTCATTCTGTTGAAAATACCCTTAAACCACCAATCTGGCATTGGGTTTGTTTACAAATCCATCAGAGTTTACTTTGGTTCTTTAAACCCACCTTACCAATCACCTTTATGTTTTGGACCTGTTCATGAGTTGCCATGTCTATTCTTCTTAATCATATGTATCTCCTTTTGCATGACAGTAAATTCTTCACTTTTAGCAGTCTTAGCATAGTCAACAGTCTCGATCGAAGCTCTGTTGCATCTTGCATAGACATCTTATGATGATCTAATGGCCCTAATAGGTGCTTCAGAATCATCGTCTTTCAGTGTCTTAAATTTAGAACTTGCATTCTCTTCTTAAATTTCAAACTCTCTTTGTTCTTCCATGAAACTCCTCCTTCAACTGATCCCTAGCTTCCTTGATAGTTTGTAGAGTAACAATCTTTATGAAAATATTACATGTAATGTTGCTTGTATGATAATATGACATGTAATGTTGCTTGTATGACGACAAGTGTTTTTCCTTCCTTTGTCATTTCCTTAATGTGACTTTTGAGATGTATTATTGTTAGGTTTTCAAGTAATGGAATTTGAATACTACCATTTTTAATTATATCCCACAAACTTTGAGCTTTCAAGTAAGTCCTCATCTTTGCAACTCACATGAAAGTTCTCACGAAAAGTGGTAGGTGAAGGTAACAAACTATTGAAAGCTATTTTTTGTTTTGAAGTTTTCTGTTTGGAGGTTTTTTGTATGTGGTTTCTCTCTCTGAATTTTTGGCTTTAATTTTCTCTCAAAGTTCCTCTGAGAACATTTAAGCTCTTGATACCGGTGGAATACAAGTTAGACAAAGATGGAGAAGAAAATGTTTATACTAGAATATAATGTTTCACAACTACAAAAAAAAAAAACTACCGTCAAATTAACTCCAATAGTTACTTTTGTAGGCCTACAAAGCCATGCTTTTAATTTTATAAGAAATAATCATTACAAGTGCTCTCATCTCATCTACTCAACAGGTAGTGTGTTGTAAATACAAAGAGTAAACTATACATATCCTCATACTTTATGAAAAGCGATTTGTTTTCATCAAATGAGCTATAACTGAAAAAGAAAATAACCATTAGATAGTAAACCCACTTTTGTAGTTTGTCACATTGAAGAAATATTCTCAAGTTCTAACATATAAGTATATTTAGTTTTGTAGGGAGTATTTTAAATTCCTTTTGTTTCATAGCATGCATCAATGACACAAACGTTCTGTGAAGTGTAGGGAACATTGTTCAAAGCCATTCCCTCTCCTATCTAGAAGATCATTTAGCGAAAGGAAGGACTTGCACCTTGGTGCATCTTTAGCTTCTATCTTTTGGTGCCATGATGCTACATACCTTAACATTTCCTAAAACCACTTTTTTGACATCAGAGAACCACTAATTTGTATGTAAGAAGGGAGGTCACTTTCTGTAGATCTGCATGTGTAATTCTCTGGGTTAAGAATGATAGAAATTATTATATATGCTATCGTATGGTTGTGAGCTTGAGATGCTAATTGGTTGCGATGGTTTATCCTGAAGCAGTTAAGGTGTGTTAGTTGATCCTTAATCTTCAATGAGTGTCATATGCAGTAAGCATGAGGCATTGATATTTATAATCATAAAAATCTAGGCCTCTTTTCCCAACAAATCATAACAATGGTGTGACATATCTTTTGATCTACAGGGAGCATATTAATTGGTAGAACTGAAGAAGAATCAGACATGCTAAAAGGGAGGGTGAAAATTTTTTGTGAAGCTGGGTTGAAAGCAGAGTATCTAAGTAGCAGTGAATTGATTAAAAAGGAACCTGATCTGTTGGTGGACAGATATAGTGCAGCTGCATTTCTACCAGAAGACTGCCAATTCGATGCTCGTCGGACTGTTGCATATATTGAAAAGGTTTTGTATTCTTGGTTCATTTCTTGCAACTTCTAAATAATTATTCATGTTTACATTTGTCTTTCTACCATACACTTGCAACATAGCCGGTATATGACTTCGAACTTACAGTTGCAAATTTACTGCTGTTGTGTAGACTAACAGGAAATTTGCAGCAAAAGGAAGATATACAGAATTTTACAATGACCCAGTGGAACGTTTCATCAGGTTTAATTTTTTCCCATTTTTGGGTTGTACTAACTCTGGCACTGAAAGCAGTGGTCGGGAAACAAATTTCGTTGACTTGCTTGGTATCATTTTGAGGTCAGGTCAGATATCAATGGGGAGATCAAAGCTGTTCAGACTTCCAACAATACAATATACAGCAAGAAAGTAGTCATAGTTGCAGCTGGTTGTTGGACTGGTTCTTTGATGCAAGACTTATTTAGAAATTGGGAAATGGATTTACATGTTCCGGTAAAACCTAGAAAGGTGTGTTTTATATACTGATTGAATCCTTGATCACACACTCTGGTACACTTTAGTTTGTAAATTGAATTGAGTTGTCACAGTTTTTGGAATTTTCTTTCCTAACAAATAACAATCCATTCTGTTCTTTCTTGAAACTAAAGGAATTTGATGTATTTATAAGAAAATGATAAAAAATGGTAAGAAGAAAAGATGTTTCTTATTTCTCTTATATGTATATTACATTAGTCATGTATAGGAAATATATAGGGAGTTTCTCTCTCCCAAATTACAATCTAATTAGGTAGGATACTAATCATGAGATTCTATAATTATTAAATTAATTGCATATAATTGGGTACAATATCGTCAAATATTGCATACAATAATTGCATATAATTTTATAATTATTATTTCCTTAATACTCCCCTCAAGTTGGTAGGTGAAGATCAAGAACCCCCAACTTGTGTCGTAGCGTCAAAAATCGTTCCTTGCCCAATGCCTTCGTAAAAATATCTGCGAGCTGATACTGTGTCGGTACATATGAAGGACTGATTATCCCAGCTTGTAATTTTTCTCGCACAATGTGGCAGTCTATCTCAATGTGTTTTGTGCGTTCATGAAATACTGGGTTTGCTGCTATATGTAATGCCGCTTGATTGTCACAGAAAAGTTGAACTGGCAAGTTACATGGCACCTTTAAATCCTGCAACAGATATCGCAACCAAACTATCTCCAAACAAGTATTGGCCATTGCGCGGTATTCTGCTTCCGCTGATGATCTTGATACGTTTGTCTGTTTTTTTGACGATAATAGATGAACCAAGAAAAATGCAATATCCAGATACTGATCTCCGAGTTGTCTGACAACCTCCCCAGTCTGAGTCGCAATAAGCTGTCAATGTCATATTGTTTTCGGATGGCAATAACAATCCTTGTCCTGGTGATCCTTTGATGTACTTTAGGACTCGAATTGCGGCATCCCAATGAGGTTTCCGTGGATCCTGTATATATTGACTTAGGGTCCGAACCGAAAATGCTATGTCAGGCCGAGTAACCGTGAGGTATATCAGTCGTCCCACGAGTCGCCTGTATTTGACTGGATCCTTTAATAACTCTCCATCGTCTGGTGTGAGTTTTAGGTATTGTTCCATTGGAAATTTGTCTGGACGAGCACCTGTGAGTCCCGTATCCTGCAAAATATCAAGCGCATATTTTCTTTGGGACATGTAAATACCAGCTTTGGAACGGGAAAATTCAATCCCTAGAAAATATTTTAGGTCTCCAAGATCTTTAATGCGAAATTGTTGTAATAAACAATCTTTAACACGCTGAATTTCTGTCAAATCATTTCCTGTCAGAAGAATATCATCCACATAAATCAAAAGGGCAGTAAATGATGAGTTATTCTGTCTTGTGAATAGAGAGTAATCTGTCTTGGACTGTTGAAATCCTACAGATTTAATCACATGAGAAAATGTTGAAAACCATGTTCGAGATGCTTGTTTGAGACCATAAAGGGATTTGTTGAGTCGACATACAATGTTCTCCCCCTGTCGATGATGTCCGGGTGGCAAGTCCATGTAAATAATTTCATGCAATGTGCCATGTAAGAAGGCATTTTGCACATCTAGCTGGTGAGTAAACCAATTTCTGGCTGCTGCAATGGTGAGGAGACACCTCAAAGTTGTTAATTTTGCTGTTGGTGAAAAAGTTTCAGAATAGTCGACACCTTCAATCTGAGTGTACCCCTTTGCGACAAGGCGCGCCTTATATCTGTCGACGCTACCATCTGAGTTGTACTTTATTTTATAAACCCATTTGCATCCGATGGGTTTCTGTCCAGCGGGTAACGATGTCAAGGTCCACGTTTGATTTAGCTGCAAGGCGGAAAGCTCTTCGTCCATTGCTTTTTGCCAATTTGGATCAAGGATAGCTTGAGCATAAGTGTGAGGTTCTTTGGTGGCTGTGATGTTAGCAAGATATGCACTATGTGTAGAAGAAAATCGTGAATTAGAAAGAAAATGATGCATAGGATACCTGGTTCCATTCTGTCGGTCTTGGGTAGTGGTCGAATGATTGGCTTGGGATCCCGTTACGTAGTCTTGAAGCCAGGAAGGTTGGGTTGATGTGCGACTGGATCGTCGAACAGGAAGGTCGGTTGGAGAAGGTTTGGTAATGGGTGCTAAACTTCTTGGCATGGGAGAAGAAGGTTGGTCTAATGCAGGTTCAGGTGTATTATGACGAGTAGGAGAAGAAGGTTGGTTTGATGGAGGTTCAGGTGCATTGTGACGAGTAGGAGAAGAGGGTTGGTTTGATGGAGGTTCAGGTGTATTGTGACGAGTAGGAGAAAAAGGTTGGTTTGATGGAGGTTCAGGTGCATTGTGATGAGTAAGAGAAGAAGGTTGATCGAGTGAATGTTGGACAGGAGTGGGTAAGTCAATGTCAATAGTGGGCAAAATACCTTGTAATGGAGGTGAGGATTGTGTCTGTGACTGTTAGCAGAATGGGAAAACACTTTCATGGAAGATGACATCCCGACTTGTAAAAAAAATGCCTGCATCTATATCAAATAATTTGTATGCTTTTTGACTGTGAGGATAACCAATGAAGATGCATTGTCGGGCACGCGGATCAAATTTTTGCTTAGGTGAAACAACAGTTGCGTAACAAAGGCAACCAAAAGTTTTTAGGTGAGAAAGTGAAGGTGGTTGATTATATAGTAGCTCAAAAGGTGATTTATTTTTTAGTAAAGGTGATGGCAAGCGATTAATGATATATGTGGCGGTTAAAACGCATTCTCCCCAAAATTCTAATGGTAAATTGGACTGAAATAGGAGGGCTCGTGCTGTGTTTAAAACATGTCTATGTTTGCGTTCTACTACCCCATTTTGTTGAGGAGTGTAAACGCAAGTGCGTTGACATTCAATACCTTTTTTGAGAAAAAAATCATACATTGAAATAAATTCCAGTCCATTGTCAACGCGGATGGTTTTAATAGATGCCTGAAATTGATTTTGTGCAAATGTAATGAATGACTCTAAGAGATGTTGGGTTTCAGATTTGTGATTCATAAGAAATAGCCAAGTACATCTAGTATAGTCATCGACTATAGTGAGAAAAAAACGTTTTCCAAAATGAGTTGGGGTTTTATGAGGACCCCAAATGTCACAATGCAATAGATTAAATGGAGAATGAGATTTTATTGTGCTTAAAGGAAAGGGTAGCCTTGTCTGTTTAGCTTTGGGACAAATACTACAATGATTATGAATGGGAATGAGATTTTTACTGATAGGGATAGGTAGTAGGGAAGATACAAGTTGTAGACACGCTGGAGAAGGATGTCCAAGGCGCTTATGCCATAAATCAGGATCGGTCGATATTTGAGATGCGTGGGCTTGGTTTGGAAGAGGGGACATGTAGTATAAGCCTGCGTGTTGTTTACCCGAGCCAATCATCCTCCCCGTAGCCAAGTCCTGTAAAACGCAACCATGTGGAGTAAAAACGACACAACAATTTAGTGAACTGGTTATCTTACTAATGGACATGAGATTTAAATTAAAAGAAGGAACACAAAGAACATCTTTGAGAGTGATTTTGTCATTGAATTTAATTGTGCCTGTAGATGAGATGGGCGCAGTTGAGCCTGTGGGCAGATTAACATTTGAAATAAATGATGATGAAGTGTGTGTGAAAAATTGGGAATCAGATGCAATGTGATGGGTTGCTCCGCTATCCAAAATCCATGGTTTCGTAAAAGCAGAATTAGAAGAGGAGTTATGGGCAAGCAGACCTGCAGAGCTAACAAGTCACTTTTACCGTTATTGTTGAGCGAGTAAATAGCCTTTGCCAATTGTTGAATTTGTTCGGCACTGAAGTGTTGTACGAGGTTTCTATCGGACTCGTTACTGATGCCTTCTTTGCCAGACATGATTTTTTATTTAGGGGATAAAAATGGAGAGGCTGTCAGGGCACCAAGATCGGTGCTCTGATACCATATAAGAAAATGATAAAAAATGGTAAGAAGAAAAGATGTTTCTTATTTCTCTTATATGTATATTACATTAGTCATGTATAGGAAATATATAGGGAGTTTCTCTCTCCCAAATTACAATCTAAATAGGTAGGATACTAATCATGAGATTCTATAATTATTAAATTAATTGCATATAATTGGGTACAATATCGTCAAATATTGCATACAATAATTGTATATAATTTTATAATTATTATTTCCTTAATAGTATTGTTTTTTACATTATTGTATTGTCTAATATTTTTTTCATTTCATCAAGCTCATATTTTTGGGTTTCATCAACCTCTTGTTTACTTTAGCTTTCAGTTTAGAGCCTCTATTTTTGGGTTTGCTGCTTCCACTTTAGTCTTTTCTTTGGGTATGCTTAGATAAACTTCTTTATTTGAATGTGTAAAAGTTCTTTTATATAACTTCTTCAAAATCAATTTTTTTACTTATGTCTATAAGTTAGTTTTAATTTATAGAGAAACTTATTTTACTTATTTTTTTCTTATTTTTATTTCCTAGAAACACTTTTCAAGAAGTTTAAAAAAGCAGACCCTTTATAAATCTTAAAATAAATTTTGTTAAGTCCGAGTATGAAATTACCATTAGCAGCAGCCCGTATATTTTGAGCATGTTTTGCTGATTGCATTACCAATGGCTTCTTCTTTCTGTGATCTTTTGCATGTCCAAAATTTAGTTAGGTAAGAATGATTGGCGGGTCTAGTGGAAGGAGGTAATTTTGTTGTTGAACTAAGAGGCTGCTGGGTTTAGTATAAATAGGTCATGTTTGTATGCAGTATGGTTTCTGTTGAGTCTTTTTTGTGTTTGAGAGGTGAATTTTCCTTCTTTGCTTGGTTTCTTGATATGGTATCATCCTGCTTAGAGAGGAACATAATGCTAGTTTATTATTTGACCACATGTTTATGCAAATGTAGCAGCCATATCTTGAGTAAATTACATTAAAATGTGCAGAATGATTTAAGTTGACCAAGTTATTTTGTTGTTAGGTTGATTCCTATATTCCTTTTATACATTCTTCTGTTTGGTGTGAAGGGCCATCTACTCGTGCTTGAGAATTTCAACTCCCTTCAATTGAATCATGGCTTGATGGAAGCAGGTTATCTCAACCATCCAACAATTTCTGATGTAGAATCGTCCGATCCTGAACAAAACTTATCTGTTTCAATGACAGCAAATACAGATGCAGCAGGGAATCTTCTACTTGGTAAACTTCTTTTCCATGACCCATATACATCAGATGATTGCATATGCTGCTTTTGAGTTCTAACTATAATTTATTTTGAATAATCATTTTTATTTAAAAGAATTTCCTATCAAACAGTGTCTATGGTGCTGTTATTCAATGACTTGGTTTCCTCTTTATTATACCCCTCATGGCTTCATTTGCATATACAAGATGGTATTTTGCTGTTTATTGGGGAACAATGTATTGGAGTTATTGAATTGTTCAGATGAGCATATTTGGATTGAAAAGTCTTATCTTTTGCCTCAACATAACCAACCTGTTATGATTTTCTTAATAAACAGCTATCTAGTTTTCATGAAACAGATCAACTTTTGCACTTGATGCAAATGCTTCTTTATTGGTTTAGAATTTTAGCATTTCTTTTCCTTCTTTCAAACCAAAATCTTGTCTACTATCAAAAGGGAGTAGCCGTGAATTTGTTGGTTTCAACACCGATTTGGATGAGTCTGTGGTAAGTCACATATGGAAGAAAGCTGGAGAATTCTTTCCGAAGTTGCAAGCGCTTTCCCTTTCAGATCTAAGTGCAATTAGAAAAGTGAGAACAGGATTACGACCTTATAGTGAGTCACAATATCTCTTTGTATTTACATTTCCAAAATCTATGAACACACAGAGATCATGTTATATTTGATTTGCATAATCTTATCTTTGTCAGTGCCTGATGGGAAGCCAGTGATAGGGCCTGTCCCTGGCTTGTCAAATGTGTTCCTTGCAGCTGGACACGAAGGGTGTGGGCTTTCAATGGTCAGTTCTCACTTCTCAGTTATACTAAATTTTTATGAATGTTCTGAGAAACTATGTATAAACACTTAATTATATTTTCCTTAACTTCAAAGTAATTTGTAAGTTAGTTTATATGAATTTCTTCAAAACCTGTTTCTTAACTCAAATATAAGTTGATCTTAACTCTGAATAAACATTTACATAATTTTGTTCTGATTATGGAGAAATTATTTCAGGCTCTGGGAACTGCTGAAATGATAGTTGATATGGTGCTGGGATATCCAGAAAAAGTTGATAGCACTGCTTTTTCTGTGAATAAAGTTGGTTAAAATTTGCTGAACTTATAAGTAATGGCTTAGAATGTGAAGGAATACGGCCACTTGGAATTCTTATACATCATTTCTGAGTGAGTTGTGTTGTTTTCTTGATGAAGACACTGGTGACTTATCATTATTATTTGTGAACATCACAACTTTCTTTTATTTTCAGACATTAACCCTCTTTCCAAAGAAACTAATAACCATATGAAAGATATTCTATAATAGAATTAGATTAAATTATACTTTTGTTCTCTAACTTCTTTAACTTCTAAAATTTTCATTTTAATATTTTAAGACTACTTTAAAATTAGCTAAAAGTTGAAACGTAAAGCTAAAATTATTTGATAAAGTTAACTTAATAATAAATTAATTGTAAAGTTTTTCTTTAGTTTTTTATATAATTAATTTTAATATTTATTTTAAAATTGCTTTAGTAATAATTTAGTTGACTTAAAAGCTTATAAATATAATTTTATTCTCTCTGTCACTCACTAATTATTTTCATATTTTTTTTAAAAATTTACTAACTTTGAGCATGAAAGAATATTTTACGGATAGATCTGTACTTCATCAACAAAAATCGGTAGCTCTTAGAAAAGATCGACTCATCAAATGTTAAGTGATCCTTTCAAACGGTTCCAACTCAATCTTAATAAAAAATAAACTATAATATTTACTATTATTTTTTATTACCGATATTTAGTCCTTATTGATTTTATGAAGTACTAGTAAAAACATTTGTGAACATGAGAAAAAACTTATTAACGTCTAATTAGCAGCGCAAAATTACACTACAATAATAACAGTAGTGACAATTTTAAATTATTAACACAACTTTTTTAAGTGATTATGATCCACCCAAACTACTCAAGTGGACACTAAGTTTTCTAGGTATTTTCATAGTGATTTTACTGATAACATTCTATCCACTCAAACACCTTATTGGCTTCATCATCTTATCACGAAAATCGCGATCACTTCCAATTTCATAAGTCAACGAAACATGACAATGACTCCTGCATCGTCCACTAATCATGGTGTGCACAAGTCAGAAATGTCTGCTACAAAATTCAACGTTCCACTATGACCCACATTCGTTTTTCTTCATAAGAAGCACTTAGCTCAGCGAAAATGGTAAAATAAATATGTATTCCTCATACAAAGCCATGTTCTTATTGTTCCTATGCACTTGGGGTGCAAAAGCTGTTGACCCTTTAGGTGAATTCTGCAATAGAAACACCAACATCAGCAATGGAGGAAAACTATCTGCCAATATTGATAAAGTATTGGGTGAAGTAGCCCTCAAAACTCCCTCCACTGGTTTCGTTGCCACCACTTATGGAAAAGGCCGAGACCAAGTGTATGCATTGGGTCAGTGTAGGGGAGATGTCAGCACTGAAGATTGCTCCAGTTGTATTCAAGATGCCACAAAGCAAATCCTTCAACGCTGTCCAAACCAAGCTGATGCAAGGATTTGGTATGACTATTGCTTTCTAAGGTTCAACAACAAGAGTTTCTTTGGTGAGGTTGACACATCTTTTGGTATATTCTATTTCAATGTTGAAAATGTAACTGACCCTGAAGCTTTTAACGAGGAGCTTGGGGCTCTCATGAATCACATTAGGGCACAAGCTGTGGTGCCTAAAGAGGAAGGGCTTGGGAAGGGAAAATCTGTGTTGTCCCCATTTGTGACACTCTATGCATTGGTGCAATGCACAAGGGACTTGTCCCAAATATCCTGTGCTCAGTGTTTGGCTATTGCAGTGAACAGCTTCTCCAACTTTTGCAGCAACCGTAAAGGGTGTAGAGTGCTATACAGTTCTTGCTATGTTCGATATGAACTCTACCCTTTTTTCTTCCCACTTGATTCTAACAAAACAGGACCTTCCAATGCAGTAAGACTCAGCGTTTATACTTAAAATACCATTCTATTATGCCAAAACTCTGTTCTTGGTTGCTACCAAACCTTTCATCTTTAACATGCAACTTGCATTTTGAAAAACTTTGAATCTATGATATATTAAAGCATAGGGCGGAAAGTTTGCCTTAATGGTGAAATTCAATTTATTTCCTATGGATTTGGGTAAAAAAGTTATTACTTAGATTTAAATAAATTGTGTTCATGGCTAACAACTTTATTTCACTAAAACTGTTTTAAGTCTACACAATTTCATTTAATCGAAGAATGAGTCTTTATAAAGACGATCTCCTAATAATTGTGAAGTCGTGACTAAATCTTCATGACTTTGTTATGATTTGTTTAGTTATCAAAAATCAATTTACGAAGTTAATTGAAATTGTTCTAACTTTAAATGATTTTGATTTGAAGAAATTATAAAGAAGTCGTAAATTTTGTGGACAACTTCAATCGTAAAGAAGTCATGCATGTCTTACGCAACTCCAAATAATCTTAAAAATTTAGCTCAACGAAATCATGCGTGAACAACTTTTTCATACGATGGTATATGTAAAAGAATTTTTTTGCTGTGTGCCTAATCGATTTCGGATATTTATTGTTAATTCCATACCATTAACTACATTTCAAACCCTGAAACAAATATTTAATAATTATAACAAATAAACAAATATAAAAGTTTATGTATTACTATGGAACTTCACATCTTAACTACAGTGATACCTCAAGTAACAACAATCATCTGTCATCATATAAAAAAATATTGTTAATAAAATAAAAAGAATATGAAAAAAGTAAATCAAAATTTATATGTTAACAAAAACGATACATAAATAGACTATACTTATTTACAAAGAATTCTAATAATAGACTATATGAAAATCTATTATACCAATAAAATGATTCTATATGAATAAATCCTAAATTAGCCAATTTAATATTTCAACAATATTTTTATTCTTTTTTCATTTTATAAAAATAATTATATAGTTCTTTTCAACAACTTATTCCTTTAAAAAGAAATGTCAGTTTTGCTGATTTTTTTTATTTTTATTTTTTATAGTTCTTTCCGTTAACTACTATTCAATTACATAAATTAATAATAATTAATAATAATTTCAAGATTGTACTCATTTGGATATATTATATTATGTAATATTTGTCACCAATGTTTGATAAACAAGTGGTTTTGACAAATTACACAATCTTATACGTATAATTCATGAACCCATTAAACCACGAACACAACTTCTTCATAGTTAGAGTCGTCCACCAAATTCACGACTTATTTATAATTTCTTTCAACCAAAATCGTTTAAAGCTAAAATAATTTTAATTAATTTTATAAATTATTTTTTGATAATTAAACATAAGGGTTTGTCACAATTTTATAATTATTATCAAATATTTTTGTCTGTAAAAACTTTTTCTTTATGATTAAATGAAATCATCGGGCTTGAAATGATTTTGTTACCTACACACGACTTACAAATATATTTTTACCCAAATTCATAATAAATAAATAGAATTGCATAATTAACTTAAATTTACCGCATTGTCTCAATCGTTGGTCGATTATATAGTCCAAAAGCTTTGTATGTTAGGTAAGTAAACATGTCACATCTTTTATGTTCTCATTTACAATTTTTTTTTCGAACGGAGTTTGAATCAAGAGAATTATTGAACCTTTTTTTCGTTCAGTCAGCCTACACCTCACTCCTTCCTCTCGAATGAACTCCTGACACTCTTGCTCTTTCACTCCTTCTCTCTGTGAACTCCAGGTTCTGTGATCTTTCATTATTGGGCATGATTAAGGATTTAATATGTAATTAAGAATGCAGTATTTAATGCTTAACCTTTGATTTCTTTTGCTTGGGCGTGATGGTCTCGGTCGACCTCGATTGGATGTTGGACTTTGACTTGATCGTACAGACTAACCGCTTGCCCCATAGGCTCAAGGATGTTGAATCCAAAGAGTCTTTGTGATGGTTGAGCTTTCCGAGGCGAGATGTGACATTGGCAGTGCCAGACGCGTAATGATTACTAGGGTTTTTGGCACCATTTGATGTGGGTCGTTGGATTAAAGGGGATTTAACGGTTAAGATGAAATGGACATTCGCTCTCCCTCTCTCATCGAGGGCTATAAATAGTGGTCCCCCACTGATCCTTCTCATTGCTACTTCGCTCTGACTTCTGAACCCCAATCATTATGGCAAGGTGTTTTCCCTTCATCCTGAGAGGTTAGTCATGTCTTCCCCTATCTCTTCGTCTTCTTCTTCTCCTAATTCCTCCACGACTGAGCCTTTGTCGGTTGGGGCAATTCAAACATTGCCCCGTGGAGACTTCTGTGAAGGTCAATGATCCGTAGGACGACCGGGCAGACCTTGCCTGAAGAGTCATCTCATCGTTCGAGATTTGACTGGGTTGATCCCAAGGTGACTGAGTTCATCTATTGAAGTCGGATGCTGCTGATGACATCTTGGCAATTGATTATTATCGATCGACCGACACCACTTGTATGGGTCGAGCTACCTTAGAGGGTCCATTTTTCTTTGTTTATTCCTGCCACTTCTCAGACCTGCACGTCGCTTTACCTTTTGATGATTTCATGATGGGTGTCATCCGGGCACTCAACGTTGCTTCTTCACATCTCCATCCAAACACATGGCCCTCCAAACCTTTCGACTTATATGTGACATGTTTCGTCTTTGTCCAACTCCTTCCACCTTCCTCCATTATTACCATCCCACCCGACCGACCCTATTAGATGGTTATCCCTTGTCAATTTGTCATAGTATGAGGGTGCTAGTTTCTATCCACTTTATGCTCTTACGTGGGAGGCACTATTATTGTACGTTTGTGTTTCTCTTGTTATTCCTATTAATGGTAAGCTTGGTTTTATTATCATTTTTATTGCACTCTATTTGTATCTTCTGGAATGTTTGTTGTTTTTTGTGTTAGTTTGCAATAATGGAGAATTGTTTTTTATTTCAAGGAGGAGAGACTATTTAGGTAATGACTTTAGGGATAAACTTGACAGAAGGAATTTATGTTCTCGAAGGTACTCACCAACTCAAGATGCAAGAGGCCACTAGAGCATCCGTGGTCAGACACAACAACTTTATATTTCCAGTCTTCAACTTCATCTTCACAGCCATTGCACGATTGTGTGCATCACGTCTCATATCCACACGATTACACCCACCTTTCTTCTCTGCCCATTCAAATGCAAGTAGAACCAAGAAGTTCCCGTTCACTCTCCCAGAGAAATTTCAATACCTGTAACCGTGTGGGAATGCTACGCACCGCCACACAACACAACGGCAGTCACATTCGGAGGAGACACTGCCGGAAGCTTGGTCGCTGAAGTTGCCGACAACGATGGGAGGAGATGCTACTGGCGACGATGAGGAGATCCCTTTCTCCGCCACGTAAGCAACCACTTGACACCTCACATCTCTTAATCTCACCTCTCTCTGCCACGTAAGCAGCACTTGACGCCATAAGGAGCGACTTAACGAAAATGACCAATTTAGATACATTTTAAAAAATATAGGACCAAATTGATTTTTTTAAAAACCACTGTACCGACCAGTCCTTGGACATCGCTGACTACTAGTAATGGTGGGCCATGTAAGATGGGACCCACAAGCGGCATGGGGCCACTGTCTCACAAGTGACATGCGCCAAGGTGCTGATGAGTGGTCAGACATCGATCACCAGTATGTGCTGATGTGTCCTCGGCATCAGAGTGAGGGCGATGTGACATCAAGCATCGGTGACTCAAACAGCAGAGCTGGACCATGAGAGGTGGATCCCAACAACACACCAGTTATAAGTAGGGGGAAGCATAGATCACGAGGGGTCCCTGCGTGTGGTGTCAATAGCGCATTCAGGCGCGACACAAGTAAAGAACCACTGGAAGCGCTAAGGCCCATTAGGGTTACGTTGCAGGGGTAGGCTGCATGCATGGCACGTGAACAACTAGGGTACCCCTAAGACGGATGGCCCCAGAGATTAGGTGCACAAGTTGGTACCCAGGTGGCCATTCTGTCAGAGGTTGCACTCCAGTAAGGGAGCCTTACGCGCTAGATTGCCCTAAGATTGGGTGATAGCAGCGCTAAGGCATACCCTCAGAACCCCTAAATGCGGGTAGCGGAAATAGCGGAAACCCTAGACTATATAAAGGGTAGTAAGAAACCTCACAAGGTACGCAAGTTTTAGGCAATCTTTTACATAGTTCTTGAGACGAACTGAGAGATACACATTTCTGTTTCATTGCCCCAGTATTGACTTGAGCGTCGGAGTGCAAACGGCCTCTAGAGCCCCCCTTTGGCTTTGCAGGTTCAGGGTGTTTGATCGAAAGAAAACACGAACGAAGGCAGAGAGAATTGGGCGTGTGATCGTTGTTAGAAGTATGAGGGCAATCGAGTCAACCGGTAGGAACATTTGGTGCCCACCGTGGGGCACGATCAAAATTTTTGTCCCATTCAAAAGCATAAAGCGAAGATTCGTCAATATGAGAAACACGAGGCAAGGATCCGTCGCACCAAATGGAGGCGAGAGCATCACCATGCAACAGATCATGGAGACGATGCACGCCCTTCAGGAAACGGTGGCGACATCAATAATGGATCAAAAACGCATCCAGGTTGATATGGTTGCGTCGTAAGCAAGAAATGAAGAACTGCGCAGGACCAATGAGGAATTGCGCAGGAATTTGCAACAACAGGCAGGGGAACATGTGGTGGATGAACAAACGCCACCCACACCACCTAAGGCTTTCCCAATGCCGTTTTTGCAGCCGATCATAGACGTCGTGATACCAACCACGTTCGTGGGTCTTAAAGCCACCTTTACAGGTGTAAAGGACCCAAAGGCTCATCTCACGACCTTCCACACACAGATGATGCTGACTGGGGGATCTGACACAGTGCATTGCAAGTTGTTCATGAGCATGCTGACAGGCACGACGCTAGATTGGTTCATCAGCCTCCCTGATGGGCATGTGACATTGTTCGCGTAGTTTTGTACGTTGTTCAGGGAGCAATACATAGCCAATCGGGCTCCCCCACCGGTCTCTTACGATTTTTTCGACGTAAGGCATTACCAAGGGGAGTCCTTGAAGGACTACTGATAAGTGTCTAATTTCCGTAATATTTCATATTAAAATATAGACACTTATGAGGATTTATTGTTAATTTACATATAAAATAATCCTTAATTTATGAATTTATACCTTTTTACATTTTTTATGATCTTTACTTGAATAAGAGCATTTTATTCCCAAATTTGGTGTTAATTGCAGATTTCTAGGGAGGATTGAAGATTTGGAGCAAAGGAGAATAATTTGAGATAAGAAGATAGAAGGTCCCATAATGGAAAAAGATGCAAAGAAAGATTGAGCCTTTTTTATGTTTTATCACTTAGCCCATTAGCGCGACACAAGAAGGAACCTAACCCTAGAAAATTAGGATAAATAGGGGGCTAGAGGTTCAACCCTAGGGTGCCAGATTGAGAGGAAAACACCATAGAGTGAATTGTAACCCAATTGGGAGAATGGAATGTGCTAGAAGTATGCGTGGCTAATTCTACCCTTTGGGATTGGGAGTAATATGCTCAAACTCTTATGTATTGAGGTGATATCTTATATATTAATATTTAGTTCTTGATTGATTATTGGTATTGTCGTTTTACTTTTAACTTTCTGTGACAAATTGAGAATCTTAAATCTGACCGGGAGGTATTTTTAGGGTTTGGACCTAAACAACCATACTTAACATATTTGAGTGTTAGGAATAGACTTGAAATGTTAATTGTTATTAAACGTATGAACTTCGTTCTAAGTTGTTCTTATAATTATGCGAGGGATCGATAGTTTGGGGACATTCTTAAGGATTTTATATGCGAGGAATCGATATAAATGATTTTTATATGGGCATCAATTTCAATCAAAAAACTTAATATTGACATGCTAATCAAAATACATAAGAGTGAGATAGATGAAACTTAATCCCTATTTTTCCAACTTGAAACAACCAATTTTTTGTTTGTTTTCTTATTGATCAGTGCCAACACAATTAATTCAAAACCTTTTTTATTGTTTTGTTTTTATATTTAGCGATTATTGTACTCAATAATTCATTGTTCCTCTTGGGATCGATATTCGTCCTTAGGGACAATTATTACATTTGATAAACGCGGTGCACTTGCCGTAAAATGTCATCAACTACCTCAACAGATTCGGGGCATAGGTGGTGAGGCTGCACACCAAGGACGAGGATATGATGGTGCACGCCTTCAGGAAGGGAATCATGTCGGGACCCTTCAGTGAATCACTCATCAGGAGCCGTCCCAAGACTTTCAGTGAGATCAGGCGTCGAGCGGTAGCCTATATCGTCGCGGAAGGGGAACTCACCGAGAAGCGCGGTGGCGTTGTCCCCACCCGCCCGCGAGGGCCAAGTCGACCTCAGTCCATGAGGGTAGATGAGGCAACGACGGAGAAGAAAGCCTCAACAAAGCAGCAACCCTACGAGCCCATGAAACCCCACACCAAGGGGCGCGTGAGGGAGGATGTGCCACTAAGACACAACTTCCTAGTGGAATTGAAAGAGCTGATCGTTGTCCCCAACATAGCGGAGAGACTGAAGATGTCCGCAAAGATTGACAAAAGGTTGGGGCCTAAAAAGGACGCCTGGTGCGAGTTCCACCACGCGTATGACCACCCCATATGCAACTGTTTGGCACTCGGACACCATTTGGACGAACTGGTGAAGAATGACTTCCTGAAGGACTACTTGTTGGAGTCACAGGGAGCCCAGACATTGGTAGCGCCAGGAGGTGATCAGGGGCACGAGATGCCCGTTCATGGTGAGATTCACACCATTTCGGGGGGTTTCTCAGGTGGAGCATGCACCGCTTCTCAGCGGAAGAAATATGCACGAAGGGTGATGACGGTAGAGGCACAAGAGGCAGAGCAAGTCCTCGATGTCAACCTCGTCTTCACCAAGGCTGACCTCCGAGATGTCGTCCCCCACGACAATGACCCAGTGGTGATCTCGGTAGTGACCGTAGGGAGAAAGGTGCACCGTGTCCTAATGGACCAGGGAAGCTCGGCAGACGTGATGTTCTGGTCGACTTTCAATAAGTTGCAGTTGTCTCCTGACCAATTGAGGCCTTACATCGGCTATTTGTATGGGTTTGTTGGAGACTAGGTGGAAGTGCGTAGGCACAAAGAGCTGAGAACCACCTTCACAGATGGTGTTGCCTCCCGCACAGAGAACATCAGGTACCTTGTTGTTAACGCTCCCTCAGCTTACAAGATACTATTGGGCAGACCAGCGCTGAACAGGTTGAGGGCGGTAGCATCGACAAGGCACATGAAGATGAAGTTGTCTGACTTGGGGGAACAGTGATCACCATCAAGTCAGACCAGAAGGAGGCTAAGAGATGCTACGAAAATAGCCTTAAAACGAAGAGAGGGGTGTTCACTATCACCACCCAGGCCCCAAGTGAAGAAGGGGTCGCCCGCACAGAGATCACCCGGAAAAGGCGACCCAAACCAGCTGGAGACGTCCTAGAGAGGGAGATCGGTGGAAGAATGTTCAAACTTGACAAGACTTTAGGCCAAGGAACACAGGACCAGATTGTCGAGGTCATAGCATGACACTTGGATGCCTTCGCATGATCCGCCTCGGACATGCCTAACATAGACCCCGATTTCCTATGCCATCGCCTTACGATGGATCCCCAGGTCAGGCCTGTCCGCTAGAGAAGGAGAAAGTTTAACGAGGAGAGGTGGCAGGTCATCAAAGAAGAAACACAGAAGTTGCTGAGCGCTGGCCACATCAGGAAAATTCAGTACCCGGAGTGGAGGATGTGCATAGACTTCACGGACCTCAACAAGGCCTGCCCGAAGAACTCCTATCCCCTACCAAGCATTGATGCTTTGGTAGATAGCACCTTGGGTTGTAGGTTGCTCAGCTTCCTGGATGCTTTTTCTGGGTATAACTAGATCAAGATGCATCTCAGGGACGAATGCAAAACGACGTTCATGACAGAGCTGTCTTGCTATTGTTACACAGTAATGCCCTTTGGGCTGAAGAATAAAGGTGCCACCTACCAGAGGCTGATGAACAGAGTGCTCGCACCCATGATAGGGTGAAATGTGAAGGCCTATGTGGACGATATGGTGGTGACCTCACAGGTGAAGGATCAGCATGTCACTGATTTAGAAGAGCTATTTACCACGATAGATAAGTATAGACTGAAGCTGAACCTCGAGAAGTGTGCGTTCAGGGTGGAAGCGGGTAAGTTCTTGGATTTCCTACTCACTGAGTGTGGGATAGAGGTGAACCCCGAGAAGTGTGCTGCAATCCTCGCAATGAAGAGCCCAATCTTGGTCAAGGAGGTGCAGCAGGGCGGATGGTCGCTTTGTCCATATTCGTATCAGCTGGAGGGGACAAAGGTCACCCTTATTTCCAGTGCTTGAGGAGGAACAACAGGTTCATCTGGACTAGGGAGTGTGAAGAGGCGTTCCTAAAGTTGAAGGAGTACCTGGTCAGTCCCCAAGTGTTGTGCAAGCCGCTGCTGGGTACTCCGCTTCGTCTGTACTTCACAGTTACGGAACGGGCGATCAGTTCGGTCCTTGTGCAGGAACAAGACCAAGTGCAGAAGCCAATATACTTTGTGAGCAAAGTATTGCAGGGACGGAGGTACCAGGCCCTAGAGAAGGCAGCCCTGGCAGTGGTGTTCTCAGCGAGGAGACTTCGCCACTACTTCCAGAGTTTTACTGTACTAGCGACCGTCATACAGGAAACCCTAAAGACACCTCAAACCTTCACCGCAGATAATTTGGTGGAGGTCCATCAGGTCAGTACGTCGAGAGGAGGGAAGAGGAGTCATCGGTCACTGACTCAGGAGACATTGAGAATGCCCAGGATAAGCACATACCCAGTTCTTGGGGAAGAGGCATTGCAAGTTTGCCTGGTTGAAGGAGGAGAAACCTGAATGACGCCCTATAAGCGTTACCTGGCTAATGGGATACTCCCGCTGGAACCCATAGAGGCCAGGAAAATAAAGAAAAATTCATTCAAGTACACCCTCATCGATGAAGAGTTGTTCAGACACGGGTTCACCCACCTTATTCTGGTATGTGTAAGTGGTGAGCAATGTGCACGAATAATGGCAGAACTCCACGAAGGGATATGCGGGAGTCATATAGGTGGTCGATCTCTAGCATCGAAGGCCATCCGTGCGGGATATTATTGGCCAACCATAAGGGAAGAATGCACGAGGTACGCACAACAGTGCAAGCAATGTCAACAACATGCTGACTGGCACAAGGCGCCACCAGAAGAGCTCAAGTCGATTTACAGCCCCTGGCCGTTTCATACCTGGGGAATCGATATACTGGGACCTTTCCCTTTTGCGATACGACAGATGAAGTACCTCGTGGTCGTCATAGAGTATTTCACGAAGTGGATAGAGGCTGAGCCAGTGGCGCAAATCACGACCCAAAAGATCCGGCACTTTGTGTGGAAGAACATAGTCTGCCGTTTCGGAGTACTGAAATGCTTGGTGTCTGACAACGACACCCAGTTCGCAAGCTAACAGCTGAGAAAGCTGTGTACAGAAATTGGGACAAAGCAGGTGTTCGCATTAGTCGAGCACCCCCAAACGAATGGGCAGGTCGAGTCTGCCAACCGAGTCCTGCTCAGAGGTCTGCAGAGAAGGCTCGAGAAGGCCAAAAGGACTTGGGCAGAGGAGGTCCCTAGAATTGTGCGGGCTTACCACACCACTCCCTAGTCCACCACCAAAGAAAGACCTGTTGGAGATTGCTATCCGTAAAGGTATACGTTCTACTCGTAATCCCTCTCCACATTATACTGCTTTGAGTTACCATAGACTATCTCAACCTTTTTATACCTGCCTTTCGTCTATTTCTTCTGTATCCATTCCAAAATCTGTAGGTGATGCCTTAGCTCATCCTGGTTGGCGTCAGGCCATGCTTGATGAAATGAATGCGCTTCAGAATAATGGAACTTGGGAACTTGTTCCTTTACCATCTAGGAAATCTGTTGTTGGTTGCAGGTGGATTTTTGCTATCAAAGTTGGTCCTGATGGTACTATAGATCGTCTCAAAGCTCGTCTTGTGGCTAAGGGTTATACCCAAATTTTTGGTTTAGACTATGGTGATACTTTTTCTCCAGTAGCAAAGATGGCCTCTGTTCACTTATTCATAGCTATGGCTGCTCTTCAACAATGGCCTCTTTATCAACTAGATGTTAAAAATGCTTTTCTTAATGGGGATTTGCAGGAAGAAATTTATATGAAGCAAGCTCCCAGTTTTGTTGCTCAGGGGGAGTCTTCTGGATTGGTATGTCGTCTTCGCAAATCCTTATATGGCCTCAAGCAGTCTCCTTGGGCTTGGTTTGGAAAATTTAGGAATGTTGTTCAACAATTTGGTATGACTCGCAGTGAAGGAGATCATTCAGTTTTTATCGTCACTCGAGTGCTGGGTGTATCTATCTTGTAGTATATGTTGATGACATTGTTCTTACAGGCAGTGATCACCATGGCATCTCACAAGTAAAACAACACCTTTGTCAACACTTTCAAACCAAAGATCTTGTCAAACTCAGATATTTCTTGGGGATTGAGGTAGCACAATCCAATACTGGTATTGTTATCTCTCAAAGAAAATACGCATTAGATATTTTGGAGGAAATTGGGTTGATGAATTCCAAATCTGTTGATACTTCCATGGATCCCTATGTCAAGCTTTTACCCAATTAGGGGGAGCCTCTTTCAGATCCTGAGAAGTACAGGAGATTAGTTGGAAAATTGAACTATCTCACAGTTACTCGCCCTGATATTTCCTTTGCAGTCAGTGTGGTGAGTCAATTTCTTAATTCTCCATGCGAAGATCATTGGAATGCAGTCATTCGTATAGTGAAGTACATTAAAGGCTCTCCTGGAAAAGGTTTGTTATATGGTCATAATAACCATACTAAAGTCGTTTGTTATTCAGATGCTGATTGGGCAAGATCTCCATCTGATAGAAGATCAACTTCTGGTTATTGTGTCTCCATTGGTGATAACTTGATCTCTTGGAAGAGCAAGAAACAAAGTGTTGTGGCAAGATCTAGTGCAGAAGCATAATATAGAGCTATGGCCTCGGCTACTTGTGAGCTTATTTGGCTTAAACAGTTACTTAAAGAATTGCAATTTGGAGAGGTGACTCAAATGATACTTATATGTGATAATCAGGTTGCTCTTCATATTAGCTCAAATCCAATTTTTCATGAAAGGACAAAACATATTGAGATTGATTGTCATTTCATTAGAGAAAAGATTATATAAGGAGATATCAAGACTGAGTTTGTTAATTCAAATAATCAATTAACAGATATTTTTCCTAAACCCTTACGAGGGCCTAGGATTGATTACATTTGTAACAAGCTGGGTACATATGATCTATATGCACCAGCTTGAAGGGGAGTGTTAGATATTATTAGATATAATTAGATATTATTTGATATTATGAGATATTATAGATATTGTTAGATATCTCATATTTATGTAATGGGCTTAGCTCATATGTTTCTTTTCCTATATAAACATAACCCTATGTGTTCAATATACACAAGGGATTTACCCTATTCTTTCTTTTCCTTTAACATGGTATCAGAGCCATTTCAAGCCTATCCTAGCGAGTATTTGTTGGGTTTATCAGGCCACCCGCTATCGGGCCGTTATCAGACCACCCATAACATATATCTCCACGCACGAGTTGGTAGCCTCGGCGTGAGGGGGGTGTGTTGGAGATCCCACATCGACTAGAGATTAAAGTCTTTCATAGTATATAAGTGGGTGCAAACATCACCTCATTGAGCCGGTTTTATGGGGTTGAGTTAGGCTTAAAGTCCACTTCTTAACAAGACCCTTCAGCTTGGTGTATGGGTCGGACGCGATGATTCCCGTAGAGATCTAGGAGAACTCGCCACGTTTCCAGAACTTCGTGGCCGAAGAGTCCAACAAAGAGAGAAGGATGAACCTGGATCTATTGGACGAAGTAAGGGAAGAAGCAAGGATTAAAGCTGAAGCCTTGAAGAGAAGGGTAGAGTACAAGTACAACTCCAAGCTGAGACCTCGCCAGTTCCAGGTCGCCGACCTGGTGATGCGAAAGGCCCACCCGTATAAGCTAGAGAACAAGTTGTCCCCCAAGTGGACTAGTCCTTTCAGAGTGATAGAGGCCCTTAGGAATGGGACATACAGGCTTGAGACGTTGGAGGGAGGCGCAATTCCTCGTACATGGAATGCGACCAACCTCAAGTTTTACTTCAGTTGAACTTTAGCATTGTACATAGTTTTTAGGGGACACTCTTTTTCCCTTCCAAGGGTTTTTTAACGAGGTTACTGATGACTTTTTACGGCAAGTGCACCGCGTTTGTCAGAAGTAATAATTGTCCCTAAGGACGGATATCGATCCCACAAGGAACAGTGAATTATCAAGTACAATAATCGCTAAATATAGAACAAAACAATTAAAAGTGTATTGAGAGTGGTTGTGTTGGCGATGATCAATAAGAAAACAGACAAAGAATTAATTGTTTCAATTGGAAAAATAGGATTAGGTTTCATCTCTCTCACTCTCATGTATTTTGATTAACATGTCAATATTAAGTTTTTTAATTGAAATTGATGCCCGTATAAAAATCATTTATATCGATTCCTCGCATATAAAATCCTTAAGAATGTTCCCTAACTATCGATCCCTCGCATAATTATAAGAACAACTTAGAACGAAGCTCGGACGTTTAATAGCAATTAACATTTCAAGTCTATTCCTAGCACTCAAATATGTTAAGTATTGTTGTTTAGGTCCGAACCCTAAAAATACCTCCCGGTCAGATTTAAGATTCTCAATTTGTCACGGAAAATTAAAAGTAAAACAACAATACCAATAATCAATCAAGAACTGAATATTAATATATAAAATATCACCTCAATACATAAGAGTTTGAGCACATTACTCTCAATCCCAAAGGGGTAGAATTAGCCACGCATACTTCTATCACCTTCCATTCTCCCAATTGGGTTACAATTCACTCTATGGTGTTTTCCTCTCAATCTGCCACCCTAAGGTTGAGCCTCTAGCCCTCTATTTATCCTAGTTTTCTAGGGTTAGGTTGTTTCCTATGTCGCGCTAATGGGCTAAATGATAAAACATAAAAAAGGCCCAATCTTTCTTTGCATCTTTTCCATTCTGGGACCTTTTATCTTTATCTTTTTAGCTCAAATCACTCATCTTTAATCCAAATCTCCAATCTTCCTTAGAAATCTGCAATTAACACCAAATTTGGGAATAAAATACTCTTATTCAAATAAAGATCATAAAAAATGTAAAAAGGTATAAATTCATAAATTAGGGATTATTTTATATGTAAATTAGCAATAAATCCTCATAAGTGCCTATATTTTAATATGAATATTACTGAAATTAGACACTTATCACTCTCCCCAACTTAGAATCTTGCTTGTCCTCACAAAGTAAATGAATATATTTGAATTTAAATATCAAACAGCTTAATTCATTAAACAACAGATCAAATTAGAAACTTATGATGCTTCCAAATTCAAATATAGAAAATTATAGACACAATCAATTTCCAGGATCAAATCAAAACAAATAAATGACAATTCATCAAGGAATATCTTCTCATATGCTCACGGGTAAGTGTTTCTCTATATTTTCACTGAATTATAACAAATCACAGTTGCTTTTCATTTCATCTTCAAATCACAAACATATTAGAAACATGAATCTTGAGGTCTTTTCCAGGGTTGTAATGAGGCTGGGGCTTCCAAAAAATATTGGTTTTTCTTAGATAACAAAAGCACATCTTAAAGAAGAAGAACATACCTACAATTCAATTATAGAGAACATATATGTTATCTAATTACCACTTTCTTTTGATATCACCTTTTTCCTCATTTTTTTTTTCATGATTTTCATGAAATTTTTCTATCTTTCTTTTCTATTTCTTTTCTTCTTATGTTTCTGTTTCTTGTTTTTTTTTCTTTTTTTTTTCAATTATAGGAAAAATTCTTCCTATTTTAAACTTTTTGAACTTTCACAATCAGAACCAACCATTCCCTTTTCTATATGTATTGCATCTATGTTCTCCTTCCTTAGACATGCTAAAGGGTAGGAAATTATATCAATAAAGGTTAAGGTGCAATATTAACAAAAAAATTCTTGGCCCAAAGGGGATAAAAAAATGGAATACTAAATATAAAGGTTGGCTTTTTGGCCTTGGCTCCTACTTAACACAAACAAATGCCTCAATCATTTCATGCTCTTTTATGATGCAACAAAAATAAAAATTAAGCAACCACAACTGTCAATTCATCAGTAAAACTCTCAAAAACTGTTTCAGGTTCACACACTCACTTGGTTTAAATGGTCTCATTCCTTTTGTCTTGTCATTATTTGTCCTAATCAATTATCCTGTTAAATTTTCATGTATCATAATTTTAACTACATTTAAATAGGGATTCAATCATATTTTCTTTTCTAACCTGTGTCTAATTCCATCTCACTACTTAATATTTAAACGCAAATTCTTTTTTCCACAATTCAAAATTAATATTCTAGTTCTTTTTAATTTGAAAAAAAAAATAAACTAGAAAACAAACAAATTAAAACTGAAATTTAGTCAAGAAAGATAATTCAAGACTTAAAATTACCAAAACTAATAAAACAGGAAATTTATTCAAAATAAGCAATAAAAACAAACCAAACAAATAAGCAAATAAACAGAAAACAAAATAACCGAAAAATAAAATAAATAAAATAAGAAAAATTCAAATAACTGAAAAGAAAAGAGAATTAGAAGATAAAACCATATTTTTGCTCAATCCTCTCTTCTTAAGAAATCATCCAGCTTTTTGTTAAAAAATTTATCTACAGTCTTGCTTCATTTGCTGGATCTGCCCCCCTGAATAATAGAACCTGTCCCCAGGTCAAAAATACATAACCTACAAATGATTAGGAGGCATATAGGATTTTTTTTTATTATTCTTATTTACTTTTATTTTTTATTTTTTATTTTAAATAAAATCAGCAAAGGTAATAAAACAACATAAAACTAAAATGTGGACTGGGTTGCCTCCCAGTAAGCGCTCGTTTAACGTCATCTAGCTTGACGCCTGTTTATTTCAAGATGGACAACTCTCTTTGTTGCATCATGTTGTATGCATTCTTCCTCGTTACAAGAACATCTTCAACCACACGATAAGGATCTTTGATGGATCTTTTTGCCAACTGCATCTTGGTGGGTTGAACCTCCAAATCGCCTAAATACAGTGCAGCCTTGTCCACAGATAAAACCTATAGACACGGGAAGATTAAAACCTCCTAAGTTCTA